>NC_092038.1:84444345-84751113 GCF_003086295.3 Arachis hypogaea | reverse complement strand
GAGGATGTTCTGGTAAAGATTAAAGACCATTACATCCCTGCTGATTTCATAGTCCTAGAGATTGGAAAGTGCATGGATGAATCCATCATCCTTGGCAGGCCCTTCCTAGCCACAGCAAAGGCTGTGATTGATGTTGACAGAGGAGAATTGATCATTCAAGTGAATGAAGAATCCCTTGTGTTTAAGGCTCAAGGATATCCCTCTGTAACCATGGAGAGGAAGCATGAAGAGTTTCTCTCAAAACAGAGTCAAACAGAGCCCCCACAGTCAAACTCTAAGTTTGGTGTTGGGAGGTTCCAACATTGCTCTGAGTATCTGTGAGGCTCCATGAGAGCCCACTGTCAAGCTACTGACATTAAAGAAGCGCTTGTTGGGAGGCAACCCAATGTTATATTTATCTATTTTCCATTGTTATTTTATATTTTCTATAGGTTGATGATCATGGGAAGTCACAAAATCAATTGAAAAAGCAAAAACAGAATGAAAAATAGAAAGAAAAATAGCACACCCTGGAGGAAAGCTTGCTGGCGTTTAAACGCCAGTGAAGACAGCAAATGGGCATTTAACACCCAGTCTGGTACCATTCTGGGCATTTAACGCCAGAAAGGGGCACCAGACTGGCGTTTAACGCCAGGAATGGGCAAAAAGCTGGCGTTAAATGCCAGAAATGGGCACCAGCCCAGCGTTTAACGCCAGGATTGGCAGAAGGAGCATTTTTGCTCACCACTTGGTGCAGGGATGAATTATCCTTGACACTTCAGGATATGTGGACCCCACAGGATCTCCACCTACCCCACCACTCTCTCTCTTCTTCACCCATTCACCAATCACCTCAACACCTCTTCCCCAAAAACCCCTCACCTATCAAATCCCACCATTCTCTTCACCACTCACATCCATCCTTCATAAACCCCACCTACCTCACCATTCAAATTCAAACCACTTTCCCTCCCAAACCCACCCATATTGGCCGAACCCTACCCCTTTCTCCCCCTATATAAACCCATCTTCACTCCTTCATTTTCACACGACCTACACACTACTTCTCCCCCTTGGCTGAAAAATAAAGCCATCTCCATCTCCTCTATTTCTTCTTCTTCTACTCTCTTCTTTCTTCTTTTGCTCGAGGACGAGCAAACCTTCTAAGTTTGGTGTGGTAATAACATTGCTTTTTGTTTTTCCATAACCATTTATGGCATCTAAGGCCGGAGAAACCTCTAGAAAGAGGAAAGGGAAGGCAAAAGCGTCCACCTCCGAGTCATGGGAGATGGAGAGATTCATCTCAAGGGTGCATCAATACCACTTCCATGAAGTTGTGGCCATGAAGAAGGTGATCCCCGAGGTCCCTTTTCAAACTCAAAGAAGGTCAACTTTAATCAAAGGTTGGACCAAGTCCTCATGGATATCTGTGTGGAAGGAGCTCAATGCAAACAGGAGATCCCACTCATAGACATGGACATGAGGGAATTCTTCATCATGAAATCCCTTAGATGCCTCAAGGGATGCACTTTCCTCCACAAAATTATTGGGATCAAATCAACACCTCCCTAGGAGAATTGAGTTCCAACATGGGACAACTAAGGGTGGAGCACCAAGAACATTCCATCCTCCTCCATGAAATTAGAGAAGATCAAAGAATCATGAGAGAGGAGCAACAAAGGCAAGGAAGAGACATTGAGGAGCTCAAGCACTCCATAAGATCTTCAAGAGGAAGAACAAGCCGCCATCACTAAGGTGGACCCGTTCTTTAATCTCCTTGTTCTTTATTTTTCTGTTTTTCAAATTTTCATGCTTATGTTTATCTATGTTTGTGTCTTATGATCATTAGTGTCTTAGTGTCTATGCCTTAAAGTTATGAATGTCCTATGAATCCATCACCTTTCTTAAATGAAAAATGTTCTTAATTGGAAAAAAGAAGAATTGCATAAATTTTGAATTTTATAACAGATTAATTATTTTGATGTGGTGGCAATACTTTGACTTCTGAATGTATGCTTGAACAGTGCATATGTCTTTTGAATTTGTTGTTCATGAATGTTGGCTCTTGAAAGAATGATGAAAAAAGGAGACATGTTACTGAGGATCTGAAAAATCATAAAAATGATTCTTGAAGCAAGAAAAAGCAGTGAATACAAAAAAAAAGAAGAGAGATTATGTGCGAAAAAAAAAGAGAGAGAAAGCAATCAGAAAAAAAAGCCAAAAGGCAAGGGTAAAAATAAAGTCGTGATCCAAGGCAAAAAGAGTGTGCTTAAGAACCCTGGACACCTCTAATTGGGGACTCTAGCAAAGTTGAGTCACAATCTGAAAAGGTTCACCCAGTTATGTGTCTGTGGCATGTATGTATCCGGTGGTAATACTGGAAGACAGAGTGCTTTGGGCCACGGCCAAGACTCATAAAGTAGCTGTGTTCAAGAATCATCATACTTAACTAGGAGAATCAATAACACTATCTGGATTCTGAGTTCCTATAGAAGCCAATCATTCTGAATTTCAAAGGATAGAGTGAGATACCAAAACTGTTCAGAGGCAAAAAGCTAAAAGACCCACTCATCTAATTAATACTGATCTTCATAGATGTTTTTGGAATTCATTGCATATTCTCTTCTTTTTATCTTATTTAATTTTCAGTTGCTTGGGGACAAGCAACAATTTAAGTTTGGTGTTCTGATGAGCGGATAATTTATACGCTTTTTGGCATTGTTTTTAGTATGTTTTTAGTATGTCTTAGTTAGTTTTTATTATATTTTTATTAGTTTTTATTTAAAATTCACTTTTCTGGACTTTACTATGAGTTTGTGTATTTTTCTGTGATTTCAGGTATTTTCTGGCTGAAATTGAGGGACCTGAGCAAAAATCTGATTCAGAAGCTAAAAAGGTCTGCAAATGCTGTTGGATTCTGACATCCCTGCACTCGAAGTGAATGTTCTGGAGCTACAGAAGTTCAATTGGTGCGCTCTCAATTGCGTTGAAAAGTAGACATCCTGGGCTTTCCAGCAATGTATAATAGTCCATACTTTCCTCGAGATTTGATGGCCCAAACCGGCGTTCCAAATCAGCTCAAGAATTCTGGCATTTAACGCCGGAACTGGCACAAGAATGGGAGTTAAACGCCCAAACTGGAACAAAAGCTGGCGTTTAACTCCAAGAAAAGTCTCTACACATGAAAGCTTCAATGCTCAGTCCAAGCACACACTAAGTGGGCCCGGAAGTGGATTTTTATGTCATTTACTCATTTTTGTAAACCATAAGCTACTAGTTATCTACAAATAGGACCTTTTACTATTGTATTTGACATCCTGGAATCTTTTGATCACTTGAGATCTTAGGATCATCTTTGGACGTCTAGTTCTTAGATTATGGGAGGCTGGCCATTCGGCCATGCCTAGACCTTGTTCTTATGTATTTTAAACGGTGGAGTTTCTACACACCATAGATTAAGGTGTGGAGCTCTGCTGTACCTCGAGTATCAATGCAATTACTATTGTTCTTCTATTCAATTCAGCTCATTCTTGTTCTAAGATATCACTTGTTCCTCAACTTGATGAATGTGATGATCCGTGACACTCATCATCATTCTCACCTATGAACGTGTGCCTGACAACCACCTCCGTTCTACCTTAGATTGAGTGGATATCTGTTGGATTCGTTTATCAGAATCTTCGTGGTATAAGCTAGAATTGATGGCGGAATTCTTGAGAATCCGAAAGTTCTAAACCTTGTTTGTGGTATTCTGAGTAGGATTTAAGGATTGAATGACTGTGACGAGCTTCAAACTCGCGATTGTGGGGCGTTAGTGACAGACGCAAAAGAATCACTGGATTCTATTCCGACATGATCGAGAACCGATAGATGAATAGTCGTGCTATGACAGAGCGCGTTGAACATTTTCACTGAGAGGACGGGACTGTAGCCATTGACAACGGTGATGCCCAACATACAGCTCGCCATGGAAAGGAGTAAGAAGGATCGGATGAAGACAGTAGGAAAGCAGAGAGACGGAAGGGACAAAGCATCTCCATACGCTTATCTGAAATTCTCTCCAATGAATTGCATAAGTATCTCTATCTTTATTTTATGTTTTATTCATCTTTTAATTATCAATCCTCCATAACCATTTGAATCCACCTGACTGAGATTTACAAGATGACCATAGCTTGCTTCATACCAACAATCTCCGTGGGATCGACCCTTACTCGCGTAAGGTTTATTACTTGCACGACCCAGTGCACTTGCTGGTTAGTTGTGCGAAGTTGTGATAAAGAGTTGAGATTGCAATTGAGCATACCATGTTGATTGCGCCATTGATTATCACAATTTCGTGCACCAGTGGCACACCAAACTTAGAATCTTAGTGTGACACTTTCATTTTTGATTTGATGCAATCATCCAGAAAGATTGAAAACAGATTGTTGCAGGGCAACACCAAACTTAGAATGTAATCATATTCCAATTTATTTAAATCTAAACAAAGCAGACAGAGAAAATAAACAAAGCAAAGGAATGAAATGTTACCTAAGGTTGGGTTGCCTCCCAACAAGCGCTCCTTTAGTGTCATTAGATTGACATGTTGTTCTTCACTTTCTTCCTCTTCTTTCAATTTGTTAAGGGAAATGCCCTCAAGGGGGGAGAAGATTCAGCTATTGTCCCCTGTTTTGGTCTCTCCTCAACAAGCTTCCTTTTGTTATTTGCTGGATTGAACTTGCTTGCTGGATCAGGGGTAGGATTGTCTGCAGTTGACCTTTTCTTGAATGTTGTCCTTGGTATCTTGGTCACAATCCTCTTCTCGGCGCTCTTGTTAGTTGCGTTCACTTCTTAGATGTCAAGACTTGGTGGTTGTGTGTTGGTTGGAGTGTTTTCTTCATCAAAAGCCTCTTGAATTTGTGGTTCAATGAGCCCTTCTTCTATGCAGCTTTCTGCTTCACTTGATTGTGGTTTTTCTTGATGTAGTTTCTCCCTTTCTTTCGTATGATCTTCCATTAAGTTCTTTAGGAGTGAATCCTCATGATCTTCTACCACCTCAATTAGCCTCTGTGGATATGGAATCCTTGGCTCATATACCTCCATCACCTCATTTTCCTTTGAAGTTTCACTTGATACAGGGGTCTCTTCTTCCTCTTCTTCACTCACAGTTTGTTCTTCATCCATACCATTTGGCAATCCTGAATGTGCCCTCCTTTGCTCTAAATGCCCCTCTATCTTCTTGAAGAGGAATTCTTGTTCTGTCCAGAATTGTTTTTGTTCTTCTAAGAGTTGTTCTTGTCTTTCCAATAATTTTCTAGACTTTTGAAGGGAATCTTCAACTGTTGGCTCAAGAGATGGAGGCTGAGAGTGATTTTGTGGACATAGATGTGTTATGGTGAAGTTGTTTTGAGGGATATGGAAGGAGCTTTGTGTTGAGGTATATTCAAGTAATACAAAATTCTGACATGAGAAATCAGGAGGTGGGGCTTTACTTAGTTCAGGAGCCTCTTCATTTTACTCTTCCACCTCCTCCCTTGCACTTAACATTTGGTGGGCAATATCTCACGAAACTGCCTTGATCATTTTCTGAAGTATATCCCCATTGATTAGGTTGCTCAAAATCTGTTAATTCTTGGTGATACTCCCAGCCACCATTAGGATAATGAATTGAATCATATTGTGGTGGTGGGTAATATCCCATATCATTCTCTTGCTCATCTTGTGGCTCTGAACCATATCTCTATTGATTGGAGTGCTTAGAATCTGTGATTTCTTGGTGATATTCTCAGCCACCATTAGAATAGTCAGTTGGTGATGGTGAGTAGTATCCCATAAAATTTGTTTGATCATAAGATGAGTTGAACTCCATTTGAATTTTATAAAACATATCACCAATGAAAATTGAAATTCATGTCTCAGATGAGAATTTCTTAGTGAGGCAATAACTCAAATACCTTGGAATCAGCTTAAAACAGAAAATTAAAAGAGCAAAAACAAAGAAAAAGCTTAATCTAGACTTCTCACCCACTTAATCATTATCGATCGAAATCAATCCTGGCAACGGCACCAAAAACTTTATGGGTGAAAATTAAATTTCAACACAAACTCACCGGCAAGTGTATCGAGTCGCATCAAGTAGTAATAACTCACAGGAATGAGGTCGATCCCACAGGGATTGATGGATCAAGCAACTTTAGTGAGGTGATTAGTTTAGTCAAGATAACAGTTGGGAATTGGGTGGCAGAAAGTAAATTGCAGTGTATTTAAAAGTGCAAAATGTAAATAAGCAGAAGCTTAAAGAGCAAGAAACATAAATTTGGAGCAAATGTAAAGGGGATTGGGTGCTGGAAAATTAAATAAAGTAGTAAATCAAAACTTAGAACAATTGCAAAAGCAATGGGAACAGAATATTGATGAGCGGATATTTTATACGCTTTTTGGGGGTATTTTCATATAGTTTTTAGTAGGATTTAGCCACTTTTTAGTATACTTTTACTAGTTTTTATGCAAAAATCATATTTCTATACTTTACTATGAGTTTGTGTGTTTTTCTGTGATTTTAGGTATTTTCTAGCTGAAATTGAGGGACCTGAGCAAACATCTGATTCAGAGGCTGAAGAAGGACTGCAGATGCTGTTGGATTCTGACCATCCTGCACTCGAAGTGGATTTTCTGGACTTACAGAACTTCAAATGGTGCGCTCCTAATTGCGTTGGAAAGTAGACATCCAGGGGTTTTCAGCAATATATAATAGTCCATAGTTTGAGTGAGTTTTGACAACATAAATTGGCGTCAAAACGCCATCTCTCTGCCCTTTTCTGGCGTCAAAACGCCAAAGCTGGCATAAAAGTTGGCGTTAAACGTCCAAACTGGCACAAAAGCTGGCGTTTAACTCCAGGAACAGCCCATGCATGTGAAAGCTTCAATGCTCAGCCCAAGCACACACCAAGTGGGCCCAAGAAGTGGATTTCTGCACTACCGATCTTAGTTTACTCTTTTTCTGAAAACCTAGGTTACTAGTTGAGTATAAAAACTACCTTTAGAGATTTATTTTGTACCTCATGACATTTTCACATTTTACATTGTATCTCTACGGCATGAGTCTCTAAACTCCATTGTTGGGGGTGAGGAGCTCTGCTGTGTCTCGATGGATTAATGCAATTACCACTGTTTTCTATTCAATCACGCTTGTTTCCGTTCTAAGATATTCATTCGCACTTAAAGATGATGAATGTGATGATCCATGACACTCATCACCATTCTCAACTTATGAAAGCGTGCCTGACAACCACCTCCGTTCTATCTTAGATTGAATGTGTATCTCTTAGCCTCCATTCCGAAAGATCGGAGTCTTCGTGGTATAAGCTAGAATTATTGGCAGCCATTCTTGGGATCCGGAAAGTCTAAACCTTGTCTGTGGTATTCCGAGTAGGATCTGGGAAGGGATGACTGTGACGAGCTTCAAACTCATGAGTTTTGGGCGTAGTGACAGACGCAAAAGGATCACTGGATTCTATTCCAGCATTATCAAGAACCGACAGATGATTAGCCGTGCGGTGACAGTGCACATGGACCATTTTCACTGAGAGGATGGGAAGTAACCATGCATTGACAACGGTGACACCCTACACACAGCTTGCCATCGAAGGAGCCTTGCGTGCATGAAGAAGAAGACAGCAGGAAAGCAGAGATTCAGATGACAAATCATCTCCAAAACTCCAACCTGTTCTCCATGATTGAATCACAAGTACCTTTTATTTCATGCTCTTTTATTTTATTGCATACAAAACTCTTTTCATTGATAATCTCCTGACTAAGAGTTACAAGGTAACCATAGCTTGCTTCAAGCCGACAATCTCCATGGGATCGACCCTTACTCACGAAAGGTATTACTTAGACGACTCAATGCACTTGCTGGTTAGTTGTGCGGAATTGCAGGTGTGATTGTAATTTTGTGCACCAAATATTAAAATCAAGCTCGATATAAACAGAATCGTAAAACTGCAGAAAAAGTAAAAGTGTACCAACAATGCTAAGCTCTCTAGAGTCTCTAATCCTCCAAGAGAGATCTGGAGTCTCTAATCCTCCAGCATGAGCCTCTATTCTACTCCTACTCCTACTGTGCGCTCTCCTTTCTAAAACGAAACTAATGCCTTTATATAGGCTTCCTAAACTACTAAATGAAATTCAAATTGAAAACAAATTACAATTAAATGCCAAATTCCTATTCTTGATGATCCTTGTGCCTTGAGTGATGTCCATTGGGCTTTGCTTGCTTTGGGGCTTCGATGGGCTTGAATTAGAGTTAATTGAGCTAGAGTTGCAGTTTCCACGAGGGCGTAGCATTCATTTAAAGAACAGAGCATTCGGGCATCCACGCATACGCGTCCCTCACACTAGCGCGTGCTTTTGCATTTTCGCCCATCGATGCGTACGCGTCAAGTATGCGTGCGCGTCTTCAATAGCGTTCTCTTGTTGAGCGCTATGTTAGCTTAGTGATTGCACGCGTGGGTAGTTGATGAGCGGATAATTTATACGCTTTTTGGCATTATTTTTACATAATTTTTAGTATGATTTAGTTAGTTTTTAGTATATTTTTACTAGTTTTTAAGAAAAATTCACATTTCTAGACTTTACTTTGAGTTTGTGTGTTTTTTGTGATTTCAGGTATTTTCTGGCTGAAATTGAGGGACCTGAGCAAAAATCTTATTCAGAGGCAGACAAAGGACTGCTGATGCTGTTGGATTCTGACCTCCCTGTACTCGAAACAAAATTTTTGGATCTACAAAAGTCCAAATGGCACGCTCTCAATTGCGTTAGAAAGTAGACATCCAGGGCTTTCCAGAAATATATAATAGTTTATACTTTGCATGCGTTTAGAGGATGCAAACTGGCGTTTAACGCCAGCTTTCTGCCCTATTCTGGCGTTAAACCCCAGAAATAAGTTGCAAAGCAGAGTTAAACACCAGAAACAATTTACAAACTGGCGTTTAACTCCAAGGAAGACCTCTACACGTGAAAGCTTCAATGCTCAGCCCAAGCACACACCAAGTGGGCCCGGAAGTGGATTTCTACATCATTTACTCATTTTTGTAACCCTAGTAACTAGTTTAGTATAAATAGAACTTTTTACTATTGTACTCACATCTTTGGACGACCTTTTGGAATATCTTTGATCATTGTTAGTCCTTAGACATTGGGGGCTGGCCATTCGGCCATGCCTGAACCATTATCACTTATGTATTTTCAACGGTGGAGTTTCTACACACCATGTATTAATGCAAAGTACTACTATTTTCTATTTATTTTATGATTATTCCTATTCTAAGATATTCATTCACACACAAGAACATGATGAATGTGATGATAATGTGACACTTATCACCATTCTCAATTATGAACGCGTGATTGACAACCACTTCCGTTCTACATGCAAACAAGCTTGAATGTATATCTCTTGGGTTTCTAATCAACGATTCACATCGAATCCCCTCTGACAATGGGGCATCTGAATCCAAGATTAGAGTCTTCGTGGTATAAGCTAGAATCAATTGGCAGCATTCTTGAGATCCGGAAAGTCTAAACCTTGTCTGTGATTTTCCGAGTAGGATCTGGGATGGGATGACTGTGACGAGCTTCAAACTCGCGACTGTAGGGCGTGGTGACAGACGCAAAAGGATAGTAAATCCTATTCCTACACAATCGAGAACCAACAGCTGATTAGCCATACGATATCTGTCCATGGTATTTTTCATCCGAGACGAGCAATCCGACAGTTGATTAGCCATACAGAAACCGTAGAAGACCATTTTCACTGAGAGGATGGGAAGTAGCCATTGACAACAGTGACGCCCAACATACAGATTGCCATAGAAAGAAGTATGAAGGATTGGATGAAGGAAAGCAGAGATTCAAAAGGAACAACGCATCTCCATACGCTTATCTGAAATTCCCACCAAAGAATTACATAAGTATCTCTATCTTTATTTTACGTTTTATTTATATTTTAATTATTAAAACTCCATTACCATTTGAATTCGCCTGACTGAGATTTACAAGATGACCATAACTTGCTTCAAGCTGACAATCTCCGTGGGATCGACCCTTACTCACGTAAGGTTTATTACTTGGACGACCCAATGCATTTGCTGGTTAGTTGTGTGAAGTTGTGAAAAAGATGTGGTATTGCAGTATTTGTCCTATATGTGCAAATAAGAATCGGGCAGATCTTTACTCAGAGTAGAACAGAAACCTAAAAGAAAAGAATTGAAGAAGCCCATTCAGAAACAAGAAAATTACATTGTGATTTAATTTTATTTAGATTCGATCTCGATGAAAACAATACATCAATGAGGAGTTAGTTCAAAAAGTTAAATACATTCTATATGTATGGATAAAAGAAGGGCTCAAAAGTCCTCTTTATTGAAAAAAAGAATTGTAAGAAAAAGACCTTTCCTTTCCCTTCGTTAGAAATTCTAAAAAGTCCATTCTGGAAAAGAGTCATAAAGTAATAAAAAAGGGGTTGAAATCTACACATTGATTTATTTTTGCGATCTTTTGTGAACCGTATGCATCAATTCCCCTTTTTCATCAGTGTTATTTGTTTTTCTAGTATCCCCATAAGGATTAGAATCTTTTGATTTTTTAGTATGAGTAAAAATAACTACACGTTTGGCTTTTCGGGAACGAATTCCATACTTCTGTTCGTCTTTGTTTCCCTCTTCGAGGTCTTGGATTTCATCGATTAGTTTGTAAGGCCATCGAGGAACTTGTTTTTCGATTTCATTTATTACAATACATTTTTTTTAATTGTTTTATCCTTCAGATCTGTTCGAATTGCGTCAAATAAGAATTGAATTTTTTTAGGCGTTATGTGTGCATGTTCCGGAAAGAACACAAGTCCTTCAAAATTCAAGGCTGATACTGATTTTTCAGAAAATTTATGGATTAAGTTAAAAAAAAAAAACTAATTTCAGTTAAAAATAACTATTGTTGCTGGGAGTTTAATATCCATATAGATATAGAATAAAACTGAAATTATTGATCATTACATAGAATTCAATTAAGATATTGTATGAAAGTCTCATTTCCTCTTTTTTTTTCAGACTGGAAGGATTTTGAACTAGATAAGTTCAAATAAAATAAGGATTTTGGAAGTTGTATTTGATTTTTTTTTAAAAATCAGTTATAAATTAATTAATAGAAAAATCAACGATTTACCAGAATTTTGATACTCAAAACCGACTTCTGGATCAATTCATAAGAGGAGAGGGGACCAAGATACTTTGATTTCTTACGTTTTTGCAAACGTGCGAGTTTGTTGAATTACACTATTCAAAATTAATATTTATATGATAAATCACTATTAATACTATTTATTCAATATAAATACTAGTTATTCAACAAGTTCGATTGATTGATACGAGTTGATTTTCTGTTACGATAAATTGAAGAAACAATAGCCGGTCCGATAGCAGCTTCAGCGGCTTCTTCCTCTTTTCATAGCTATACCTACCATAATGAATGGAATAGCTTTCATTGGTATAATAACATTATTTTTGGGAGCTACTTTAGCTATTGCTCATTCCATACTAGAAAGAATCGCATGAAATCTTTTGATAACACGGATTCCTATGTTTCAATGATATCCCACGATCAAGACAATTGGCTGAATCCCGTGAAACCATTTCATAGAAGTTCATTGATATCCTCTTTTTTTAAAGCAAATCGACTTCGATTCTTGAATAATCAATATCACTTCTGTTTCTATTGTAACAAAAGATTCCCTTTTTTTGTGGAAAGGGCCTGTATCAATAATTATTATTTTACGTATGGACAATTCCTCAATATCTTGTTCATTCGGAACAAAATATTTTCTTTGTGCGGCGGTAAAAAAAACATGCTTTCTTGGAGAGAGATACTATTCCACCAATCGAGTCACAGGTATCTAACATATTGATATCTAACCATTTTCTGCAAAGTGGTGACGAAGGGTATAACTTGTACAAATCTTTCCATTTTCCAATTCGATTCGATCCATTCGTTCGTAGAGCTATTTACTCGATCGCAGACATTTCGGGAACACCTCTAACAGAGGGACAAATAGTCAATTTTGAAAGAACTTATTGTAAACCTCTTTCAGATATGAATCTACCTGATTCAGAAGGGAAGAACTTGCATCAGTATCTCAATTTGAATTCAAACGTGGGTTTGATTCACACTCCATGTTCTGAGAAATATTTACCATCCGAAAAGAGGAAAAAATGGAGTCCTTGTCTAAAAAAATGCCTTGAGAAAGGGCAGATGTATAGAACCTTTCAACGAGATAGTACTCTTTTAACTCTCTCCAAATGGAATCTATTCCAAACATATATACCATGGTTCCTTACTTCGACAGGGTACGAAATATTTACTCATGGGTGGGGCAAGCTCTTCTATTCTGGTTCATGGTTTCTCTTGGCTCTATGGTTCATCCGGGGGAGAGATCGAGCTTCAAGAAATAGTGAATGGTCTCTTTTTTTGGATTTTTATTCATTCGGGACTGACGGGGCTCGAACCCGCAGCTTCCGCCTTGACAGGGCGGTGCTCTGACCAATTGAACTACAATCCCAGGAAAGGGGCGTACAGCATAGAAATTCCCGATATTTTAAACTCATTTTAATATGTAAATGTATGTTAAAAAGTCCCGATATCTTTTTTTGAGGGGGCAAAAATATCAAGGTCTGAGATGACCCAGAAAGCACTATAAATTTAAGAAAGCCTACTTAGGTATTGAGCATTTACAAATAAGAAATGAGTTTTTCACAATAGATAGTTGTGTAACTCCGTAAAACAGAATCGAGTCCATTTTCTTACATATAAACTTTTCTATAGGTATACTCGGTTCGTTTGATTGATGCTCGAGCCGGATATTACAATTGTGCGTACAAGTTGTTGGCGCCATTGAGATCACAATTTTGTGCACCATGTTTTTGGCGCCGCTGCCGGGGATTGTTCAAGTTTGGACAACTAACGGTTCATCTTGTTGCTCATATTAGGTAATTTTCTTCTTGTTTTAACCATTATTTTATATTCAAAAACTTTTCAAAAATCTTTCAAAATTTTTTCTTTGATTTCATTTTTCCAAAAAAAATTTATTTTCAAAAAAAAAATACAAAAAAATTATAAAATCATAAAACCAAAAAAAATATTTTGTGTTTCTTGTTTGAGTCTATAGTCAAGTTTTAAGTTTGGTGTCAATTGCATCTTTCTAATTTTCTAAAAATTTTCAAAAATTCATGCATTGCATTCTTCATGATCTTCAAGTTGTTCTTGATAAGTTTTCTTGTTTGATCTCATATTTTCTTGTTTTGTGTCTTTTGTTGTTTTTCATATGCATTTTTGAATTATTAGTGTCTAAACATGAAAAATCTCTAAGTTTGGTGTCTTGCATGTTTTTCTTTTCTTGAAAATTTTTCAAAAATAAGTTCTTGATTTTCATCATGATCTTCAAAATGTTCTTGGTGTTCATCTTGACATTCATAGTGTTCTTGCATGCATCATTGGGTTTGATCCAAAATTTTCATGTTGTGAGTCATTTTTGTGTTTTTCTCTCTCATCATTAAAAATTCAAAAAAATCAAAATTTCAAAATCTTTGGGTTGACTTAGTAAAAAAATTTTTACTTATTTGTGAGTCATTCATAGTGTTTTCCTTATTTCTCTCATAAATTTCAAAATCTTTGGGTTGACTTAGTAAAAAAATTTTTAAAATTAGTTGTTTCTTGTTAGTCAAGTCAAGATTTCAATTTCAAAAATCCTATCTTTTAAAATTAGTTGTCTTTTTCATTTTTTATTTTTGAAAATTTTAAAAATTGATTTTCAAAATTTTTTTCTTAATTTTATTTCATAATTTTCGAAAACTTTACTAACAATTAATGTGATTGATTCAAAATTTTGAAGTTTGTTACTTTCTTGTTAAGAAAGGTTCAATCTTTAAATTCTAGAATCATATCTTTTAGTTTCTTATTAGTCAAGTAATCAATTTTAATTTTAAAAAATCAAATCTTTTTAATTTCCTTTTCAAATCTTTTTTCAAAATAAATTTTAATAATATATTTTCAATCATATATTTTCAAACATATCTTTTTCAAAATCATATCTTTTTCAAAATCAATTTCAAAAATCTTTTCTAACTTCCTATCTTTTCAAAATTGATTTTCAAATCTTTTTCAACTAACTAATTGACTTTTTTGTTTGTTTTACTATTTCTTATCTTTTTCAAAACTACCTAACTACTTTTCTCTCTCTAATTTTCAAAAATTCCTCACCCTTTTTCAAAATTCTTTTTAATTAACTAATTGTTTTAAATTTTAATTTTAATTTTATTTCTTCGCTTAATTTTCAAATTCTAACTTAAAATTAAAATAAAAACAAAAATAATTTCCTTTTCTTAAAAACAATTTTCGAAATTCTCTCCCTCTCATCTACTTCTATTTATTTATTTATCTACTAACACTTCTCTTTTACTCATAATTCGAACCTTCTTCTCTTCTCTCTCTGTGTTTGAATTTTTCCTCTTCTATTTTTCTTCTCTTCTACTCATATAAAGGAATCTCTATACTGTGATATAGAGGATTCATCTTCTTTTCTGTTCTCTCCTTTTTCATATGAGTAGGAGCAAGGACAAGGACATTCTTGTTGAAGCAGATCCTGAACCTGAAAGGACTCTGAAGAAGAAGCTAAGAGAAGCTAAAGCACAACAATCCAAAGAAAACCTTACAGAGAATCTCGAAAAAGAAGTAACGGCCGAACCCAACAACAATGCAAGGAAGATGCTTAGTGACTTTACTGCACCAAATTCCAACTTACATGGAAGAAGCATCTCATTCCCTGCCATTGGAACAAACAATTTTGAGCTCAATCAATCTGGAAGTAGTGAACAAGTTTTTAGCAAGATTTTATCCTCCTCAAAGGATTAATAGGCTAAGTACTGAGGTGCAGACTTTCAGGCAACAAGATGGTGAGACACTTTATGAAGCATGGGAGAGATTCAAAGACTTGCCAAGGAGATGTCCACCAGATATGTTTAATGAGTGGGTTCAACTTCACATCTTCTATGAAGGTCTTTCCTATGAGTCAAAGAAGACTGTAGATCATTCATCAGGAGGTTCTTTAAACAAGAAGAAAACCGTTGAAGAAGCCATAGATGTCATTGAAACAGTTGCTGAGAATGACTACTTCTATGCCTCTGAAAGAAGTAACACTAAAGGAGTGATAGAGCTGAACCGCATGGATGCACTGTTAGCCCAAAACAAGATGATCACCAAGCAGCTAGCAGATCTTACCAAGAAGGTGGAAGAGAACCAAGTGGCAGCAGCCATCACCTCATCACCAACTCATGAAGGAATAAACATGGGAGAAGAAGGTGACTGGGAGCAAGCCAACTATGTGGAAAATTCACCTAGACAAGTCCATGATCCATACTCTAAAACCTACAACTCTGGATGGAGAAATCACCCCAACTTTGGATGGGGAAACCAACAAGACCAAGGATAAGATCAGAGACGTTCCAACTTCAACTCTAACAACAATGCCACTCATCAAAACACTTAACAAAGATATTACCAACATCCATCTAACCAACCTTCTCAACCACCTAATCTCAACCCACCAGCATCCACAGATGATAGGCTTTCAAAGATTGAGGCTCTACTTGAAAACATATGCAAAGAAGTCCAAGACAACAAAGTGTTTAAGGAAGAAGTGCGAGCCAACATCAAGAACCAAGGAGAAAACATCAAGAGATTGGAGTCCCAAGTAGGTTATCTATCTCAACAAATCCCCAAACCCGCTGATGGATTCCCCAATGATACAGAGAAGAATCCAAGAGGAGAACCAAAGAAAGTGAGATGGGAAGAATGCAACATGATCACCACAAGTGATGAGGGGAGTATGAATGGAGTAGAACACCTCCAAAATAACCAAAGGGAAAGTCAAGAGGAAGGAAGCTATGCAACTCCACTCACATCCAAGGAAGAGCTAAAGAAGAAGGAGGAATTGAACCCGTATGCACCTTTTCCCCACAGGCTTAAAGGTGGTGTAGCAGGGAGAATGCACTCAAGGTTTCTTGATATGTTTGCATCTTTAGATGTAAATATACCATTCATTAAAGCTCTCCAACAGATGCCCTTCTACATTAAGTATATAAAGGAGCTACTAGCCAGAAAAAGTCCATTGAAGGGTGGACAAACAATTAAGATGAACAGAGATTGTAGTGCTCTCATTCAACCAGGACCACCCACAAAGAAAGAGGATCCAGGAAGCTTCCATATTCCTTGTGCCATAGGAAAAACAATGATTGACAAAGGGCTTTGTGACTTGGGAGCAAGCATCAACTTAATGCCTCTCTCTCTCATGAAGAAGCTCCAAATCAATGAACTAACTCCTACTGATGTAATTATCAAATTGGCTGACAAAACCCAAAAACAAGCAGTAGGAGTAGTTGAAAATGTGCTGGTAAAGGTTAGGAGCTACTATCTTCCCACAGATTTTGTCGTTCTGAAAATGGATGAGAATCCTATTTACCCCATCATTCTGGGAAGACCATTTCTAGCCACAGGTGAGGAGAGTTAGTGCTGAGAATACATGATGAGCAGCTCGCTTTCAATGTTTACAACCTTTCACGAGGAGCAGATCACAAAGACAATAAGATGATAGAAGAGCCAAACGAGGAAGCACAAACAACATAATTGGAAGCCCCATTGGTTGGGGAGCATAGTCAGGAAGAACCATGTTCAAAGGTGATTCAAGAGGAACCAGAACCACCAGATTCATGCAAGATCAATAACAAGAATCTCCTAGAGCAAGAATCCATAGAAAACAAGAAAACATCAATGGAAACAAAGAAAAAAGTTCCAAGGAGATTGAGAAGCAGAAAGATACCTACAGAAGATCTTTCCCCGGGAGACGAACTTCTCAACGATTTTACTGGAGGCAAACATACTGCAAAAGGGGAGGACTTCAAGCACTATCAACCTCCTTGACAAAGAACCAAACGTCAAGCTAGTGACGCTAAAGAAGCGCTTCATGGGAGGCAACCCATGTTCTATAACCCTCTCTTCTTTCAATTTCTAATAACAATAGCAATAAGGCAATTTCCATGGAATTTCAAATTAATTTTGACAACTGACAATAAGTCCCTCTACATGCAACTTATAGTACACGATAAGTTTGGTGTTCAAAGCACACCAAGTGTGGTTTGAACACACCTTATGAGGAAAGTTCATTCCCCAAACTTGTTGCATCATGTGATTACAAGCAAGTTTGGTGTACCAACGTGCATGCATGGGAAGTTTAATGTTTAATTGATTTGTTTTCATGGAAAGTATTTAGTCATATAGAAACGAAAGAAAAAGAAAAAGAAACATTTTATTAGTTCACACTTTTTCCCACCAAAAGTTCAAATAACCCATTGCATCTACTGTTTGTATATAGAGAATCAAAAAGGACATTGATGGTAATTGATAGGACAATTAATACAAGGAGATTCAGCCACTATACCAAGGGAATTTTACACTTGTCTTCATAGGGAATGTCCTTGGAAGTGTTGCCATGCAACATGGGGAATGGATGGCTTTGGAGACCGAACCAAGACCCTCATAAAGGAGGTGATCCATGTGATAATCCAATCTTAAAACCCCAACCATCCATTATCAAAACAACACCATCAATCCACACCCTTCAACAATTGCCATCCCTCTATATAAACCCTTCACACAACTCTTCCGTACACACCCTTTATCCCCATTCTTTTCCTTTCACTTCTTTCTCTCGGCCATACATACTTCACATATACCTTATATACTCACCTCTTCTCTTCTCCCTTCAAAACTCATTCCCTTAAGACTCATTCTACCTCAACCCAACCAAACTCCATCTTCAACCCCTTAACCTCTACTATTCAATTCTCATTCATGGCAGAATCAAGCTTCAAGAGGCGAAGAGGAAAAGAACCAATGGAGCAGCCCTCCTTCGACATTGGGAGATTCAAAACAGCCTTCCATGAGCTCGAATTTGAGAAAATAAAAGAAAAGAAGATTTTGCCCGAGTCAACCTTTCAGTTCGATGAAGATGAGTGTCCACAATTTCGAGGGAAGATTGAAAAGAGGGGTTGGGAAAAGCTCACTAACCCGGAAGCAAGGGCAAATGCAAACCTCATCAGAGAATTTTATGCAAATGTGGTTAGAGAAGATAAGACCACAGCCCCCACCTTCAAGAGCTATGTAAGAGGAATAGAGGTGGATTTTAGCCCCAATGCAATCACTAGAGTTCTCCATTTGAAATCCCCACGTTTTGTTGAGTTTGGTTATCAAGAAAGAATAAATAAAGGTGCCGACAATGATGAATTGGAAGAGATTGTGAGTGATATATGCATTGTGGGATCTGACTGGGAAAGGTATGCAGATAAGAGACCTCGGTTCATCAGGAGAGGAGACCTCATCCCAGAAGCCAAGGCCTGGTTTGAGCTTGTGAGACGATCTATCCTTCCAGCAGCAAATAATTCTGAGGTCAATATTACTCGAGCTACTATGGTACATTGCTTGATAAAGGGTGGAAGCATCAACGTGCACGAAATTATAGCTGAAGGAATCCAAGAATCAGCCGAGAAAAAGGATTCAGGTGCCAGACTTTGGTACCCCAACACCATCCTTAGATTATGCTTGAAAGCCAAGGTAGTCTTTGAGGACAGCAATCCAACTTGGCTAGGTCTTGGGAGATCACTTACACTCCAACGCATCACCCATGTGACTCCAGCTCAACAGCAGAAAAGACCCCATCTAAGGAAGAGGACATCAGAAGAGGCACAAGAGGAAGAGCCTTTCCAAGAAGAACCCTAACCCATGGAACATCATCAAGAAGGATATCATGACCCAACCGACATCAACTTGGGTCACATCCAAGGAGCCATTGATGATTTGTCAAGGCTATACATGGAAGGACAAGAACAACAACTGCAACTTCAATCTCAGAGAATGGATCGGCAAGAGGAAATGCTAAAAAATTGGATGAATCAACAGAGGAAATGGCAGAGACAGCTAATGGAGCAGCAACAAGAGCACTATTTCCAGCTTACTCAAGCCTTCAATCAAGTGTCTGAAAGGCAAGAAAGTCAAGATAAACGCCTCCAGGAACTCAACCAACAACAGATGAATCAGATGAAAGCATTCAACAAATTCAGCGTGCTAAATGAAGGAAGGCAACTGCACCGAGAAGAATTCAGCATCAACACTCAGGCAAAGTTAAACTATGTGGTTGAACATATGCATCACCTACACCCTGACATCCCAAATTATGAGGCAGTTCGCAAGAACTTAACTTAACAAGAAGAAGGAAAGGTGAAACAGCAAAAGGAAGCATTAAAGAAGAAGATGGAGGATGTCGGATTCTGGAAAAAGTTGATGGGGAAGCGTAAAGGGAATGGAGACTCAAGTAATCAAGGAGAATCCCAAGGGAGCAAAAGAGAATGAGCAGGCCAACAAGTGAAAGGTGGTGAAATTCCTTCTTATTTACCTTCTTTTTCAAAGCTTTAAATAAGGAAAATCATGTATGAAATAGAACATGCTTCCATGGTAGCTTAGGATTTTCAATTATGCATTTAATTCTCCTTATTTAAGTCCATGTTATTGAGCCTAATGTCTTGAATATTCACTTGCAACTTTCTTACTTGTATGCTTGTCTCTTTAAGATAATCAAAAAGAAAATGTTATGAAAAGAATGAGAGTGGAGTTATTTTGTAAAGTGCATTCTGAATGTTTGTGGTAGAATGATTAGTAAGCTAAGTTGGTTCACCAAGAAAGGAAAGAAAGCAACTATCCATCCTAAGTCCTAAGTTTGAGACACATTCCTTGAGGCTAGCTAAACAATAAGATCCCATCAAGATATATCCAAATTGTTAATCCCTTCTATAGACCTGTTGCATCAAAATTTTCAAAATTCTTTCGATTGGTTTGAATTTTTAACAAATGCAACTTTTTCGGTCAGTCTGTCTTTTTTCGGAATATTTATAGCGTCTTTTATCTATAAGCCCGTTTATTCGGTTTTACAAAATTTGAACTTAAAAAATATATTTGAAAAAAATGTTCGTAAAACAAAAATTCTAGAAAAAATAATCAATGCCATATATGATTGGTCATCTAATCGTGGTTATCTAGATGCTTTTTATGGAACATCCTGGACTTGAACCAGAGACCTCGCCCGTGAAGTAAATCATCGCACCTACGGTCCAATCCAACCAATTGGGAGAGAATCAATAGATTCCTTTTCGGGAGCGATTCATCCTCGTTCCTATAGAACCTATCACTAAAATACCCCTGGGGGGTAGGGCTAAGCGATTGTCTGATAATGAGATGGGAAATGAAAACTATTAGTCCCACAGGGGGTTTGTGAATAAGTGATTGTCTGATAATGAGCGAGGAATATCCGTCTTTCTGCTAAACAGGATGTATTGAACTCATAATTCATTAGATACTTTTTATGAATGTCAACTACAAATATAAGTCTAACTATATAGATATATAGTTATAGAATAGTTATAGAACAGATATCGAAATGAAATAGATAGAATAAAAGAATATTTTAATAATAAAAAATTTATTTTGAAAATATGGAATAGTTTTTTTTCTATTTAATCTTATTATTTTTCAAATTTATATTATTCTGTTTCATATCTATTTATATATATGATATGAAACAGAATAACAAACCATGTGCCTGTGGTGTGTATGTATGAGGGAAAGAGACTTGAGGGAGTAAGTCCTTAGGGATGTCTTAACACCTAGCACCTTAAAACCAACTGGTTTGGGAGTGTTGGCTGAAAGCTTATCATAAAAAGTCGCCCTCTTACAAAGCACCTAGCAAAAAAAAATAAATAAACTTTGAAAAGAAAAAAAAAAGAAGGATCAATAAGAAAGAAGCCTCAAGGGATGCAATCAAGAGAGTGACTAGGGATTTGATAAAGGCTTGAAACCTAAAAGGAAAGAACCTAAGTTGCTATGCATGAAACTCCATGAACCATGAATGCTATTTCCATCTTATCTTCTTGTTCTTTCATTTCATTTTTCTTATGCTTCAGTACTTGCTTAGGGACAAGCAAACTTTAAGTTTGGTGTTGTGATGCCAGGGCATCTAGGCCAGTTTCACTGACCTTTTCTTTACTGTTTTAGGGTAGTTTCATGCATTTTCCTAGTAAACAAGGCAAGTTTTGGGTGAAAATACACTTACACCTTCATTGAAGCAACTATTGTGAATTTTTGCATGATTTCATGAGATTTTTGCCAGAATTGCATGATAATTTAATGATGCATAATCTCATGACTTTGGCTAGAGCTTTGATGCACTTTAATTTCTTGATTTCAGGACAAATGAAGCATGGAAGAATCACGTTAGCATTCACGTTAACTTAGTTAACGTGACTACTAACGTGGGATGGCAAATAGCTTGCAACGTTAATGAGAAAAGTGATCACCAATAACGCCTGCGAAGCCATTCATAGCCTACGTTAAGAGCCACGTTAACTAAGTTAACGTGGTACTTAACGTAGAAGAAAAAGAGGACTCCACGTTAATGAGAAACGTGAGCTCTAAAAATGTTTCTCCTCAACGTTAGTGGTAAAAGTGAACACCACTAACGTTTGGAAACTAGGCAATGCGCCACGTTAAGAGTCACGTTAACTAAGTTAACGTGATCTCTATGGAAGAGGATCAACAATGCCAACGTTAGTGACATTCACTTTTGTCACTAACGTTGGATCATTAGCATTGCCTACGTTAACTCTCACATTAAGATTGTTAACGTGGAAGTTAACGTGGAGTGGGGTTCAAAGAGCCAACATTAGTGACACTCACTTTTGTCACTAACGTTGGGAGAGGGCTTCATTACTACGTTAAGAGCCACGTTAACTTAGTTATCGTGGGTTCTAACGTAGGGGCTTAAGGCAATTGGAGCGTTAGTGACAAAGGTGAGTGTCACTAACGCTCTCGAAGGTGATAGATGCCCACGTTAAGAGCTACGTTACTTAAGCTAACGTGAGACCTAACGTAGGGGGGCAAGAGGCAAGCAACGTTAATGGGAAAAGTGATTCCCATTAATGTTTGCGAAAAGGGGCACAAGCCAACATTAATGGGAAAAGTGAGTCCCATTAACGTTGGCCAAGAATTGAGAAGGAACGTTAGAAGTCATGTTAAGACTTCTAACGTTGAGAATAACGTAGCCATATAAAGGTGGAACGTTAGTGGAAAAGGTGAATGCCACTAACGTTCTCGCACCCAGAAATGTATTCCACGTTAATCTCACTAAATACCCAGCCTAATTCACAATTCTCTACAAGCTGGGCCCATTAAAGATGAGAATTGCTTCAACTCAAGGTCCAAAGCCCACATCCAAGACTTGAAGAACTCACTAGAAGATCATGAAGAGTAGTATATATAGGAGTAGTTTTGAACGAGATAAGGGCTTGCTTTTGGGACTTTTGGGAACCACTCTCTGCATATTTTTACTTTTCTGTACTTCTAGCATGGATTCTTTTTTTCTGCCAATTTTGATTCCTAGAGCTATGAACAACTAAACCTCTTTCATTGGGTTAGGGAGCTCTGCTGTAATTTGATGGATCAATATTAGTTTTCATTCTTCTTCTTCTATCTTTTCTCTTGATTTTACTAGAAAGCTTTCAATCTTAATTCCATTGGTTAGTTGTCTTGGAAAAGAAACTCTCCATAATTGGATCTCTTCGGAACCTTGGAAGAGGAATGAAGAGATCATGCTAGAAATGCTTTCTCATGCTGGACCAATTTGGGTTTGGATGGATATGTGACTATAATCCTATCAATACTTGATTTGGGAAATGTATGTGGTATAATCAGTAACCATACTTCATCTCTTCTCATGAGCAATTGACCAAGGAATTGGTTGTTGATCAAGATTTGAGAGATTGGATTACCAAGGAATTGGAATCCAATCACTTAAGATTGCCAAGGAGATCAATGAATGCATTGATTGAGGAAGAGATGAGAATGAATTTGATCCGGAGAATTGCAACATCTCCTAAACCCAATGATCTCCCTATTTCTGATCTTACCCATTCTCTTTAGTTTCTGCCATTTACTTTTATGAGCATTACCCCAATTCTCCATTTAAGATTCTGCACTTTAATTTCTGCTATTTAATTTCTAGTCATTTAAATTTCTGCATCTCAATCTCAATTCTATTTAGCTCAACTAGCATATTCTTCTAACTAAAGTTGCTTGACCAATCAATCCTTGTGGGATTCGACCTCATTCTATAGTGAGTTTTACTTGACGATAATTCGGTATACTTGCCGAAGGGAGATTTGTTGAGAGACAAGTTTCCATGCATCAAGCTACAACAATGAATACCTTCTTATCCTCCCGCCCAATGTTGCCACTTTTGTTGAGCCACAAATTGAACGAAGACAATGGGGTTTCCTACAGAGACAACCAAGGCAGGTCAATCCTTCTTGGGTGGTCGAGTTCTACTCCAACTTCCACCTACCAACCCTACATTCTATCTTTGTCCGTCAGATGCAAGTCCCCATTACAGAAGAATTCATTCAGTGAGCCTTAGATCTTCCCCCTGCTCCGGAAGGATTGGACACTTTTCAGAAAGCCGCAATCAAGCGCCAGGCATACAACTTTGACTGGGACGCTGTTCTCAGAGTTATCGCTCAACCTGGCAGCAAATGGATCTTCGGATACCATCGTTCCCGTCCTAAGGGAATCTCGGCTTCCGCACTTACTCTAGAGTCTCACGTATGGGCACAGATTATGTCCCATTACGTCTTCCTGAGCACTCACGAGTCCTCCTTCACCGCAGACATGGCCGTTCTACTATGGTGCATCCTCACAGACCAGCCTCTAAATTTACCGAGACATATTTGGAATGCTATGGAACACGTGCAGATCACGGGCAACCTACCTTTCCCCGCCTTGGTCTCTGATCTTGTTTCAGTAGCTGGAGTCCCCTACAGAGCTGGAGACACCAAAGCCATACTTCCACGGGATGATCAGTACATCCCTAACGGGAGATATCTCATGCCACCACTTGCCACTACCAGCCAGTCCACAGAGGATGCTGCAGTTCCTCCACCATCTACTAGTCAGCTGCTACATCAAATACTAAAGCAGCTGGACCAACAAGAAAAGAAAGCAAAGCTCCGAAAGCACCACAACAACTGCCATTTCAAATACCTCAAGGAGCTACTCACAGGCAACCACAGACCTGACGAGGACCCAGACACTCCGGACTCCACTTTCTTCACCAGCAGAGGGAGCCATGACGGTCCCGACTGTGGAGACACTGCCACCAGCCCACCATTGTTCCTAACAGATGGCACCGAGGATGGTGCAAATCCTTAAGTGTGGGAAGGTTGGTCAGTACCTGACTTCCGGAGGTAATTTGTCTTCCCTAAACACCAATAAATTAGGATATTTAGTTAGTTTTTCTTTTGTAGAATAAGATAAATTGCATAGTAATAGATTAGTTGCATGCATGTTCTACTTGATTGAAAAGACAATAAATTTCTTCTAAAACTTTATTTTTGGAACAAAAATTTCACTAATTCTAATTAAAACTTTTAGGTTAAATTTGCTTGAAGTTGTATTTGGAACATGATTTTTTGAGCTAAAGAACACACAACCTGTGAGATTTGAGCCTTTATGCATGGTTATATTATTTAACCATAATTGTTTTATTCTTATGTGTTTACTTCTCTATGATTGTAATCTATATTTTGCTCCATCCTATATGTCCAATGTTCAATATATTTATATGCTGCATATGATTGAGGCCATTAATTGTTTAGCTCACTTATCCAAATTAAGCCTACCCTTTCAATTACCTTTGTTAGCCACTTTGAGCCTTTAAATCCCATTTGTTCTGTAATTTACCACATTACTAGTCTTAAGCAGAAAAACAATTATATATCCCAATTTGAATCTTTGGTTAGCTTAAGATAGAATTGTGTGTGCTAATTAAGTATGGGAAATTGTGGAGACAAAGGATAATAAGGGAATGTGTCATGATAATATAATGGAAATTTGGACACCTACTCATGTGAAACTATAAGAATCAAAAATCTATGTGCATTGATTAGCTATGTTTATTTTTATGTTTATGTTAAAATATATATATATATATATATATATATATATATATATATATTCAATAAATAAATAAGGGGACAAAATTACCCCAATACTAAGTTAAGAATTCAAAGATCAATGCATGTATGATAAAATTAAAATAAAAAGTTGATACATGAGTATGGAATGTGAAAGAGAATTATGGGTAGCTAGATACGAACTCCAAAGTTATATAAAATATATATAGGTTATGTTAAAGTTTGGGTTAATTAAAGATTCAATTTATAAGCTCACTTAACCATATATGTATCCTTACCTTTACCCTGGCACCATTACAACCTTGAAAAGACCTCATGATGTTGCATTAGTATATTAAATGTTGTTGATTGGTTAGGAGAAGAACAAAATTAGGGAGCATGATTAGAGAAGGATAGAGTGATTACCCAATACACTGGAGAGACTAGAGTATACATACATCATCAGTGAGGGTTCAATGCTTAAAATTCTATGTTCCCTGCTTTCATGAGCTACATTCTTGCATTTTTATCTGTTCTTACTGTATGAGAATTGAATTAGTGGAACTTGATCTATAATTGTTTTGAAGAGCTTATTTATTCATGATCAAGTGGACAAGAATCATATAGTTGCATTCACATATATAGGTTGCATTGCATTGCATGAGTTTTTACATGTTCCTACTCATTTATTTTATCTCCTCCAACTAACCATGAGGACATGCTAATGTTTAAGTGTGGGGAGGTTGATAAACCACTATTTTATGGTTTATAATGTGTTTAATTGTGTGGTTTTATCATCATCATTACCCACATATTCATATAATTAGCATGCATTTATATTTCCTTCCTAAAATTATTACACGATTGAAAACTTACTTCCTAGAGACTTTTAATTAGGTATTTTAATTCTCCTTTTATTCCATTCGATGTCGTGATCTGTATGTTAAGTGTTTCAGGCTTTATAGAGCATGAATGAGTTGGAGATTGGAAAGGAAGCATGCAAAAATGGAAGGAACACGAAGAATTGAAGAGATAACCAGCGAGAAGTCACGCGGTCGCATGGCTGACGCGACCGCGTGAGTTGGAAGAAATAACAGTGATGCACTCACGTGCCTGACGCAACCGCGCGGATTGGAAGCTGCATGAACGACGCGGATGCATTTACAATGCGCACGCGTGGTACGAGAAACGCCGAGTGACGCGAACGCGTGGATGACGCGGCCGCGTGACGTGCGCGATCTGCAGAATTTCAGAAGTTGCTAGCAGAGTTTCTGGACCGGATTTTAACCCAGTTTTTTGCCCAAAAACACAGACTAGAGCCAGGGAACATGCAGAAACAGAAACATTCATTCCGTATAATTTTTAGTTTCTAGATCTGAAATTGCTCCTCCCCTAAGTTTACCCACTTGAACATTCATAGTTAGGATTTTGAAGGTTTTGGCTTTAGCTTTTGAGAAGAGTCTACCTCCGGTACTAGTCATTATATTCTGTTATTTACTTTTCATTTATTCTTCCATATTCTTAATTCCCCTATAGTTGACATTGGATTATTTTCATGAGTTATTAATATAGACTATTTTGATTTTCAATTAATCCCTTTCATTATTATTCATCGTGTCTTCTTTTATTTTCCCCATTAATTCTGTGAAGTTTATAATTATGATGAGTGAGTAGTTCCATAACTTGATTGGGAGATGATTGAAAGGAACCCTTGAGTTGAATCACTCAAGAGAGAAATTATAATTAGAATTATTGTTGGATTAACCTCTAATCATTGACACTAGTCCTCCCCAAGGGAGAGGATTAGGACTTGTGACTAGAAACAGCTTTCCAACTTGCTTGACTTTCCTTTACCTAGTAAGGGATAACTAAGCAGAGCAACTTCCAATTATTAATTAATCATGAGAGTGCTTCAACAAGAATAGGGCTTCCAACTAATCTACTCCCAGTCAAGGCTTTTATTTAAGATTAATTAAATTCTCTAATTTAATTTCCTGTTATCAACTCAACCATTTTTTGAAAACACCTGATTGATAAAATAGCACATTTCTCTACAACTCGTTGGGAGATGACCTAGGATTCATACTCCCAGTATTTGAATTTCAATATTGTGACAACCCTTTTAAATTGATAAGCGGATTTTTGGCTGGTTAAGGGCTGTACTTGCAACGTATTTCTATTAATAAATTCTTAACTCGCCAATTTCTGCCATGTCATTGACTCAACAGGTTAATATGATTTCTCAGAGTCTGAATGGATTGCGAAATGCATCCAACAGTACTAAAGATGCATCTTCTGAAGAAGAAGCTTAAGATCTTAAGAACCCTACAATGGCAGAAGTGAATTACGTGGGTGAAGCCTATGGAAACACCTATAATCCCTCATGGAGAAATCATCCAAATTTCTCATGGAAGGATCAACAAAAGCCTCAACAAGGCTTTAATAATGGTGGAAGAAATAGGTTTAGCAATAGCAAGCCTTTTCCATCATCCTCTTAGCAACAGACAGAGAATCCTGAGCAGAGCCCCTCTAACTTAGCAAACATAGGCTCTGATCTATCTAAGGCCACTCTATGTTTCATGAATGAAATAAGGTCCTCCATTAGAAATTTGGAGGTGCATGATGCCAGGGCATTTTGACCAGTTTCACTGACCTTTCTTTACTGTTTTTAGGGTAGTTTCATGCATTTTCTTAAGAAATAAGCCAGTTTTGGGTGGATATTCACTTACATCTTGTTTCAAGCATACATTGTGCACTGTACATGATTTCATGAGAATTTTGCATGAATTATATAACAAATTGGATGATGCATGTCTCATGACTTGGACTAGAACTTTGATGCACTTTGTTGCTTAATTTTAGGACAAAGGAAGCAAAGAAGAACCACGTTAGCATTCACGTTAGTTCAACTAACGTGACCTCTAACATGGAATAGGAGCTAGCTTGCAAAGTTAGTGAGAAAGGTAATCACCAATAACGCCTTCGAAACCATCACAGCCCACGTTAAGAGTCATGTTAACTAAGTTAACGTGAACTCTAACGTGGAAGAAGACAACAAGGCCAACGTTAGTGACACTCTCCTTTGTCACTAACGTTGGACCAAGCTCATAATTGGCCACGTTAGTTGCCACATTAACTTAGTTAACGTGGACTCTAACGCTAAAGGAGCAAAAGAGAAGCCAACGTTAGTGACATTCACCTTTGTCACTAACGTTGGCCAAGCCTCCATGAGCCACGTTAACTCCCACGTTAACTTAGTTAACATGGAGGCTAACGTGGAGAGAGCAATTGATCACCAACGTTAGTGACACTTACCTTTGTCACTAACGTTGGGGTGAACCACCAAGAGCCACCATGAGCAACGTTAACTCCCATGTTAACTTAGTTAACGTGGAAGCTAACGTGGATAAAGAGATAATGAGCCAACGTTAGTGACACTCACCATTATCACTAACGTTGGAGATGGCTAGCATTACTACGTTAGAAGCCACGTTAACCTAGTTAACATGGACTCTAACGTGGGAAGTAGGGGCACATTGGAACGTTAGTGACAAAGGTAAGTGTCACTAACGTTCTCGAATAATTGGCATTACTACGTTAGAAGCCACGTTAACCTCGTTAACATGGATTCTAACGTGAGAAGAAGGGGTGACTCACCACGTTATTGGGAAAGGTAAGTCCCAATAATGTATGCGAAGGACCAAGAGGCAACGTTAGTGGTCACATTAGTGCCACTAACGTTGAAGTCAACGTGATCATATTTGGGTTAGGAACGTTAGTGAAAAAGGTGATTGTCACTAACGTTCTCGAACCCACACTTTCACTTAACGTTGACACCACTAACGTCCTAAGCCAAAGTCCCTGCCTATTTCACATTTTCTCTCTGCAAGCAAAGCTAAGCCCAATAAAGAGGATAACTGCTTCAAACTCAAGATCTAGAGGCCCACACCCAAGATTTGAAGAGCCAATTAGAATATCAGAAGAGTAGTATATATAGGAGTAGCTTTGAATTAGATGGGGAGTTTTTTTGGAAAAAAAAACTTTAGGGAGCCTTGGGCAAAGAACTACTCTCTGTATTTTACTTTCTCTGCAACTTCTAGTTTTACTTTCATGATGTATTTTCCATCTTTGTTTTCATTTTCCAGAGCTATGAACAACTAAACCCCTTTTATTGGGTTAGGGAGCTCTACTGCAATTTGATGGATCAATATTAGTTTTCATTCTTTTTCTTCTATATTTTCTCTTGATTTTACTAGAAGGCTTTCAATCTTCATCCAATTGGGTAGTTATCTTGGAAAAGAAGCTATTCATACTTGGATCTCTTCGGAACCTTGGAAGAGGAATGATGAGATCATGCTAGAAATGCTTTCTCATACTGGACCAAATTCGGTTTGGATGGATATGTGACTATAATCCTACTAATACTTGATTTGGGAATGCATGTGGTATAATCAGTGACCATACTTTATCTCTTCTCATAAGCAATTGACCAAGGAATTGGCTATTGATCAAGATTTGAAAGATTGGATTACCAAGGAATTGGAATTCGATCACTTAAGATTGCCAAGGAGATCAATGAATGCATTGATTGAGGAAGATATGAAATGAATTTGATCTGGAGAATGCAACATCTCCTAAGCCCAATGAACTCCCCATTTCTGATCTTACCCATTCTCTTTAATTTTTGCCATTTACTTTTATGAGCATTTCCCCGATTCCCATTTAAGATTCTGCAATTTACTTTATGCCATTTACATTCAGCTCTTTATTTCTAGCATTTACTTTTTCTGCTATTTACTTTTCCGCTATTTAATTTTCTGCAAATCTCAAATCAAATTCTGTTTTGCTCAACTAGAACATTCCTCTAATTAAAGTTGCTTGATCAATCAATCTCTATGGGATTCCACCTCACTCTATAGTGAGTTTTTACTTGACGACAACTCGGTACACTTGCCGAAGGAAATTTGTTACGAGACGAATTTTCGGTGCACCAAGTTTATGGCGCCGTTGCCGGGGATTGATTTTGTATCAACAATGATTAAGTTGGAGGATAACTAGATTGAGCATTTTTCATTCTGCTGATTTAAATTTCTGTTTGAGCAACTTACTTTCAGTTTCAGTTGTTTTTCTTCCCATCCCTTTAACCCTTTTATTTCAGTTGTTTACAATCTTTTTCACTCACCCACTAACTGTTTGATATATTGCATCACTCACACTAACAGCATTTTTTTTTAACAAGAATAGTTTCTGCATTTATTTCCTTGCTTGTGCCTTGTTGATTGTATGACAAGGAGAAGAAGCGGGGCTTCAACTTCCTTTGATTCTGAACCTGAGAGAACCTTCCTTAGATTAAGGAGGGAAGCAAGAGGAAAAAGAGTAGTAGGTGCTGAAGAAGATGAAAAGTACTTCGAACCCAACATGGAAGAGAATTTGGAGAACAACCATGAAGAGGAGGCTCATAATCAAGGACATGCCAACCGTGCTGGGCAGGAAAGGAGGGTCTTAAGATCCTATATCAATCTTAATCCTAGAAACTGTGGGAGCAGCCACCATACATGCAAACAATTTCGAGCTAAAACCCCAACTCATCACTTTGGTGCAAAATAATTGCTCATTTGGAGGAGGTGCTCAAGAAGACCCTAACCAACACTTGACCACCTTCTTGAGGATTTGTGACACGGTGAAGTCTGATGGAGTCCACCCCGATGTCTATAGGTTGCTCTTGTTCCCCTTTTCACTCAGGGACAAGGCATCCAAGTGGCTTGGATCCTTTCCAAAGGAGAGCTTGACTAATTGGGAAGAGGTAGTGAACAAGTTTTTGGCAAGCTTTTACCCCCCTCAAAGGATCAATAGGCTGAGAAATGAAGTGCAGACGTTTAGACAGCAAGATGGAGAGACACTTTATGAAGCATGGGAGAGATTCAAAGACTTGACAAGGAGATGCCCACCAGAGATGTTTAATGAGTGGGTTCAACTTCACATCTTCTATGAAGGTCTTTCCTATGAGTCAAAGAAGGCTGTAGATCATTCATCAGGAGGTTCTTTAAACAAGAAGAAAACCATTGAAGAAGCCATAGATGTCATTGAAACAGTTGCTGAGAATGACTACTTCTATGCCTCTGAAAGAAGTAACACTAGAGGAGTAATGGAGCTGAACCACATGAATGCACTGTTAGCCTAAAACAAGATGATCACCAAGCAGCTAGCAGATCTTACCAAGAAGGTGGAAGAGAACCAAGTTGCAGCAGCCATCACCTTATCACCAACTCAAGAAGGAGTAAACATAGGAGAAGAAGGTGACTGTGAGCAAGCCAACTATGTGGGAAACTCACCTAGACAAGTCCATGATCCATACTCCAAAACTTACAACTCTGGATGGAGAAATCACCCCAACTTTGGATGGGGAAATCAACAACATCAAAGCCAAGATCAAAGACGTCCAAATCCCAGCAACATAGCTCACCAACATGCCACACCTAGACCATATCAACACTCACATAACAACCCCTCGCAACACCTATACCAAAGCCAACCTAACCATTCTCATCCACCAATCTCAACTCACCATCACCTTCTGATGACAGACTCTCAAGGATTGAGAACTTACTTGAGGGTATATGCAAAGAGATTCAAGACAACAAGGTGTTCAAGGAGGAAGTACGAGCCAACTTTAAGAACCAGGGAGACACCATCAATAGGTTGGAATCTCAAGTAGGTTATCTCTCTGAGCACATTCCCAAACCTACAGATGGATTCCCAAGTGATACAGAGAAAAATCCGAGAGGAGAAACAAAGAAAGTAAGATGGGAAGATTGCGAGATGGTCACTATAAGTGGTCAGGAGACCAAGGATGAGCCAACCAAGCTGTCAGAACAACCTGAAGATACCAAAGCAAAGAAGCAGGAAAAAGATCACCAAGAACCCAAAATCTCACAACAGGAGTTGCTGAGACTCTATGAACCCTTCCCCCAATTACTCAATGGTGCTGTGGAGAAGAGAATATACTCAAGGTTTCTTGATTTGTTTGCATCCCTCCATGTAAACATACCATTCATCAAGACCCTCCAACAAATGCCGGCATACATCAAGTATATGAAGGAGCTGCTTCCCAGGAAAAGCTCACTCAAGGGAGGCCAAACTATAGTGATGAATAAGGAGTGCATTGCTCTCATTCAACCAGAGTTTCCTATAAAAAAAAAGGACCCAGGGAGTTTCTACATTCCCTGTGCCATAGGAGAAACCATGTTTGATAAAGGACTCTGTGATTTGGGAGCAAGCATCAACTTAATGCCCTTATCCCTTATGAAGAGGCTGCAGATCAATGAGATAATGCCCACAGATGTAGTCATCAGGCTGGCTGACAAAACTCAAAAACAAGCAATAGGAGTGGTGGGAAACGTGTTGGTGAAGGTTGGAAAATAATTCCTCCCAACAGAATTTGTCATATTGGACATGGAAGAGAGTCACATTCACCCAATCATATTGGGAAGACCATTCCTAGCTACAGCCAGAGCACTCATAAATGTGGAGCGAGGGGAGCTAATTCTGAGGATCCATGATGAACAGCTCACCTTCAATGTTTTCAAACGCTCACAAGAAATAGATCAAGAGAACAATGAACCAAGGAAAGATCAATCTGAGATACTGAAGGAAGAAACAAGCACTGAAGCACGACCAGCACATCTGGGAATCCCATTGATTAAGAAACAAGGCAAACAGCAACTGCCACAGCTCAAAGAAAATCAGGAGGAACCTAAACCACCAGAATCATATGAGACCAGCAACAACATTTCCTTAGAGGAGGAGGTCACAAAGAGCAAGACAACATCACAAAGAACAAAGAAGAAGGTACCAAGGAGGTGGAGGAACAGGAAGATCCCTACAGAGGACTTCTCTCCAGGGGATAAAGTAATCTCAGCTTATTTCCCAGACATCCCCCCTGATCTCCCCACTGTACCATCTCAATTACCTAAAGTCTTCACCATCAACAGAGTTCTCTCCTTGGAACATGTAGAGATCATTGATACAACCAATGGATATATGTCTACTGCCAGAGGAGAAGACTTGACGCACTATCAACCTCCCTGATAAAGGAAAAACGTCAAGCTAGTGACGCTAAAGAAGCGCTTCATGGGAGGCAACCCATGTTTTATATGCTTTTAGAATAGTGAATAATTCAATATTCATGAGTTCCAAACCAACCTTGACTAACACTTGGTGAAATCCTTATTATGCAGTATATAGTGAAGAACGTTTGGTGTTCAAGGCATCCCGAGAGAGCCTTAATGCAATTTAGATCATGCTATTCTTGGAGCCTTGAACAGAACTTTTTCATCACATTACTACAAACTAAGTTTGGTGTCACCCATCGTGCCACCAAGGTGCATATAAGGATACGCAGTTAGTTAGTCAGTTGGTATTCATGAATAAGCAATCTAATTTTTTTTCTCCTTATTACTCTTGCCGAAATGTTTAGCTTTTTCAATGATATTAGTTTTTCTTTATTTTATTTCATAGGAAAAAGGAAAGGAGCATTGAAGGGGATTGATTGGACAATTAAATGAGGAAGGTTTGGACACCACAAAAGGAGGGTACTACACACGTGCCTAAAGGGGGGATGCATTGGAAAATGTTGCCATGCAACATTGAAAAGGATGAGACCATTGAAGACCGGACAAAATTCTTCATAAAGTTGATGATCCTTGTCTTTTCTCCATGCTAAACCCCATCCGTCCATCTTACACTCACAACATCTATCCAAACCCTTCATTTACCCACCACGTCCTATTATAAGTAGCTCTCCGTCCATACCACCTTCACATTACAAACGCCCAACTTAACACACCCCTCTTCGGAACCAAACCATTCTTACCACATTAAAAACACTTCCCCTCACTCCCTTCATTGCACTCAATCCTAAACAACCAAAATTCTCCACACCCTTACAACCTTCACACACTAACTCCCATTCATGGCATCTTCGAGCTCCAAGAGGCGAAGAGGAAAGGAGCTAATGGAGCAGCCCTCTTTCGACACCGGGAAATTCAAAATAGCCTTCCATGAGCTCGAGTTCTAGCGAATAAAGGACAAGAAGATACTGCTTGAATCAACCTTCCAGTTCGATGAAGATGAGTGTCCACAAATTCGGGAGAAGATTGAAAAGATGGGTTGGGAAAAGCTCACTAACCTGGAAGCAAGGGCAAATGCAAACCTCATCAAAGAATTTTATGCAAATGTGGTTAGAGAAGATAAGACCACAGCCCCCACCTTCAAGAGCTATGTAAGGGGAATAGAGGTAGACTTTAGCCCCAATGCAATTACTAGAGCTCTCTAATTGAAATCCCCACGTTTTGTTGAGCTTGGTTATCAAGAAAGAATAAATAAAGGTGCTGACAATGATGAATGGGAAGAGATCGTGGGTGACATATGCATTGTGGGATCTGACTGGGAAAGGTATTCAGATAAGAGACCCCGGTTCATCAGAAGAGGAGACCTTATCCCGGAAGCCAAGGCCTGGTTTGAGCTTGTGAGACGATCTATCTTTCTAGCAGCAAACAATTCTGAGATCAATATTACTCGAGCTACCATGGTACATTGCTTAATAAAGGGTGGAAGCATCAACGTGCACGAAATTATATCTGAAGGAATCCAAGAATCAGCCGAGAAGAAGGACTCAGGTGCTAGACTTTGGTACCCCAGCACCATCCTTAGATTATGCATGAAAGCCAAGGTAGTATTTGAGGATAGCAATCCAACTTGGCTAGGTCTTGGGAGATCACTTACACTCCAACGCATAACCCATGTGACTCCAGCTCAACAACAGAAAAGACCCCATCTAAGGAAGAGGACATCAGAAGAAGCACAAGAGGAAGAGCCTCTCCAAGGAGAACCCCAACCCATGGAGTATCATCAAGAAGGATATCATGACCCAACCAACATCAACTTGGGTCACATCAGAGGAGCCATCGATGATTTGTCAAGGATATATATGGAAGGACAAGAGCAGCTACTACACCTTCAATCCCAACGGATGGATCGTCAGGAAGAACTACTTGCCAACTGGATGAGTCAACAAGGAGAGTGGCAGAAACAACAAATAGAGCAGCAACAGGAACACTACTCCCAGCTCACTCAAGCCATCAACCAAGTGAATGAAAGACATGAGCATCAAGATAAGCGCTTGCAGGAACTCAACCAGCGGTAGCAAGCTCATATGAAAGCATTCAACGAGTTCAGTGCACTTAATGAAGGACGGCAACTACTTAGGGAAGAATTCAACGTAAACAATCAAGCCAAGTTGAATTACATGTCTAGTCATATGCATCATCTACATTATGCCATCCCTACATATGATGAGGTCCAAAAAGACTTTGTAGAACAAGAAGAAGGGAAGGTGAAACAGCAGAAGGAAACATTAAAGAAGAAGATGGAAGATTCTGGCTTTTGGAAGAAGTTGATTGGAAAAAGCAAAGGGAGTGGAAGTTCAAGCGCTCAAGAGGGACAAAAAGAAGACAAACAAGGAGGGGAGCATGGCATCCACATGAGTAAAAGGTGGTGGAGTTCCTTCTTTGGTCCATCTTTTTCTATGCCTTAAATCAGGAAGATCTTGTATGAAATAGAACATGCTTCCATGATGGTTTGAATTTTTTTTTTTAAATCTGTCTTTTAAACTTTTCATTGAATAGGTCTATGTTTGCTAGTCTGAATGTCACTGCATCATTCCCTTGCTTACTTGTATGTTTGTCCTTTTGAATCAATGAAAAGAGAATGAGTGTTTTATAAAGGACCAGAGTGGAGTTCATATTATGGAGTAAGTTCCTAAGTTTGTGATGTAATCATAAGGTAGCTAAGTTGGTTCACCAACAAGGTGAGAAGACAACTATCTGTCCTGAATCCTATGCTTTGAACACACCCCATGAGACTAACTAAATAACAAGATCCTAATAAGAAAAAGGGGAAGAAAAATGAAAGTGAAGAATAAAAGAAAAATAGCAAGAAAAGAGGCTAGGCACCAAGGGGTTGAGTCTTGAGGGATGTGTCTGTGGTGTTCTTGTACCAAGGATCTGCTTGGATTACTAAGCTCTCATGGGTGCTTTATCACCTGGTAACTTGGGTTAACTAACCCGGGATTATCAGCTGAAAGTCCACTATCAAGAGCAATCTTTGCTACAGAACATTTAATAGCCTAAAGAGGTGCTAGACACCAAGACCTCAAGGAAAGAAAATAAACAAACCATGTGCCTGTGGTGTGTATGTATGGGGGAGAGACTTGAGGAAGTAAGTCATTAGGGGTGTTTCAACACCTAGCACCTTGAACCAACTGGTTCGGGAGTGTTGGCTGAAAGCTTATTCTAAAGAGTTGCCCCCTTACAGAGCACTTAGCCTAAGAACACAAATAAGCCCTGAAATGACAACAAAATGATCAATGAATAAAAGTCTCATGGGATGCAATCAAGTGAGTATTCTAGGACATGATAAAGGTCTGAAAGCCAGTGAAGGAATGAACCTAAGTTGCTATGCATGAAATCACCATAAAACCAGGGACATGACTTCCATAAGAATGACTCATTTCACTTGGAATTCCATTCATCATTCTCTCGTTCCAGTACTTGCTTAGGGACAAGCAAGCTTTAAGTATGGTGTTGTGATGCCAGGGCATTTTAGCCAGTTTCACTGACCTTTCTTTACTGTTTTTAGGGTAGTTTCATGCATTTTCTTAAGAAATAAGCTTGTTTTGGGTGGATATTCACTTACATCTTGTTTCAAGCGTACATTGCGCACTTTACATGATTTCATGAGAATTTTGCATGAATTATATAACAAATTGGATGATGCATGTCTCATGACTTGGACTAGAACTTTGATGCACTTTGTTGCTTGATTTCAGGACAAAGGAAGCAAAGAAGAACCACGTTAGCATTCACATTAGTTCAACTAATGTGACCTCTAACATGGAATGGGAGCTAGCTTGCAAAGTTAGTGAGAAAGGTAATCACCAATAACGCCTTCGAAGCCATCACAGCCCACGTTAACAGTCACGTTAACTAAGTTAACGTGAACTCTAACGTGGAAGAAGACAACAAGGCCAACGTTAGTGACACTCTCCTTTGTCACTAACGTTGGACCAAGCTCATAATTGGCCACGTTAGTTGCCACGTTAACTTAGTTAACGTGGACTTTAACGCTAAAGGAGCAAAAGAGAAACCAACGTTAGTGACATTCACCTTTGTCACTAACGTTGGCCAAGCCTCCATGAGCCACGATAACTCCCATGTTAACTTAGTTAACATGGAAGCTAACGTGGAGAGAGCAATTGATTGCCAACGTTAGTGACACTTACCTTTGTCACTAACGTTGGGGTGAACCACCAAGAGCCACCATGAGCAACGTTAACTCCCACGTTAACTTAGTTAACGTGGAAGCTAACGTGGATAAAGAGATAATGAGCCAACGTTAGTGACACTCACCTTTGTCACTAACGTTGGAGATGGCTAGCATTACTGCGTTAGAGCCACGTTAACCTAGTTAACGTGGACTCTAACGTGGGAAGTAGGGGCACATTGGAACGTAAGTGACAAAGGTAAGTGTCACTAATGTTCTCGAAGGATTGGCATTACTACGTTAGAAGCCACGTTAACCTAGTTAACGTGGATTCTAATGTGAGGAGAAGGGGTGACTCACCACGTTATTGGGAAAGGTAAGTCCCAATAACGTATGTGAAGGACCAAGAGGCAACGTTAGTGGTCACGTTAGTGCCACTAACGTTGAAGTCAACGTGATCATATTTGGGTTAGGAACGTTAGTGAAAAAGGTGATTGTCACTAACGTTCTCGAACCCACACTTTCACTTAACGTTGACACCACTAACGTCCTAAGCCAAAGTCCCTGCCTACTTCGCATTTTCTCTCTGCAAGCAAAGCTAAGCCCAATAAAGAGGATAACTGCTTCAAACTCAAGATCTAGAGGCCCACACCCAAGATTTGAAGAGCCAATTAGAAGATCAGAAGAGTAGTATATATAGGAGTAGCTTTGAATTAGATGGGGGGTTTTTTGGAAAAAAAAAACTTTAGGGAGCCTTGGGCATAGAACTACTCTCTGTATTTTACTTTCTCTGCAACTTCTAGTTTTACTTTCATGATGTATTCTCCATCTTTGTTTTCATTTTCCAGAACTATGAACAACTAAACCCCTTTCATTGGGTTAGGGAGCTCTGCTGCAATTTGATGGATCAATATTAATTTTCATTCTTCTTCTTCTATCTTTTCTCTTGATTTTACTATAAGGCTTTCAATCTTCATCCAATTGGGTAGTTATCTTGGAAAAGAAGCTATTCATACTTGGATCTCTTCGGAACCTTGGAAGAGGAATGAAGAGATCATGCTAGAAATGTTTTCTCATGCTGGACCAAATTGGGTTTGGATGGATATGTGACTATAATCCTACCAATACTTGATTTGGGAATGCATGTGGTATAATCAGTGACCATACTTCATCTCTTCTCACGAGCAATTGACCAAGGAATTGGCTATTGATCAATATTTGAGAGATTGGATTACCAAGAAATTGGAATTCGATCACTTAAGATTGCCAAGGAGATCAATGAATGCATTGATTGAGGAAGAGATGAAAATGAATTTGATCCGGAGAATGCAACATCTCCTAAGCCCAATGAACTCCCGATTTCTGATCTTACCCATTCTCTTTAATTTCTGCCATTTACTTTTATGAGAATTTCCCCCATTCCCATTTAAGATTCTGCAATTTACTTTATGCCTTTTACATTCAGCTCTTTATTTCTAGCATTTACTTTTTCTGCTATTTACTTTTCCGCTATTTAATTTTCTGAAAATCTCAAATCAAATTCTGTTTCGCTCAACTAGAACATTCCTCTAATTAAAGTTGCTTGATCAATCAATCTCTGTGGGATTCGACCTCACTCTATAGTGAGTTTTTACTTGACGACAACTCGGTACACTTGCCGAAGGAAATTTGTTACGAGACGAATTTTCCGTGCATCAGCGCAAGTGGGCCAGCTGAGTAAAAGAGTCACTGAAACTCCTCCTAGTACTCTCCCAAGCAATATAGAAGAGAACCCAAAAAGAGAGTGCAAGGCCATAACCTTACTTGGTGTGGCCGAATTCACAGAGGAGGAGGAGGACGTGAATCCCAGTGAGGAAGACCTCATGGGATGTCCTCTGGACAAAAAGGAGTTCCCAATTGAGGAACCTAAGGAATCTGAGGCTCAGCTAGAGACCATAGAGATTCAATTGAACCTCCTTTTACCATTCATGAGCTCTGATGACTATCCATCTTCTGAAGAAGATGAAGACATTGTTGAAGGGCAAGTTGTCCAGTCTTTAGGAGCAATCATGAAGCTTAATGCCAAGCTATTTGGTAATGAGACTTGGGAGGATGAGCCTCCATTGCTCATTAATGAACTGAATACCTTGGTTCAGCACGCTTTACCTCAAAAGAAACAGGATCCTGGTAAATTCCTAATTCCCTGTACCATAGGCACCATGACCTTTGAGAAGGCTCTGTGTGACTTGGGGTCAGGCATAAACTTAATGCCACTCTCTGTAATGGAGAAACTGGAAATCTTTGAGGTACAGGCTACCAAATTCTCATTAGAGATGGCAGATAAATCCATGAAAAAGGCTTATAGACAGGTAGAGGACGTGCTAGTGAAGGTTGAAGGCCTTTACATCTCTGCTGATTTTATAATCTTAGACACTGGAAAAGATGAAGGTGAATCCATCATCCTTGGCAGACCTTTCCTAGCCACAGCAAAGCTGTGATTGATGTAGACAGTTGAGAGTTGGTCCTTCAATTGAATGAGGACTACCTTGTATTTAGGACTCAAGGTTCTCCTTCTGTACACATGGAGAGGAAGCATGAAAAGCTTCTCTCAATACAGAGTCAAACAGAGACCCCACAGTCAAACTCTAAGTTTGGTGTTGGGAGGCCACAACCAAACTCTAAGTTTGGTGTTGAACCCCCACATTCAAACTCTAAGTTTGGTGTTGGGAGGTCCCAACAATGCTCTGAACATCAGTCAAGCTCCATGAGAGCTCACTGTCAAGCTATTGACATTAAAGAAGTGCTTATTGGGAGGCAACCCAATTTTTATTTATCTATGTTATTTCATTTTTTTTAGGTTGATGATCATGTGGAGTCACAAAAACAACTGCAAAAATTAATGAAAAATAAAAAACAGCATTAAAAATAGCACACCTCGAGGAGCAACTTACTGGCGTTTAAACGCTAGTAAGGGTAGCAGAATGGGCATTTAACGCCCAGTCTGGCACCATTCTGGGTGTTAAACGCCAGAGACAAGCACCAGACTGGCGTTAAACGCCATAAACATGCTACAATCTGGCGTTAAATGCCAGAAACAAGTTACATCCTGGCGTTTAACGCGAGAAAAGGAATAAAAGCTGGCGTTTAACGCCAGAAACAAGCAACAATCTAGCGTTAAACACCAGGATTGCACATTAAGGGCGTTTTGCACGCCTAATAGGAGTAGGGATGATACATCCTTGACCCCTCAGGATCTGTGGACCCCACAGGATCTACACCTACCCTCCCATAACACTCTTCCCCAAATACCCCTCACCAATCAACTCATTCACTCTTCCCCATCACCTCTTCACCAATCACCTCCATATCTCTTCCCCAAACACCCCACCCACCTCACCTTCAAAATTCAAACACTTTTCCCCCCAAACCCAACCCTAATGACCGAATCCCAACCCTCCCCTCACCCCTATATAAACCCCTCACTACTCCTTCATATTCACACAATACAAACACCTTTCCCCCCTCTTGGTCAAACCACTATCTCCCTCCATCTCCTCCATTTTCTTCTTCTTCCCCTTCTTTCTTTCCTTTTTTGCTCAAAGACGAGCAACCCTTTTAAGTTTGGTGTGGTAAAAGCATTACTTTTTTTGTTTTTTCCATAACCATTTATGGCACCTAAGGCCGGAGAAACTATAGAAAGATGAAAGGGAAGGCAACAGCTTCCACCTCTGAGTCATGGGAGATGGAGAGATTCATCTCAAAGGTCCATCAAGACCACTTCTATAAAGTTGTGGCCAAGAAGAAGGTGATCCCTAAGGTCCCTTTCATGCTCAAGAAAAATGAGTATCTGGAGATCCGACATGAGATCCGAAGAATAAGTTGGGAAGTTCTTACCAACCCCATTCAACAAGTCAGAATCTTAATGGTTTAAGAGTTCTATGCAAATGCATGGATCACTAGGAACCATGATCAAGTATGAACCTAAATCCAAAGAATTGGCTTACAATGGTTCAGGGGAAATACTTATGTTTCAGTTTGAAAAATGTAAGGTTGGCATTCCACTTGCCAATTATGCAAGAAAACGCACACCCCTACACTAGAAGGGTCAACTTTGATCAAAGGTTGGACCAAGTCCTCATGGACATATGTGTGGAAGGAGTTTAATGGAAAAGAGACACAAGAAAACGTACACCCCTACACTTCCAGACCTTAAGCCTGTGGCTAGAGGATGGTTGGAGTTCATCCAACGCTCCATCATTCCCACTAGCAACCGATCTGAAGTGACTGTGGATCGGGCCATCATGATCCATAGTATCATGATTCGGGAGGAAGTGGAAGTTCATGAGATCATACCTCTAGAGCTCTACAAGGTGGCTGACAAGTCATCCACCTTGGCAAGGTTAGCCTTTCCTCATCTCATTTGTCATTTATGCAATTTGGTTGGGATTGACATAGAAGGAGACATCCTCATTGAAGAGGACAAGCCCATCACTAAGAAAAGGATGGAGCAAACAAGAGAACCCACTCATGAACCTCAACAAGAGCATGAGAAAATTCCTCATCAAGAAATCCCTGATATGCCTCAAGGGATGCATTTTCCTCCACACAACTATTGAGAGCAACTCAACACCTCTTTGGAAGGCTTGAGTTACAACATGGACCAACTAAGGGTGGAGCACCAAGAGCACTCCATCATTCTCCATGAGATTAGAGAAGATCAAAGAGCTATGAGGGAGGAGCAACAAAGGCAAGGAAGAGACATAGAGGAGCTTAGGCATTCCATTGGATCTTCAAGAGGAAGAACTAGCCGCCATCACTAAGGTGGACCCGTTCTTTAATTTCCTTATTCTTATTTTTCTGTTTTCTAATTTTATGCTTTACGTGCTATCTATGTTTGTGTCTTCATTACATGATCATTAGTGTCTAGTGTCTATGTCTTAAAGCTATGAATAATTCCATGAATCCTTTACCTTTCTTAAATGAAAAATGTGCCTAATTACAAAAGAACAAGAAGTACTTGAATTTCAAATTTTATCTTGAAATTAGTTTAATTATTTTGATGTGGTGGCAATACTTTTGTTTTCTGAATGAATGCTTGAACAGTGCATATTTTTTATCTTGTTGTTTATGAATGTTAAACTTGTTGGCTCATGAAAGAATGATGAACAAAGAGAAATGTTATTGATAATCTGAAAAATCATGAAATTGATTCTTGAAGTAAGAAAAAGTAGTGAATAAAAAAGCTTGCAAAAAAAAAGAAAAAGCGAAAAAAAGAGAAAGAAAAAGAAAAAGAAAAAGCAAGCAGAAAAAGCCAATAGTCCTTAAAACCAAAAGGCAAGGGTAAAAAGGATCCAAGGCTTTGAGCATTAATGGATAGGAGGGCCCAAGGAAATAAAATCCAGGCCTAAGCCGCTAAATCAAGCTGTCCCTAACCATGTGCTTGTGGCATGAATGTCCAAGTGAAAAACTTGAGACTGAGTGGTTAAAGTCATGATCCAAAGCAAAAAGAGTGTCCTTAAGAACTATGGACACCTCTAACTGGGGACTCTAGCAAAGCTGAGTCACAATCTGAAAAGGTTCACCTAGTTATGTGTCTGTTGCATTTATGTATCCGGTGGTAATACTGGAAAACAAAGTGCTTAGGGCCACGGCCAAGACTCATAAAGTAGCTGTGTTCAAGAATCAACATATTGAAATAAGATAATCAATGACACTATCTAAAATTTTGAGTTCCTATAGATGCCAATCATTCTGAATTTCAAAGGATAAAGTGAGATGCCAAAACTGCTCAGAAGCAAAAAGCTACTAGCCCCGCTCATCTAATTGGGACTAAGTTTCATTGATATTGGGAAATTCATTGCATATTCTCTTTTTTATCCTATTTTGTTTTCAGTTGCTTGGGAACAAGCAACCATTTAAGTTTGGTGTTGTGATGAGCGGATAATTTATACGCTTTTTAGCATTGTTTTTACATAGTTTTTAGTATGATTTAGTTAGTCTTTAGTATATTTTTATTAGTTTTTAAGCAAAATTCACATTTCTGGACTTTACTATGAGTTTGTGTGTTTTTCTGTGATTTCAGGTATTTTCTAGCTGAAATTGAGGGACCTGAGCAAAAATCTGATTCAGAGGCTGACAAAGGACTGCTGATGCTGTTAAATTCTGACCTCCCTGCACTCAAAATGGAGTTGTTGGAGCTACAGGAGTCTAACTGGCGCGCTCTCAATTCCGTTGGAAAGTAGACATCCAGGGCTTTCCAGCAATATATAATAGTTTATACTTTGCCAGAGTTTTGCCGATGCAAACTGGCATTTAACGCAAGCCTTCTGCTCTTCTGGCGTTAAACGCCAGAAACAAGTTGCAAAGCAGAGTTAAACGCCAGAAACAAGTTACAAACGGGCGTTTAACTCCAAGGAAGACCTCTACACGTGAAAGCTTCAATGCTCAGCCCAAGCACACACCAAGTGGGCCTGGAAGTGGATTTCTGCATCATTTACTCATTTCTGTAACCCTAGAAACTAGTTTATTATAAATAGAACTTTCTACTATTGTACTCACATCTTTGGACGACCTTTTGGAATATCTCTGATCATTGTTAGTCCTTAGACATTGGGGGCTGGCCATTGATGCCAGGGCATCTAGGACAGTTTCACTGACCTTTTCTTTACTGGTTTAGGGTAGTTTCATGCATTTTGTTAGTAAATAAGGCAAGCTTTGGATGAAAATACACTTACACCTTGATTCTCGCAACTATTGTGAATTTTACATGATTTTATGAGAAGTTTGCAAGGATTGAATGACAAATTGATGATGCATAATCTCATGACTTGGGCTAGAGCTTTGATGCACTTTATCTGCTTGATTTCAGGACAAAGGAAGCAAGGAAGAACCACGTTAGTAGCCACGTTAATCTAATTAACGTGACCACTAACGTGGAATGGGAATGAGCTTGCAACGTTAATAAGAAAGGTGGTCGCCAATAACGCCTGCGAAGCCATCATAAGCCCACGTTAATTGCCACGTTAACTACATTAACGTGGAAGTTAACGTGGACATAAAGGGAGCTCCAGCGTTAGTGGTAAACGTGAACACCACTAACGCTAAAAAGTGGCAATTGGCCACGTTAAGAGTCATGTTAACTAAGTTAACGTGAACTCTAACGTGGGAGAAAAGACAATGCCAACGTTAGTGACACTCACCTTTGTCACTAACGTTGGATCAAGCTAACATTGCCCACGTTAGTGGTCACGTTAAGACCACTAACGTGAAAGTTAACGTGGAGCTAAGATTGATGAGCCAACGTTATTGACACTCACCTTTGTCACTAACGTTGGAGATGGCATTCACTACCACGTTGGTGGCCATGTTAACCTAGTTAACGTGAACTCTAACATGGGAAAGAGGGGCGTTTAGAGCATTAGTGATAAAGGTAAGTGTCACTAACGCTCTCGAAGCTAGGCATGCCCACGTTAAGAGTCACGTTAGTTATACTAACGTGAACTCTAACGTAGGGAAAGAGGGGCACAAGGCAACATTATTAGAAAAGGTGATTCCCAATAACGCTTGCGAAGGATCATAAGGCAACGTTAGTGGTCACGTTAGTGCCACTAACGTTGAAGTTAACATGGACTACTTTGGGGTTGGACGTTAGTGAAAAAGGTGATTGCCACTAACGTTTTCGAACCCACATTTTCACTTAACGTTAACATCACTAACGCCCATGCCTAACTCACAGTTTTCTACAAGCTGAGCCCACTAAAGATTGTAACTGCTTCAACTCAAGATCTAAGGCCCACATCCAAGACTCGAAGAACTCACTAGAAGATCAAGAAGAGTAGTATATATAGGAGTAGTTTTGAACTATAGAGGAGCTTGGCACTTTGGGGAACTACCCTCTGTATATTCACTTTTCTGCATTTTCTAGTTAAGCATGTATTCTTTTCTGCCATTTTCCGTTCTTAGAGCTATGAACAACTAAACCCCTTTCATTGGGTTAGGGAGCTCTGTTGTAATTTGATGGATCAATTATAGTTCTCATTCTTCTTCTTCCTTCTCTTCTCTTGATTTACTAGAAAGCTTTCGATCTTAATTCAATTGGTTAGTTGTCTTGGAAAAGAAACTCTCCATAATTAGATCTCTTTTGAGCCTTGGAAAAGGGATGAGGAGATCATGCTAGAAATGTTTTCTCATGTTGGACCAAATTGGGGTCTGGGCGGATATAGTGACATGTAATCCTCCTAACATTTTGATTTGGAAATACATGTGGTATAATCAGTGACCACACTTCATCTCTTCCTATGAGCAATTAAATCAAGGAATTGGGCAATTGTTCAAGCTTAGACAGATTGGGTTGCCAAGGAATTGGAATCCAATCACTTAAGATTTCCAAGGAGATCAATAGTTACTTTGATTGAGGAAGAGATGAAAATGAATTTGATCCAGAGAATACAACATCTCCTAAGCCCAATGAATTCTCCATTTCTGATCTCACCCATTCTCTTTATTTTCTGCCATTTATTTCCATGTTCATCTCCCTGTTTCCCCATTTAAGATTCTAGACTTTATTTCCTGCAATTTACTTTCCCGCCATTTAATTTCCTGCAACATCAACTACACTCTATTTAGCTCAACTAGCATACTCTTCCAACTAAAGTTGCTTGACCAATCAATCCCTGTAGGATTCGACCTCACTCTATTGTGAGTTTTTACTTGACGACAATTTGGTATACTTGCCGAAGGGAAATTTGTTGAAAGACAAGTTTTCATGCATCAAGTTTATGGCGCCGTTGCCGGGGATTGATTTTGTATCAACAATGATTAAGTTAGAAGTTCACTAGATTGAGCATTTTTATTTTGTTAGTTTATTTTATCTAGTCATTTACCTTCAGTTTATTTAGTTTCTTCCTCACCCTCTGTCCCCTCGTTATTTTCTTTTCTCTTTAAATTTACTTACAATTCTGCTCACTAACCCACTAACTATTTGATAAATTGCACCACTCATATTAACAATCACTCTAACAAGAATAATCACTTCATTTTATCTCTTGCTGTGTGCTATGTTAGTTGTATGACAGGGAAAAGATGCAGAACTTCAACTTTCTTTGATTCAGAACCTGAGAGGACCCTCCATAGATCAAGGAGGGAAGCAAAAGGGAAAAGAGTTGTTGGTGCTGAGGAAGAGGAAGAGTACTTTGAAACAAATATGAAGGAGAATTTGAAAAACAATCATGAAGGAGAAGCTCACAACCATGCCAGAGAAGGCCCTGCAAATCATGCTGGGCAAGAGAGGAGAGTTCTAGGCTCTTACATCAATCCAAATCCATGAAACTGTGGAAGTAGCATCCAAAAGCCCACCATACATGCCAACAACTTTGAATTAAAACCCCATCTCATCACCCTTGTTCAGAACAACTGCTCATTTGGAGGAAGTGTCCAAGAAGACCCCAATCAACATCTAACCACCTTCCTGAAAATATGTGACATTGTGAAGTCTAATGGAGTCCATCCGGATGTCTATAGGCTGCTTTTGTTCCCTTTTTCACTCAGGGACAAAGCATCCAAGTGGCTGGAGTCCTTTCCGAAGGAGAGCTTAACAAATTGGGAAGACGTGGTGAACAAATTTTTGGCAAGATTCTACCCTCCTCAGAGAATTAACAGGCTGAGAGCTGAGGTGCAAACTTTCAGGCAATAAGATGGTGAGACTCTCTATGAGGCATGGGAGAGATTCAAGGACTTAACAAGAAGATGCCGACCAAACATGTTCAATGAATGGGTTCAACTTCACATTTTCTATGAAGGCCTTTCTTATGAGTCAAAGAAGGCTATAGACCATTCATCAGGAGGATCTCTAAACAAGAAGAAAACCATTGAAGAAGCCATAGATGTCATTGAGACGGTAGCTGAGAATGACTTCTTCTATGCTTCTGAAAGAAGCAACACTCGAGGAGTAATGGAGCTGAATCACATGGATGCATTGCTGGCTCAAAATAAGATGATCACCAAGCAGTTAGCAGATCTCACCAAGAAGGTAGAAGAAAACCAAGTTGCAGCAGTCATCACTTCATCACCAGCTCAAGAAAGAGTGAATATAGGAGAAGAAGGCGACTGGGAACAAGCCAATTATGTTGGGAACTCACCCAGACAAATCCATGATCCATACTCCAAAATTTACAATTCTGGATGGAGAAATCATCCTAACTTTGGGTGGGGAAATCAGCAAGACCAAGGCCAAGACCAGAGACGATACAACCATAATCCCAACAACAATGCAACTCACCAACATACCTCACAGAGATCTTATCAACACCCACCTAACCACCCTTCTCAACCATCCAATCTCAACCCACTATCACTAACTGAGGATAGACTTTCCAAGATTGAGACTCTACTTGAAGACATATGTAGAGAAGTCCAAGACAACAAGGTGTTTAAGGATGAAGTGCGAGCTAATATCAAGAACCAAGGGGAAACCATCAAGAGACTAGAGTTCCAAGTAAGGTATCTATCTCAACAGTTTTCCAAACCCACTGATGGTTTTCCCAGTGACACAGAGAAGAATCCAAGAGGAGAAGCAAAGAAAGTAAGGTGGGAAGAATGCAAGATGATCACCACAAGTGATGAGAGGAGTGTGGAGGAAGTAGACACACAAACAGAACACCTCCAAGACAGTCCAAAGGAAAATCATGAAGAAAGAAACCATGCACCCCAACCCACACACAGGGAGGAGCTAAAGAAAGGGGAGATCCTGAACCCATATGCACCCTTTCCCCAAAGACTCAAAGGTGGTGTAGCAAGGAGAATGTATTCAAGATTCCTCGACATGTTTGCATCTCTTGATGTAAATATACCATTCATTAAAGCCCTTCAGCAAATGCCCTCCTACATCAAATACATAAAGGAACTTCTGGCCAAAAAGAGTTCATTGAAGGGTGGACAAACAATAAAGATGAACACGGAGTGCAGTGCCCTCATTCAAATAGAGCCACCTATAAAGAAGAAAGATCCAGGGAGTTTCCACATTTCCTGTGCTATAGGAGAGACAATGATTTATAAGGGGCTCTGTGACCTGGGAGCAAGTATCAACCTAATGCCTCTATCCCTCATGAAAAAGCTCCAAATCAATGAGCTAACACCCACAGATGTAATCATCAAATTGGCTAACAAAACTCAAAAGCAGGCAATAGGAGTGGTTGAAAACGTGTTAGTAAAGGTTGGGAACTACTTCCTGCCCACAGACTTTGTTATCCTGGAAATGGAAGAGAATCCCATCCATCCCATTATCCTGGGAAGGCCATTCTTAGCCACAGCCAGGGCACTTATAGATGTGGAGCGAGGAGAGCTAGTATTAAGGATACACGATGAACAGCTCACCTTCAGTGTTTTCAAACCCTCACAAGAAGCAGATCATGATAACAAAAAGTCAGAGGAAAAGCACAATAAAGGGTTGATAGAAGAGGCAAGCATGGGAGCACAAGTACCACACCTGAAAATCCCCATTGGTGACAACCAATGTGATCAGAAGGAGCAACACCCAAGTGTAATCCAAAAGGAACCAGACCCACCAGAGTCATATAAGACAAGCAACAAAACTTTCCTCAAAGAGAAAACCACAAATAGCAAAGTGACATCAAGGGACACAAGAAAAAAAAAGACCCAAGGGGATGGAAAAACAAGAAAATCCCTACAGAAGATTTCTCTCCAGGAGATGAAGTGATCTCTGCCTACTTTCCATCTATACCACCTCATCTCCCCACTATTCCATCTCAGCTGCCTCCAGTATACACCATCAACAAAATCTTGTCCTTAGAATATGTGGAACTTCTTAACAAAGCCAATGGAAACAGGTTCACTGCAAGGGGGGAAGATTTGAAGCACTATCAACCACCCTAACAAAGGCCAAACGTCAAGCTAATGACGCTAAAGAAATGCTTCACGGGAGGCAACCCATGTTCTATACCCTCTCTCTTTAATCTCTAATAGTAGTAATAAAGCAAAGTTCATGGATTTTAAATCAACCTCGACAAACAATATAAGAATCCCTACATGCAACATATAGTACATGATAAGTTTGGTGTTCAAGGCACACCAAGAGGGGTTGAACACACTTCATGATATGAGATTCTTTTCAAATCTTGTTGCAACATATGATCACAAATAAGTTTGGTGTTACCAATATTACATGCATGGGAAATTGATTGGTTGGTTGATTTGCATCCATGAAAAGCATTTAGTATTTTCTTAAAAAAAAAGAAAAGGATTTAACAGTAGCTATTTCATACTTTAATTTTTCCCACCAAAAATTCAATTGACTTGTTGCATTCCCTTTTGTCTTGTATAGGAAATCAAAAAGGGTATTGGTGGTACTTGATAGGACAATCAAAGAAGGGAGACTCAGCCACTATACCAAGAGAACTACACACTTGTCTTCAAGGGGAGTATCTTGGGAAGTGTTGCCATGCAACATTGGGAGTTGGATAGCCTTGGAGACTGAACCAAGACCCTCATAAAAGAGGTGATCCTTGTGCTCATCCAATGCCAAGCCCCAACCGTTCATCACTAAGCAACACCATCAATCCACACCCTTCAAACACCCATCATCTTTCTATATAAATGATCCCCATTCTACAACCTCTCCGTACACACTTGTTATTCTCATTCATCTCCCTTCCTTCTCTCGAACACACACACACACTCAATATCTCCACATACCAAGTCTCCTGCATGGCATCATCAAGCTCCAAGAGGCGAAAAGGGAGGGAACCCATAGAGCAGCCTCCTTTTGATGAAAAAAATTTAGAACCTTTTACCATGCACTACAATTTGGGTGGATGGCTGATAAAGAAGTCATATATGAGTTAGGCTTTCAAGTCACAAAAATTGAGTGCCCTGAAATCACAGAGAAGGTGGAAAAACATCGATGGGAGCTCCTCACCAATCCGATTACAAGGGTGAACGCAACTCTGGTAAGAGAGTTTTATGCAAATGCGGTTAGACATGATAAGGCAGATGAATCCTATACAAGTTTCGTGAGAGGGGTAATGGTGGATTTTAGTCCCATGAGCATCATGAGAGTGCTAAAGCTGCGAACCATACCCTTTGCAGAAGAGAGCTATCACTCAAGAATAGATAACAACCCCAACCACGACCAGAATATGAAAGACATCTGTGTGCAGGGAGCAGATTGGGACAGAGACCCCATGGGAAGCCTAGATTTATAAAGAGAGGAGACCTCCTTCCTGAGGCTAAGGGGTGGTTCGAAATTGTAAGGAGATCCATCCTCCCAATTGGAAATAACTCAGAGGTAAACCTTAAGAGAGCAATAATGGTGCAATGCATAATGAAGGGAGGAGAGTGAACTCATAGCCCAAGGTATTCAGAAGTTGGCTGAGAAGAGTGATTCTGGAGGAAGGTTAGGCTACCCCAGCACTATTCTCCGTCTTTGCAACAAGGCTGGGGTGGTGTTCGAAGATGGAAACCCCGAGTGGATAAAAGTTGGCCTTCCAATTACTTTTCGTCGGATGCATGCTGCTGCACCTCCCCTACCTCAACGAAGACTAAGAAAGAGGCCAGCCCATCGAGCTGAGGAAGGACAACATCCACAGGAGCAAGCCCCAGCCACCTTAGACATGCACCAATTACAAGAGGCTATTGATACTTTGTCAAGACAATACATGGAAAATCAAGGGGCACAAAAAGATCTTCAAATGCAAATAATGGACCGCCAAGAAGAATTACTCTCTAGATGGATGAATCAGCAAGGGGAGTGGCAAAAACAGTTGATGGAACAGCAATTGGAACAAGGGAGACAATGGAGTGAGTCCTTCCAATACCTGAACCAAAAGCAAGATCAACAACAAGAAGCCATTCAAAAGCTAATCAACATCCAAGCACATCAAGGTGCACACATTCATGAGATGCATAGGAAACAAAGAGAACAGGCAAATCTTTTCGATGAATATAAAGCATTTTCGGAAGGGGTTTACATGAGTGAAACTGGATATCATGTAAACACCCAAGCCAGGCTTGGGTACTTAGTCAGACAACTACCTGTATTACATCCTGGGATCACAAAATATGAGGATGTAAAGGATGAATTAGCACGAGTGGAACGAGAAAGGGCCGAAAAGAGTCATGAATCAGTGAGGAATCCACTAGAAGATTGGGAAATAATGATAATTCCCCACAAGCACAAATTCCACTTTTTACAGGTCCAAAAATTCTTTCGCAAAATAATCCATCTTTTCCAGGCTTATTAGTTTTGTAATGAAAAGTATAGGGCTTTGTTACCTCCCCAACTATCTCTCCACGAGGTGCTCTACCTAACTGAGCTATAGCCCTTGCGTTTTTGATACATATTTGATCATATTATATCCAAAAATTCTTGTCAAGATGAATATTCCGTGATCAAATTCTTTTTTATTGATATTGCCTTGCTGAACTTATTGTAAACCTCTTTCAGATATGAATCTACCTGATTCAGAAGGGAAGAACTTGCATCAGTATCTCAATTTGAATTCAAACGTGGGTAAACCTAATTGGTTACTTCCAATTACGTAAATCAATAGTTCAAACCGCACTCAAAGGTAGGGCATTTCCCATTTTAATAGGAACTTCTGTACTAGAAACAATGGTATCTCCAATTATAGCCCCTTTGGCCAATACATTATCCTCGTTTTGTTCTGGATTGTAATCTCTAATAAAAAATATAGCAGTGGGAGGAGCCCAGCCCGGGGCTCTAACCGCGTGCCTGTTGAAGAATGAGCCGGCGACTCATAGGCAGTGGCTTGGTTAAGGGAAACCACCGGAGCAGGCATATGCCAAACGTGAATACCCCCTGAAGCAACGGGAAGAACACCTGGTAGAGAAACCCAATCCTGAGTGAAATAAATCCCACGGCTGACTGGTCGTAGGTTCGAATCCTACTTGGGGAGGTTTGGTTCATTCCGAATTCTTGAATTCGAAATGAAAGGGTTGGGTTCGCTTTGACCGTTAAAAGTAGGTAACCCGTTCCCCCTGTCTTTTGTTTGTCTCTATTGCATTCTATCTCATCGTATCCCGTATAGTGACATACATAATGAAATAATACTATGTGTTCTCACCAAAAAGAATGATTTTTTTTATATCCACTCGCTCCTTATTAACTTATTACTAGTTACCAATCCTAGTGATTGGATTTATATATATTAGTAAAAAAATGTTTGAATAAAAATAAAATAAAAAAGGAACTTCATGTTTGTATCACAGAAAGTTTAACGAACTCACTATTTGCTAAAAATTGCCTCTGTAACGTGAAGAAATCGATCGATTTCTTCACGATCGGATTATATTTGGATGAAAGGAAGCACAAGTGGACATAAAGAAGACAAGGAAGCAAAAGAACATGAGCATCACCATGATTAAAAGGTGGTAGAGTTCCCTCTTTGTTTTATCTCTTTCAAGCTTTAAAATAAGGAAAATCATGTATGAAATAGAACATGCCTCCATGAGTAGTTTAAGATTTTCAATCCTGCATTTAAGGTTTTCATTACTTAGGTCTATGCTCACTAGTCTAATGCCCCTAGTGTTCATAGTCATCTTGCCTATATGTATGCTTGTCCTTTAAGCCAATCAAAAAGAAAATGTTATGAAAAGAACAAGAGTGGAGTTATCTTGTGAAGTGAATTTTGAATGATTGTGGTAGGGTGATTAATTAGCTAAGTTGGTTCACCAACAAGGTAGGAAAGCAACTAACTATCCTGAATCCTATGCTTGAAACACATCCTATGAGACTAACCAAATAATGAAATCCCAATAAGAAAAGAGAAAGAGTAATAAAAGTGAAAAGGAAAGAAAAACAATAAGAAATAATGCTAGGCACCAAGGGTTTGAATATTGAGGCATGTGTCTGTGGTGTTCATGTGCAAAGGATATGCTTGGATGAATAAGCTCTTAGGGGTGCCTTATCACCTGGTAACTTGGGTTAACTAATCCGGGATTATCAGCTGAAAGTCCACTATCAAGAGTAACCTTTGCTACAGAACACTTAGCAACCCAAAGAGGTGCTGGAGACCAAGGTCTCAAGAAAGAAAAATAACAAACCATGTGCCTGTGGTGTGCATGTATGGGGGAAAGAGACTTGAGGAAGTAAGTCCTTAGGGGTGCCTTAACACCTAGCACCTTGAACCAACTGGTTCGGGAGTGTGGCTGAAAGCTTATCTTAAAGAGTTGCCCTCTTACAGAGCACTTAGCCAAAAAAAGGGGATGCAATAAATCCTGAAAGGGAAAGGAGGATCAATAATTAGGAAGTCTCAAAGGATGCAATCAAACAAGTGTTTAAGGGCATGATAAAGGCCTAAAACCTAGTAAAGGAATGAACCTAAGTTGCTATGCATGAAACCCCATAAACCAGAAATTTGACTTCTATCAAAATTATTTGTTCATCTTGTTCTTTCATTTATTCTTCCTATATTTCAGTACTTGCTTAGGGACAAGCAAGCTTTAAGTTTGGTGTTGTGATGCCAGGGCATCTAGGCCAGTCTCACTGACCTTTTATTTACTGTTTTAGGGTTGTTTCATGCATTTTCTTAGTAAATAAGGCAAGTTTTGGATGAAAATACACTTACACCTTGATTCAAGCAACCATTGTTAATTTTACATGATTTCATGAGGATTTTGCAAGGATTAAATGAAAAATTGATGATGCATAATCTCATGACTTGGGCTAGAGCTTTGATGCACTTTATCTGCTTGATTTTAGGACAAAGGAAGCAAGGAAGAACCACGTTAGTAGCCACGTTAATATAATTAACGTGACCACTAACGTTGAATGGGAATGAGCTTGCAACATTAATAAGAAAGGTGGTCGCCAATAACGCCTGCGAAGCCATCATAAGCCCACGTTAATTACCACGTTAACTACATTAACGTGGTAGTTAACGTGGAGATAAAGGGAGCTCAAGCATTAGTGGTAAACGTGAACACCACTAACGCTACAAAGTGGCAATTGGCCACGTTAAGAGTCACGTTAACTAAGTTAACGTGAACTCTAACGTGGAAGAAAAGACAATGCCAACGTTAGTGACACTCACCTTTGTCACTAACGTTGGATCAAGCTAACATTGCCCACGTTAATGGTCACGTTAAGACCACTAACGTGAAAGTTAACGTGGAGCTAAGATTGATGAGCCAACATTAGTGACACTCACCTTTGTCACTAACGTTGGAGATGGCATTCACTACCACGTTAATGGCCACGTTAACCTAGTTAACGTGAACTCTAACATGGGAAAGATGGGCGTTTGGAGCGTTAGTGATAAAGATAAGTGTCACTAACGCTCTCGAAGCTAAGCATGCCCACGTTAAGAGTCACGTTAGTTATACTAACGTGAACTCTAACGTAGGGAAAGATGGGCACAAGGCAACGTTATTGGAAAAGGTGATTCCAAATAACGCTTGCAAAGGATCATAAGGCAACGTTAGTGGTCACGTTAGTGCCACTAACGTTGAAGTAAACATGGACTACTTTGGGGTTGGACGTTAGTGAAAAAGGCAGTTGCCACTAACGTTCTTGAACCCACATTTTCACTTAACGTTAACATCACTAACGCCCATGCCTAACTCACACTTTTCTGCAAGCTGAGCCCACTAAAGATTGTAACTGCTTCAACTCGAGATCTAAGGCCCACATCCAAGACTCGAAGAACTCACTAGAAGATCAAGAAGAGTAGTATATATAGGAGTAGTTTTGAACTATAGAGGAGCTTGGCACTTTGGGAAACTACCCTCTTTATATTCACTTTTCTGCATTTTCTAGTTAAACTTGTATTATTTTATGCCATTTTCCATTCCCAGTGCTATGAACAACTAAACCCCTTTCATTGGGTTAGGGAGCTCTATTGTAATCTGATGGATCAGTTATAGTTCTCATTCTTCTTCTTCCTTCTCTTCTCTTGATTTACTAGAAAGCTTTCGATCTTAATTCAATTGGTTAGTTGTCTTGGAAAAGAAACTCTCCATAATTGGATCTCCTTTGAGCCTTGGAAAAGGGATGAGGATATCATGCTAGAAATACTTTTTCATGTTGGACTAAATTGGGGTCTGGGCGGATATAGTGACATGTAATCCTCCCAACATTTTGATTTGGAAATACATGTGGTATAATCAGTGACCACACTTCATCTCTTCCCATGAGCAATTAAATCAAGGAATTGGGCAATTGTTCAAGCTTAGAGAGATTGGGTTGCCAAGGAATTAGAATCCAATCACTTAATATTGCCATGGAGATCAATAGATGCTTTGATTGAGGAAGAGATGAAAATGAATTTGATCCGGAGAATACAACATCTCCTAAGCCCAATGAATTCCCCATTTCTGATCTCACCCATTCTCTTTACTTTCTGCCATTTATTTCCATGTTCATCTCCCCGTTTCCCCATTTAAGATTCTGCACTTTATTTCCTGCAATTTACTTTTCCGCCATTTAATTTCCTGCAACATCAACTTCACTCTGTTTTGCTCAACTAGCATACTCTTCCAATTAAAGTTGCTTGACCAATCAATCCCTGTGGGATTCGACCTCACTCTATTGTGAGTTTTTACTTGACGACAATTTAGTATACTTGCCGAAGGAAAATTTGTTGAGAGTCAAGTTTTTGTGCATCAGCCATTCGGCCATGCCTGAACCATTATCACTTATGTATTTTCAACAGTGGAGTTTCTACACCCCATAGATTAAGGTGTGGAGCTCTGCTGTTCCTCGAGTATTAATGCAAAGTATTACTATTTTCTATTCAGTTCATGCTTATTCCTATTCTAGGATATTCATTCGCACACAAGAACATGATGAATGTGATGATTATGTGACACTCATCACCATTCTCACTTATGAACGCGTGATTGATAACAACTTCCGTTCTACATGCAAACAAGCTTGAATGTATATCTCTTGGGTTTCTAATCAACGATTCACATCGACTCCCCTCTGACATTGGGGCATCTAAATCCGAGATTAGAGTCTTCGTGGTATAAGCTAGAATCAATTGGCAGCATTTTTGAGATCCAAAAAGTCTAAACGTTGTCTATGGTATTCCAAGTAGGATCTGGGATGGGATGACTGTGACGAGCTTCAAACTCACGACTGTAGGGCGTGGTGACAGACGCAAAAGGATAGTAAATCCTATTCCTCGATGATCGAGAACCAACAGCTGATTAGCCATACGATATCTGTGCATGGTATTTTTTATCCGAGACGACCAATCCGACAGTTGATTAGCCGTACAGAAACCGTAGAGGACCATTTTCACTGAGAGGACGGGAAGTAGCCATTGACAACGGTGACGCCCAACATACAGCTTGCCACAGAAAGGAGTATGAAGGATTGGATGAAGGATAGTAGAGATTCAGAAAGAACAACGCATCTCCATACGCTTATTTGAAATTCCCACCAATGAATTACATAAGTATCTCTATCTTTATTTAACGTTTTATTTATATTTTAATTATTAAAACTCCATAACCATTTGAATCTGCCTGACTGAGATTTACAAGATGACCATAGCTTGCTTCAAGCCGATGATCTCCGTGGGATCGACCCTTACTCACGTACGGTTTATTACTTGACGATCTAGTGCACTTGCTGGTTAGTTGTGCGAAGTTGTGAAAAAGAGTGATATTACAATTATGCGTACAAGTTATTGGCACCATTGAGATCACAATTTCGTGCACCAGTAGTAAAATCTCAAATCCAAGCTTCAACGCCAAACACACAAGCGCGTGCTTCCTCTCAGGTGCACCGTCGACGCGTGCGCGTCAGGCACGCATGCGCGTCGTTTTCAAAACTTTGCCTCCAAATTTTAACTTGCCCGAAAATGCTGGCTTAGTTAGCTTGGCGCTCTTTTTGCAAATGAGCGTTGATGGTGAAATAGAGCACGCTTCCTTGATTTAGTCCTGGGCCACGCTTTTTTAAAAGCGTGGCCTAAGATTCCAAAATGTGCCCCAGAATTTCTCTTTTCTCCTTTTTAGCTTATTTTGTGCTTTTTTCTTCTTTTTCTTCTTATTTCCTACAAAGTTTATAAAATCAAAAGATCAAGGAAATATACCATTTAAGCACAAAAGTATGCAACATTTAAGCGCTAATCATCAATTTCTTATATGAAAAAGCATAGAAAAACATGATATGATAACATGTCATCATAACACCAAACTTAAACATTGTTTGTCCCCAAACAAGAAAAGAATCATGCAATAAAGGTTGACAATCCAAGGTAAGAAGAATAGCAACTCAATGTTCACGGTTGGCTAGTTTTTTTATGCACGCCACAATCACAAAAGTGATGTTTCTGTCTAGCTCATGGTTGGCTAGTGAAACTTTCCAGAGAGCTTAGCCAAGCACATCACAAGGGAGGGCACACCAGACCCTGGGCGTGCCACGCTAGTTCAAGTTTCCAGAGGCAAACGAAGTGGAAAAATCAAAGGGCGTGCCACTTGAGCTCGAAGCTGTGGCACGCCAACACAAGAATGTCACTATGGCGTGCAACTTGAGTTCGAAGGCGTGGCACGCCAAGGTTGACAAGGGACGAGCGTGCCACCTGAAGGATTGAGCATGGCATGCCAAGCCATTTTGAAGGGCACGTGACACGCTGATGGAGCGCCAGCCACACACCAGCTAAGGAGTCACGTTTATTGAGTGCTTTCTTTCCCTCTAAAATGTAATTTTCCCTTTTTCACTTTTGTAATTTCTTTATTTTCACTAGGAGTAGTATAAATACCCCTAAAGAGTATTGAAGAGGGGTTAAGTAGTTAGTTCTAGATCCACTTTTACATTCTACTTTTGAGTACTTTCTAAGCTATGAGTAGCTAACTTCCCTCTCATTGAGAGAGGGAGCTCTGTTGTACTTGATGGATTGATAATAGTGAAATTCTTCTTCTCTTCATCTTCTCTTGATTTGCTAGGAGGAATTTCATTCTTAATGCTTAGTGTTCAATCATCTTGGGAAAGAGATTGAATGCAATTGGGTTTCATGGGAACCTTGGGAAAGGAAACATGAAACCATGCTTGAAATCCCTTCTCACATTTGAGTAGATTCTGGGTTTTGGTGATGGGATACGTGACATATAATTCCCCCTCTACCTGGACCTACAAGGGTGTGTGGTATAATCAGGGACCAAGCATATCTCTCTTCATGAGCAATTAGACCAAGGAATTGGCTATTGATCAAAATCTGAGAGATTGAGTCACCAAGGGATTGGGGCTCAATTAATCAGGATTTTCAAAAGGTCAATGAGTTGCATGATTGAAGAAGATATAAGCTAGATTTGATCCAAAGAGACAACATCTCCCAATCTCAATGAATTTCCCCACTCTTATCTATCCATTTCTTTATAGCTTAATATTACATTTTGCAATTCCCCATTCCCATTTACATTCAAGTCATTTATGATTCAGCACTTTACATTCTGCAATTTCTAATTCTGCACTTTATTGCTTTTCTTTATATTCTAGTCATTTACATTTATGCCATTTACAATTCTACACTTCACAATCTTATTAATCCACTTGTCTAATTCATCAATCAATTAAAACTGCTTGGATTTGCCAATCTCTGTGGATACGATCCCACCCCTCTGTGGGTTATTACTTGACGATAATTTTGGTGCGCTTGCCAAAAGAACTCGTTCACTAAATTTTTAAAAGGGGTAGTGAATCGAAGTCATCAAGTTTTATGGCGCCGTTGCCGAGGATTGGCTTAAATTTGACAGTGATTAAATTGATTGGAGAGCTAGATTAAGCAATTTAATTTCCTTGTTATTTTAATTTCTTTTATTTAGCATTTTTATTTATTTTATTTTAAGCTCTATTTCTTTCTTCTTTGATTATCCACATTTTCACCCTTCTAACTATTTGATCAATTGCACCACTCACACTAACAACCACTCTGACAAAGTAATTCATTCACCCACTTTCTTTCTTGCCTTTTGTCTTAATTGGTTGTATGACAGGTAGGAGAAGCGGAGCTTCAACTTCCTTTGATTTTGAACCTGAGAGAACCTTCTTTAGATTAAGGAGGGAAGCAAGAGGAAAGAGAGTCGTTGGTGCTGAGAAAGAGGAAGAGTATTTTGAAACAAACATGGAGGAGAATATGGAGAATCATTATGAGGAAGAGGTTCATAACCATGCCAGAGGAGGCCCAATCAATCATGATGGGCAAGAAAGGAGAGTCTTAGGCTCCTACATCAACCCAAATCCAGGGAATAGTGGCAGCAGCATCCTAAAGCCAACAATTCATGCCAATAACTTTGAGCTGAAGCCTCAGCTCATCACACTTGTTCAGAATAATTGCTCATATGGAGGAAGTGCTCAAGAAGATCCTAATTAACATCTCAGCACATTCTTGAGGATATGTGATACTGTAAAGTCCAACGGGGTACACCCTGACATCTACAAACTACTCTTGTTCCCTTTCTCACTCAGAGATAAGGCAGCAAAGTGGTTGGAATCATCCCCCAAGGATAGCCTAACTATATGGGAGGAGGTCGTGAACAGATTCCTTGCAAGATTTTACCCTCCACAAAGAATCAATAGGCTGAGAGTTGATGTACAAACTTTCAGACAATAAGATGGAGAAACACTCTATTAGGCCTAGGAGAGATTCAAAGATCTGACAAGAAGATGCCCACTAAAAATGTTCAATGAATGGGTACAACTACATATCTTTTATGAGGGACTATCCTATGAAGCAATGAAGGCAGTGGATCATTCTTCAGGAGGCTCACTCAACAAAAAGAAAACCATTGAAGAGGCCATAGATGTCATTGAGACTGTAGCTGAAAATAAGTATTTCTATGCCTCAAAAAGGACTCAAAAGAAGGGAGTGCTGGAACTCAACTTTGTAGATGCTTTGTTAGCTTAGAACAAGGCAATTGCAGCACAAATAACAGCCTTAATTAAGAGGATGGAGGCCAACCAAGCTTCAGCTATTCAAGATCAAACTCCTCAACAAGAAGGAAATGCATCAGAATCTGAAGGTGATTGGGAACAAGTCAATTATGTGCACAATTCATCCAGAACACCATATGACCCACACTCTAAGACATACAACCCAGGTTGGAAGAACCACCCAAACTTTGGATGGGAAAATTAACAAAACCACAACCAGGACCATAACAAGCCTTATCCATTAAATCAACAAAACCACAACCCTAACCATCAAATAGGGAACCATAGACCCTATCATAACTCACAAAACACATCATACCGTAACAACCAACCCATGCACAACAATCTCAATCAAGATGCACCATCATCAACTATGCAACCATGCAAAATTAAGAGCAACTTTAAGAGGATGGAGGCTGCAATAGCACAACTATCATCCCAAATTTCAGGGGCAGTCTCCTCCCTCATGGATAGACAAGCACAAACTGACAGAAGGATAGATGCTAATCAAGAGGAATACAGGCAAATCTAAAAAATTAAGGTGCAGGAATCTCAAAGTTGGAAGCACAAGTGGGAATTTTGTCCAAGCAAATCCCACTTTCTACACACACATTTCCCAGCGATACCATGGCAAACCCAAGAGGGGAATGCAAGGCCATAACTCTAAGAAGTGGGAAAATTGTAGAGGAAGGAGCTGCAAGCAAAGATAATCATGAAGAGGTTGTACCAAAACATGGAAGCGAGGATGAAGGGGAGACCGCAGTTTCACCTCCACCAAAACCAATTTTGAAGCCCTATGTGCCAAAGGCACCATACCCACAAAGATTGAGAAAAGATGGGAAGGATGGCCAGTTCTCTAAGTTTCTAGAGATCTTCAAGAAGCTCCAAATCAACATACCATTTGCTGAGGTATTAGAACAAATGCCACTCTATGCCAAGTTCTTGAAGGAGCTTATAAGCAAAAAGAGGAACTGGGAGGCAAAAAAAAAACCATAGTGTTGACTGAAGAATGCAGTGCCATCATACAAAAGAAGTTGCCTCAAAAGCTGAAAGACCCAGGGAGTTTTCAAATCCCCTGCATCATAGGGGACATAACTATTGAGAAAGCTTTGTGTGATTTGGGAGCTAGCATAAATCTTATGTCTCTAACCATGATGAGAAGGATGAAGATTGAGGAAGCCAAGCCAACAAGAATTGTACTCCAATTGGCTGACAGAACATTTAAGTTTTCACATGGGGTGGTGGAAGACTTGCTAGTGAAAGTGGGGGAGTTTATTTTCCCTGCTGATTTTGTTGTGCTAGACATAGAAGAAGAGGCCAACACATAAATTATCCTAGGAAGACCATTTCTAGCCATTGCTGGAGCCATCATCGATGTGCAGAAAGGGGAATTAGTCTTGAGATTGCATGAAGAAAAAATGGTCTTCAACGTCTTCAAAGCGATGAGTTACCCCAAGGAACCCATAGGAGAATGCATGCTGGTAAACACCATGGAACAGATAGTTCAAGAAGTTATGGGAGAAGAACAATACGAAGAAAATGTTGAGCTGGAGCAAGCATCAGATGGAAAACTACCACAAGCAACCATGAAGAACTAAATCATGCCAACTACCACAGACAACAAAGATGCAGAGTCACCAAAGCTAGAGCTGAAAGCCTTACCACCCAGCTTGAAGTATGCATATCTGGGTGCTAACAACACGTACCCGGTAATCATAAATTCAAGTCTGAGTAAGGAACAAGAAGAGGAACTTATCCAAGTGTTGAGACAACACAAGGATGCCATAGGCTGGACACTGATGACAAGTCATCATATACCCATTTTTCAAGCTAATTTCACTTGTTTTATTAATCTTTCTTGCATCCTAAGTAAGTGATTTGGAGTGAAAATGCATAACTTCTTGAAATCAAACAACCACCATGAAATTAATGTTAACTCATGAGGTTTAAGCTAATTTTAATTGAATTTTAATTGATTTATAAGCCTTGTGAATTTAGTGATACTTGGAGTGGTTGTTTTGGTTTATTGTAGGTGAAGAAAAGAATAAAAGAGAAAAGTGTGGCCTAAGAAAGTGTGGCTAAAGGAGAAAAAGGCGTGGCTTATGAAGGAGGGAAGCAAGCATTGCCCTCCACAAGGGCACACTGCCCTCTAGGAGGGCAACATAAGGGAACAAAGCATGAAAGGCAACTCTGCCCTGCCCACTACAAGGGCAGAGCACAAATCTGTGCCTTGGAATCAAGAAGAACAAAATGTTGCCCTGCCCTCCTCAAGGGTAGTATCGGGCTCACCAAGGGAAGAAAATCAAAGGAAAATGCCTACAATGCTTGCCACAAGAGTTGAACACGGGACCATGAGGAAGCAAGGAATTAAGCCTCACTTTTGTACCAAGAAAGCCAACGAAAATGGGTAGCGTGTGTAGCATCCAAGTTTCGAACGCGGGACTTCATATTGGAAACACTGCCCTGCCCTCCGCGAGGGCAGGGCAGCATTTTGTTGTGGCACGGCCAGCACACAAATCTGGCGCACCAAAGTAACATTCGGCAGCACCAGCAGCGCACCAAGGCACCAATCTGGCGCACCAATTTTTTCTGCCCTGCCCTCCGCGAGGGCAGGGCAGCATCCTGCACACCAAGCCGCACCACGCCCGCACCACGCACGCACCACACATCAATTTTCTGCCCTGCCCTAAGCTATTATTTTTGGGCTAAAATTGGATTAAAAATCCAATAAAATTCATTTCTTCACCAAATCAAAAGCCCATCCAAATCCCAAGATCCAAGAATAGAAAGTGTATAAATAGGAGCTAGTTTGATGTAATTAGGACTTTTTGCTTGACTTTTGAATTTTGCACTTTCTTTGAGCTTTGAATTTTTGCAACTTTTCTTGAGAGACTGAACCGAGATTTCAGAGAATTGGGGAGGAGAATTGATCTCTCTTCTTCCTCGTTCTAGCTTGGGCATTTTTCATTTCCTTGTTTTGAGTTTTGGGTGTTAAGAATTGAGGAAATTTTGTCTCAATCTCCACTCAAGAACTCTTTAATTTCTCTTCTGCATAATTGAATTCACTTTCATCCCCTTTACTGCTTCTTCTTCAATTTCTTGTCAATTACTTTGAGAACTTGGATCTGGGAGGGCAATTGAGATCTAGGCTTTGCTACCTAGTCTCTGGAGTCCTGAGATCCCAATTTCCTTTTGGTTCTTCTGTGAACCTTTGCTGCACTTAATTTCTTTACTGTTTGAGTTCTAATTGCTTCTAATTCATCTTCTACTTTATTAATTGTTGCAATCTACTTTGTCTTGCTGGAATTCTGAATTCCCAATCCTTAATTCCCCTTTTATATTCAAGCAATTTACATTTCTTGCACTTTAAGTTACTGCAATTTACATTTCTTGCACTTTAAGTTTCAGTCATTTACATTCTTGTTCTTTACAATTCAGCAAGTTTACTTTCCTGCTCTTTAATTTACTACAATTTCCCCCTCTCCCTTTACATTCCAAGCAATTTAGCTTCTGTTAAATACAACCCACTCAACCAAAATTTGATTCGTTTGACTAAATCAACCACTAAACTAAAATTGCTCAATCCTTCAATCCCTGTGGGATTGACCTCACTCATGTTAGTTATTATTACTTGATGCGACCCGGTACACTTGTCGGTGAGTTTTGTGTTGGATCATTTTCCACACATCAAGTTTTTGGTGCCGTTGCTGGGAATTGAAACAGATTGACAATGATTAAGTGAAGTGGAGATCTAGATCAAGCACTTTTTCTTTTCTGTTATTTTAATTTTGACTAACACACTAACTGTCTGAATTTTTGCTTAAACTAACTAAAACTTCATTCTAGCTATAGATTGAAGTTTCATTGGTTTTCTGGATCTGTGTGTTTATTGTTGTGTGTTTGTATGTCAGGTACAGGAAGATCTTCCCCTGTCCTCTCTGAAATTGACCAAAGAACTCTTCGAAGAATAAGAAGAGCTGAAAGAGGGAAGAACGTTATTGGAGAGGAAGAATCTGAGGAGGAATTCCAAGAAATGGAAGGAGATCCATCAAATCTCAATCAACCAGGAGGAGGGGCCAACAATAACCAACAACAAAGAAGAGTCTTGGCTTCATACACATTTGCAAATGCTAGACACTGTGGAAGTAGCATTCTTACTCCTAATGTCAATGCAAACAATTTTGAACTAAAGCCACAACTCATCACTTTGGTTCTGTTCTTTTGGAGGAGGACCATTGGAGGACCCAAATCAACACCTATCTACCTTCTTGAGGATTTGTGACACTGTGAAAACCAATGGTGTGCCTCCTGACAGCTACAAGTTGTTTCTCTTTCCATTTTCTCTCAGAGACAAAGCTACTCAATGGCTAGAGACCTTTCCAAAAGAAAGCATCAACACCTGGGATGACTTGGTAAGCAAGTTCCTTGCCAAATTTTATCCCCCTCAAAGAATCCTAAGATTGAAGACTGAGGTGCAGACATTCACTCAAATGGAAGCTGAAAATTTATATGAAGCATGGGAAAGATATAAGGCACTATTGAGGAAATGTCCACCAGAGATGTTCACTGAGTGGGACAAGTTGCAGAACTTCTATGAGGGGCTCACTCTTAAGGCTCAAGAAGCACTTGATCATTCAGCTGGAGGCTCTTTGCAACTCATGAAAACTACAGAGGAAGCTCAAAACCTCATTGATATGGTGGCCAATAACCAATATTTATTTGCTCATCAAAGACAACGCCAACCATCACAAAGAATAGGAGTAATGGAGTTGGAAGGAGTGGATTCAATTCTAGCTCAGAACAAGATAATGCAGCAGCAGATTCAACAACAGTTTGAGCAAATGGCCAAAAGGATTGATGGCTTGCAAGTTGCATCAGTGAGTGCCACAAGCCAACCACCAACTACTTGGGTGCAAAGTGAAGAAACTCAAGAGGAACAACAGCAAGAGCAAGTCCAGTACATGCACAACCAAAATCCTGGAACAAATGAAGTCTATGGTGATACTTACAATCCATCTTGGAAGAACCATCCCAACCTCAGATGGGGAGACAACCATAATCAAAACCAACAGCCATGGCAAAGAAACTCAAGTCAGAACAATTGGAAAAGCACAAACCACAACCCCCAGCCAAACACTAACCAAAATACATACAGAAAACCACAAAATAATTACCCCAACTCTAACCAGTATCTACCCAATAACCACCCAACAAATCAAAACACCTATCATCATCCATCAACACCCCAAAACCAACCAATCTCACAAGACTCTCAAAGGATTACTAATCTAGAGATGCTCATGGAGAAAATGATGAAGAACCAAGAATTGACAACAAAGAACCAAGAAGCTTCCATGAAGAACTTAGAAAGGCAAATTGGGCAAATCTCCAAACAGATTTCTGTTGAAAAACCATCAAGCTCACTACCAAGTGACACCATTCCCAACCCAAAGGAAGAATGCAAGGTCGTGCAACTAAGAAGTGGAAAAATGTTAGTGGATGGTAACCAAGGGGCAACCAAGAATAATGAAGCCATCAACAAGGACATGATAAGCAAGAATGACCAAGAAAAACTCACAGAGGAAAACAACGAACCACAGAATCTAAAGAAAGGAAAGCAGATCAGGGAAGAACCAAATCCAAGATAATATCAAGTGGAGAAGAGCTCAACACCACCACTACCATATCCCCAAAGATTCCACAAAGAGACAAAGGATCAACATTTCTACAAATTTCTTGAAACTTTCAAGAAGCTGGAAATCAACATACCTTTGGCTGAGGCATTGGAGCAAATGCCTCTGTATGCCAAGTTCTTGAAGGAGCTCATCAATAAGAAAAGAGATTGGAATGAGAAGGAGACGGTGATGCTCAGTGAGGAATGTAGCGCCGTGCTCCAAAAAGGAATTCCACCAAAGCTTAAAGATCCAGGGAGTTTTGTAGTGTCATGCACCATAGGCAAACTATCCCTGGACAAAGCTCTCTGTGATCTTGGAGCTAGTATCAACTTAATGCCCTTGTCCATGATGAAGAAGCTTGCCATAGAAGAACTCAAACCCACCAGGATGTCGCTAGTCATGGCCGACAGATCAATCAAGACACCAAATGGAATTGTGGAAAATTTGTTAGTAAAGGTTGGAGAGTTTATCTTCCCTGCGGACTTTGTAATCCTAGACACCGATGAGGAAGGCAACAATTCAATCATCTTGGGCAGACCATTTCTAGCAACTGCAAGAGCCATTATAGATGTGGAAAAAGGAAAAATGATTTTCAGAGTACACAATGAGCAAATGATCATAAATGTTTTTAAGTCAATGCAACACCCTCTTGAGCAGGAAGATCATTTGAGGGTAGATATGATAGAGAGCCTGGTGGAAGAAATGTTAGACATTAATCAGCATGAGCAAGAAAAAGACAATCAAGAAACAATAGAGGAACACGTGGCTGAGGCTTCCATAGACAAAGAGGTGGAACCAAGCAAGAAGAAGAGGTGCAAAAGCAAGAACTGAAGCCATTACCTTCTCATCTCAAATATGCATTTCTTGGCACTTCAGAGAGCTTCCCAGTGATCATTAATTCTTCCTTGACAAAGAAAGAAGAAGGAGATCTTCTTGATGTTCTCAGAGCTCACAAGGATGCCTTAGGATAGATCATTGATGACCTGAAAGGCATCAGCCCTACAGTATGTATGCATAAGATTCTTTTGGAGGACAATTCCAAAGCAGTAATTCAACCTCAGAGAAGACTAAACCCTGTAATGAAGGAAGTCATCCAGAAGGAAGTAATGAAACTATGGAATGCAGGAATCATATATCCTATTTCCGATAGCTCATGGATAAGCCCAGTCCAAGTGGTACCAAAGAAGGGTGGGATGACAGTCATTATTAATGAGAGGAGTGAACTCATTCCCACAAGAACTGTGACGGGGTGGAGGATGTGTATTGACTATAGAAGGCTGAATGATGCCACACGCAAAGATCACTTCCCACTTCCTTTCATTGATCAGATGCTTGAAAGGTTGGCTGGCCATGCTTATTATTGCTTCCTGGATGGCTATTCCGGGTATAATCAGATAGTGGTAGATCCAAAGGACCAAGAAAAGACTTCATTCACATGCCCAGTTGGAGTTTTCGCTTATAGAAGAATGCCATTCGGATTATGCAATGCCCCAGCCACTTTTCAAAGGTGTATGCTCTCCATTTTCTCAGATATGGTTGAAAAATTTTTAGAGGTTTTCATGGATGACTTTTCTGTTTTTGGTGATAATTTCATTACTTGCCTAAACCATCTAACTCTTGTCTTGAAATGGTGCCAAGAAACTAATTTGGTTTTGAACTGGGAGAAGTGCCATTTCATGGTGCCTGAGGGGATTGTTCTTGGTCATAAAGTTTCAAGAAAAGGGATAGAGGTTGACAAGGCAAAAGTGGAAATAATAGAAAAGCTCCCTCCACCAACTAATGTGAAATCTGTTAGAAGTTTCTTGGGGCATGCAGAATTTTATAGAAGGTTTATCAAAGATTTTTCTAAAATAGCCAAACCTTTGAGTAACCTGTTAATGATTGATAAACCTTTTGTTTTTGATGAAAATTGCCAACATGCTTTTGAAACTTTAAAACATAAACTCACAACAGCACCAATTATCACACCCCCAGATTGGAACTTACCGTTTGAACTCATGTGTGATGCAAGTGATATTGCAATTGGTGCTGTACTTGGACAGAAGAAGGGAAACTTGCATCATGTCATATATTATGCAAGTAAAGTATTGAATGAGGCTCAAAAAAATTACACTACAACAGAGAAGGAATTGTTAGCTGTAGTCTATGCATTTGATAAGTTTAGATCGTACTTGATAGGATCTAAAATTGTGGTTTATACTGATCATGCCGCTCTCAAGTATTTGATGACAAAGCAGGATGCTAAACCAAGACTTATCAGGTGGATTCTACTCCTACAAGAATTTGACATTGAGGTAAGGGACAGGAAAGGCACTGAAAACCTAGTTGCTGATCATTTGTCAAGGCTGCCACAAGAAACAATTCAAAATGCCTCACTACCTGTGAATGAAAGCTTCCCAGATGAACATCTTATGCTGATCCAACAAACACCATGGTTCGCTGATATAGCAAACTACAAAGTAGGGAGGAAGATACCTCAAGAATTCACCAAGCAACAAGTGAAGAAACTAATCAATGAAGCAAGGAAGTTCTTGTGGGATGAACCCTATCTGTTCAAAAGGTGCTCTGATGGAATAATCAGGAGATGTATTCCTGAGAGTGAAATAAGAGATATATTATGGCATTGCCATGGCTCAGCTTATGGTGGACACTTTGGTCCAGAAAGAACAGCAGCAAAGATATTACAAAGTGGTTTCTATTGGCCAACCATCTTCAAAGATGCCAGGGAGTTTGTCCACCAATGTAATGAATGCCAGAGAGCAGGAGGATTAACAAGAAGGAATGAGATGCCACAGAACTTCATTTTGGAAGTAGAATTGTTTGATCTATGGGGCATTGATTTCATGGGACCCTTTCCCCCTTCTTATTCGTTCAGATATATCTTCGTAGCAGTGGAGTATGTTTCAAAATGGGTGGAAGCCATAGCCACAACTACCTGTGATGCACAAATTGTCCTTCAATTCCTAAAAAAGCACATCTTTACTAGATATGGAGTACCCAAGGGTCTCATCAGTGATGGTGGTGGTCATTTTTGTAACAAACAAATGGAGAAACTTCTCCACAAATATGGAGTTATTCATAAGGTAGCCACACCATATCACCCTCAGACTAATGGGCAGGCGGAATTAGCAAACAAGGAACTGAAGAAAATCCTAGAAAAAATAGTAGGTAGCACAAGAAAGGATTGGGCTAGGAAGTTGGAAGATGCACTTTGGGCGTACAGAACAGCTTTCAAAACTCCTATTGGGAAGTCCCCATTTCAGCTGTTATATGGCAAATCTTGTCATCTCCCTGTAGAGCTTGAGCACAAAGCCTTTTGGGCTACTAAACTTCTAAACCTGGATTCTGAAGCAGCAGGGGAGAAAAGGTTGTTGCAGCTGAATGAGCTAGATGAGTTTAGGCTAGAAGCTTATGAAAATACCAAGATATACAAGGAAAAAGCCAAGAGATGGCATGACAAGAAGATTTTGAAGAAAGAATTCAAACCTGGACAACAAGTACTCTTGTACAACTCACGACTCAAGATATTCCCTGGCAAGCTTAAGTCTAAGTGGACTGGTCCGTACTTGGTAACTAAGGTCTTTCCTTATGGGAGTATTGAATTGCTAGATGAAGCAACAAAGAGTCGGTTTACAGCAAATGGTCATAGAGCAAAACTATACCTAGGGGGACAATGGAACAAAGAAAAAGAGGTTCAGAACCTAAATCCTCCTTGAAGTAAAAATGGAGGAATGTCAAGCTAGTGACAATAAAAGAGCGCTTGTTGGGAGGCAACCCAACCTGAGGTAGTTTTCTTTTCATAGCTTTTTCAATAAAAAAAAGTTGAATAATTGGTATGCATTGCAAGGAGCTAAGTTTGGTGTTGCATACCAAAACAATTTAAGGGAGAATGAAAGATTCTAAGTTTGGTGTTCCACCAAAAATATCATTTAAAAACACATTCTCACCTCTTGCATGATGCTAGCTCCAAGCAATCAAACACATTATTCGACTGTTTAATTGCTTTCTAGCTTTAATTTCATTAACCTTTAGCAAGGACATAAGGTTTCACATATGGTTAAAATTATTGCATAAGAGGCAGTGGCAAACAATTAAGTTTGGTGTTCCCACACCAAAATCAATCCAGGAACCACACTCAGTTTATGCATACAAACCATATAATTAAGGACTTGAGAAGCAAGCAACTTTGAGAATTATGTAGGACATGAGTCAACAATTGAAGACATTATGCATCTTAACTCAAAGAGAACACAACAGAAGGAAGAATCAAAGGGCTGCAACTTCAAAGGTTGTATCTAAACTTAATCCTTGCTGCTGTGAAATGTTTTGAATCTGGAAACCATTGTATGTCTTGCTAAAGTGTTTATCTAGTTGCAAGTGAAATTGTTTGTTAAAAATGCTAAATCTACATAATGCTTGTTATCCATCACATAGCTTGAAATTTTGTTTTGTTTCCCACATGCTTAAATAAAAGAGATTTGTTTGAATTGAAAAGTGAAATATCCAATGTTGCATAAATAAGAATGGAAGTTAATGGTGGTATATGTGTTTGATTAAATGCATGACTCATGAAATAATTGTTGCATAATATCATTCTCATTTAAGTGTGAGTTAGCTTGCTGTTGTAAAGACTCTCATCAATAAAGAAAAAGCCCTTGAGAACAAAAACAGAAAGAAAAGGAAGAAGAAAAAGCCAAAATGGCAAGAAAAACAAAGAATAAAGGTTGGACACCAATAGCTTGGACCCTAGGACATATGCCTGTGATGTTCTTGTACTGAGATATGCTTGGATGAGTAAATTCTAAGGGGTATTTTAAAACCCGGTCACTTAGATCAACTGATTTGGGATGGCCAATTGAAAGTCCACAATAAAGAGCAACTTAGATACAGAACATTTAGTTATCCAAAGAGATGCTGGGCATCAATGATCCTAGGAAGAATTAGTGAGCCATGTGTCTGTGGTGGAAAGATGTTGAGCAAAAGAAAAAAAATAAAGCCAAAGGCTACTACTGCAACATTTGACACCAAACCTCCAAAAGAATAATAAGCTTGTTAAGCATTATAAGAAAGAAAAGTTAGCAAGGGAGTAATTAAAAAGTAAGTCTTATAACAGCAAGTTTAGCAAGCCTTTGAGGAAAGATGTATATTATGTAACAACAACAATAATTGAGTTATCATTGTCTGCATAAAGATCCCATAAATCAAGTTCTGTTATATGCCTAATAAGGATATGTGTTCTTTTCTTAATTCATTTCAATTGCTCTTAATTTTGATGCTTGCTTGGGGACAAGCAAGATTTAAGTTTGGTGTTGTGATGACAAGTCATCATATACCCATTTTTCAAGCTAATTTCACTTGTTTTATTAATCTTTATGCACTTTCTTGCATCCTAAGTAAGTGATTTGGAGTGAAAATGCATAACTTCTTGAAATCAAATAACCACCATGAAATTAATGTAACTCATGAGGTTTAAGCTAATTTTAATTGAATTTTAATTGATTTATAAGCCTTGTGAATTTAGTGATACTTGGAGTGGTTGTTTTGGTTTATTGTAGGTGAAGAAAAGAATAAAAGAGAAAAGCGTGGCCTAAGAAAGTGTGGCCAAAGGAGAAAAAGGCGTGGCTTATGAAGGAGGGAAGCAAGCATTGCCCTCCACAAGGGCACACTGCCCTCTAGGAGGGCAACATAAGGGAACAAAGCATGAAAGGCAACTCTGCCCTGCCCACTACAAGGGCAGAGCACAAATCTGTGCCTTGGAATCAAGAAGAACAAAATGTTGCCCTGCCCTCCTCAAGGGCAGTATCGGGCTCACCAAGGGAAGAAAATCAAAGGAAAATGCCTACAATGCTTGCCACAAGAGTTGAACACGGGACCATGAGGAAGCAAGGAATTAAGCCTCACTTTTGTACTAAGAAAGCCAAGGAAAATGGGTAGCGTGTGTAGCATCCAAGTTTCGAACGCGGGACTTCATGTTGGAAACACTGCCCTGCCCTCCGCGAGGGCAGGGCAGCATTTTGTTGTGGCACAGCCAGCACACAAATCTGGCGCACCAAAGTAACATTCGGCAGCACCAGCAGCGCACCAAGGCACCAATCTGGCGCACCAATTTTTTCTGCCCTGCCCTCCGCGAGGGCAGGGCAGCATCCTGCGCACCAAGCCGCACCACGCCCGCACCACGCACGCACCACACATCAATTTTCTACCCTGCCCTCCACAAGGGCAGGGCAGCCTCCTGGAAGCTATTATTTTTGGGCTAAAATTGGATTAAAAATCCAATAAAATTCATTTCTTCACCAAATCAAAAGCCCATCCAAATCCCAAGAGCCAAGAATAGAAAGTGTATAAATAGGAGCTAGTTTGATGTAATTAGGACTTTTTGCTTGACTTTTGAATTTTGCACTTTCTTTGAGCTTTGAATTTTTGCAACTTTTCTTGAGAGACTGAACCGAGATTTCAGAGAATTGGGGAGGAGAATTGATCTCTCTTCTTCCTCGTTCTTGCTTGGGCATTTTTCATTTCCTTGTTTTGAGTTTTGCGTGTTAAGAATTGAGGAAATTCTGTCTCAATCTCCACTCAAGAGCTCTTTAATTTCTCTTCTGCATAATTGAATTCACTTACATCCCCTTTACTGCTTCTTCTTCAATTTCTTGTCAATTGCTTTGAGAACTTGGATCTGGGAGGGCAATTGAGATCTAGGCTTTGCTACCTAGTCTCTGGAGTCCTGAGATCCCAATTTCCTTTTGGTTCTTCTGTGAACCTTTGCTGCACTTAATTTCTTTACTGTTTGAGTTCTAATTGCTTCTAATTCATCTTCTACTTTATTAATTGTTGCAATCTACTTTCTTTTGCTGGAATTCTGAATTCCCAATCCTTAATTCCCCTTTTATATTCAAGCAATTTACATTTCTTGCACTTTAAGTTACTGCAATTTACATTTCTTGCACTTTAAGTTTCAGTCATTTACATTCTTGTTCTTTACAATTCAGCAAGTTTACTTTCCTGCTCTTTAATTTACTGCAATTTCCCCCTCTCCCTTTACATTCCAAGCAATTTAGCTTCTGTTAAATACAACCCACTCAACCAAAATTTGATTCGTTTGACTAAATCTACCACTAAACTAAAATTGCTCAATCCTTCAATCCCTGTGGGATCGACCTCACTCATGTGAGTTATTATTACTTGATGCGACCCGGTACACTTGCCGGTGAGTTTTGTGTTGGATCGTTTTCCACACATCAGACACTTTCAGATTTAAAGGGGATCAGCCCTTCAATGTGCATGCATAAAATCTTACTTGAAGAGGATGCCAAACCCTCAAGACAGCAACAAAGAAGGCTAAACACAACTATGAATGAAGAGGTTTAGAAAGAAGTGTTGAAGTTGTGGCAAGCAGGGGTGATCTACCCCATCTCAGACAGCCCTTGGGTAAGCACAGTGTAAGTAGTTCCCAAGAACGGAGGGATCACTATTATGGCAAATGAGAAAAATAAATTGATATCCACAAGAACAGTGACCGGATGGTGTATGTGCATTGACTACTGGAAACTTAATGAAGCCACCTGAAAGGATCACTTTCCCCTGCCCTTCATGGACCAAATGCTTGAAAGATTGGCAGAACATGAGTACTACTATTTTCTGGACGGGTATTCGGGCTACAACCAGATTGTTGTAGACCCCAAGGATCAGGAAAAAACTTTATTTACTTGTCCATATGGTGTATTTGCTTATAGGAGGATGCACTTTGGATTGTGCAATGCACCTGCCACATTCCAAAGGTGCATGCTCTCCATTTTTTCAGATATGATTGAGAAGTTCATAGAAGTATTCATGGACAATTTCTCAGTTTTTGAGGATTCATATTCTGATTGTCTATACCTTCTTTCTCTTGTGCTTAAAAGGTGTCAAGAAACCAACCTTGTTTTAAACTGGGAGAAGTGCCACTTTATGGTGACTGAAGGGGTGGTTCTTGGTCACAAAATTTCAAAAGATGGCATAGAAGTAGACAGAGCAAAAGTGGAAGTAATTGAAAAATTACCTCCACCTTGCAATGTCAAAGCAATCAGATGCTTTTTGGGACATGCTGGGTTCTATAGGAGGTTTATTAAAGATTTTTCAAAGATTGCAAAATCCCTTAGCAACCTACTTGTCTCAAATACTCCTTTTGTTTTTGATAGAGAATGCATGGTAGCCTTTGATGAACTCAAAAAGAGACTGTCCTCTGCACATATTATAGCACCACCAAGTTAGGAACTTCCCTTTGAACTAATGTCTTATGCATCTGATTTTGCTGTTGGTGCTGTCCTAGGACAGAGAAAAGACAAGCTAGTACATGTAATCTACTATGCTAGCAAGGTCCTTAATAAGAATCAAAGGAAATATACCACCACAAAGAAAGAACTTTTGGCCATAGTTTTTACTTTTGATAAATTTAGATCATATCTCATCGGCTCAAAAGTAATTGTGTTCACTGATCATGCAGCACTCAAGTACTTGCTTACCAAACAAGAATCTAAGCCCAGATTGATAAGGTGGATCCTACTGCTCCAAGAATTTAATATTGAGATTAAAGATAAGAGCGAAGCAAAGAACAAGGTAGCTGACCACCTCTCAAGGATTCCACAAGAAGAAAAAATGCAGGAAGTAGCAGTGAATGAAAGCTTTCCTAATAAATAATTGATGATGATTTGAGTAGCCCCTTGGTTCGCAGATATATCTAACTTCAAGGCTATTGGGGAGCTACCAACTAACATCAATAAGCACATGAGGAAGAAGCTAATTAAGGATGTCAAACACTATATCTGGGATGACCCTTACTTGTTCAAAAAGTGTACTGATGGTGTCCTAAGAAGATGTATATCCCATGAAGAAGGGCAGGAAGTATTATGGCAGTGCCATGGGTCAGCATATGGAGGTCACTTCAGTGGAGAAAGGACAGCAGCAAAAGTGCTCCAATTCGGATTTTATTGGCCAATAGTTTTCAAAGATGCCAAGGAAATGGTGTTAAGATGTGATGAATGTCAAAGGGCTGGTAATCTAACCAAGAGGAATGAGATGCCACAGCAATACATACTAGAGCTGGAACTATTTGATGTATGGGGAATAGATTTCATGGGACCCTTTCCAACCTCCTACTCAAATAGCTACATATTAGTGGTTGTGGATTATGTTTCAAGATGGGTAGAGGCCATAGCTACTGCAACAAATGACAACAAGGTTGTGATAAGCTTCTTGAGAAGGAATATCTTTAGCAGATTTGGAGTTCCCAGAGCTCTCATTAGCGATGGAGGGTCACACTTCTGTAATAAACAATTGGAAGCACTCCTTCTCAGATATGGAGTCAAACACAAAGTGGCAACTCCATACCACCCACAGACCAACGGGCAAGCCGAGATTTCCAACAGAGAGCTGAAACGAATACTTGAAAAAACTGTTAGAAGTTCAGCAAAGGACTGGTCTAGGAAGCTAGACGATGCTCTATGGGCCTACAGGACAGCCTTTAAGACTCTCATTGGGATGTCACTATACCAATTAGTATTTGGCAAGGCTTGCCACTTACCAGTTGAAAGCATAGAGCCTTCTGGGCTCTAAAACTACTGAATTTTGATGAGAAAGCTGCTAGAGAGAAGAGATTGATGTAACTCAATGAACTGAAAGAGTTTAAAAATCAAGCATATGAGAATGCAAAAATCTACAAAGAAAATACAAAAAGGTGGCATGACCAAAAAATAGCAAGAAGAGAGTTCACTGAAGGGTAGAAAGTGTTACTCTACAAATCAAGACTCAAGTTCTTCCCTGGAAAACTTAAGTCTCGATGGTCAGGATCTTTCACCATACTCAAGGTGTTTCCCTATGGTCATGTGGAGCTCATGAAAGACAAGACCGAGAGAACTTTTTCTATCAATAGCCATCGACTCAAACACTACTTAGGAGGCTCCTTGGAGGAGCAGAGAGTGAGCTACAAGCTCAGCTAAAGATGAAGGAATGTCTAGCTAATGACAATAAAGAAGCGCTAGTTGGGAGGCACCCCAACACTTTATCCTTTTTTATTTAATTGCTTTTCTTAGATGTAGTTTAAATTCTGTGAACTAGATAGCTTAATTTTCAGTAATTAGGATTAGTTTACAATTGTAGATTAGAAAGTTTGATGTTAGCTTAGATAGTTAGATCTTCTTTACACTCTTTTTTTTCTTTCTTTTTATTTGGGATTTGCAACTTAATGAATGCATAACTAATGATGAGTGAATGGGCTGAGAACTAACTAAAGTGCTAAGTTTGGTGTGGCCTCTCACCCACTTAATCTAGGCTTACAAACAATTAACAAGTTTGATTTTGAAGAGTAAGCCCAGAGATTAAGTTTGGTGTGGCCACCACCAATGATAACATAGCAGCCCAAATAACCCAATTTGAAAGCACTTAATATTTTGGGTAAGGAATAAACGTGATTTAATGAGTTCAGAGGAGTTTGGAATCAAAAGAAAATAAAAAGATTGATGTTATTCCACTCTTATGAACACATTAAATACACAATGATGAAATCAATTTATTAAGATGCCAAGGAATTAAGTTTGGTGTCCCAAGGGACACCCATCAGTTGCAACCCAATTTACTCTTGATGAGAAGGAATGTGAAGGGGTTATTTTATCATCACTAATGGGTTCAGTTTCAATTTCAGGAGAGAAGATGGGGCCCACATAGTAAACAACTCACAAAACAAGGAAGTCAAAGTGTACTTGCACTTTGGAACTCAACACACGCAGAAGACACAGTGAGAAAAGAGTTGGCGCCTCTTCCCACGCTAGGCGCCGCTTCCCAATGTGGGAAAACATTTAATCCCTTTTATTTCCCACCTTCAAACAACATCATTCACCCATTATAAAAGCCTCACTCCCCATCTCCTCCCCCTTCAATAACCCCTACAACACTCACCTTCGCATCTCCTTTCATCTTCTACTATCCCCTATTTTCTTTCTTTTTCTTGATTGGGACAATCAAGTCCTAAGTTCGGTGTTGGAGCAAAACCTTGTTTTTCCTTCTCTTTCTTTTTCAACCCCCCTATTTTTTTCACACTCTCCCAACCTAATGACACCACCAAAAATCTCAGCCTCAAAGAAAAATATAACCAGGGAACCAACCTCTGGATCCACAAGCTCCTTCAATACCTACAAGTTCATCTCCGCATTCAATCGAAACCAATTTTATGGTTGGGTGAGTGAGAGGGAAATCATTCCAGAAGTTGGATTTCAACTAGGGAGGAATGAACACATCAAAATCAACATTGAGATTGAATAGAGGGGTTGGTCACTCCTGTGCAATCCACCAAGGAAAGTGGTAGAAAGCTTGGTGAGGGAGTTTTATGCCAACGCGGTACCACAACCAGGGCAACAATATGGCTACATTAGCTATGTGAAGGGTAAATCTATTGACTACAGCCCCTCTAGCATAGAAAGAATGCTAATGGTGAAGAGGACAAGCTCCACTCAGAGCTATGAAGAGAGAATGAAGCAACAAGACCCTGGGTTTGAGGAGATTTTGAGCAAAATATGTGTGATGAATGTGCAGTGGATCAATGACAAGGATGGGATACCCAACCAATTGAGGAGAAGAGATTTGAGCCCCCAAGCTAGAAGGTGGCTAGAATTTGTGAGGAGATCCCTAATCCTCACATCCAACACTTCGGAGGTGACCAAGGAGAGAGCTGTGCTCATCTACAGCATCATGAGAGGAGAGAACATCAATGTGGGGGAGATGATTGCCAACAACATCAACAAAGTACTGAAAAACACCAGTGACAACACAAGGTTGGCATTCTCCAGCCTCATACAAAAGCTGTGTGATGAGGCTGGAGTTGAAAAGATTATTGATGAGGTGCTTGTGAAGCAAGATAAGTTCATCACTGCCAAGAAGATGGCAAAAGTGGTGGCTGTCCACCCACTCAACAGGGCTAGAGAACGAAGAGCCCATGCTTATGAACCACAACAACAACAACAACAACAACAACAACAAGAGGGGGAGGCACAAGAACTACCTCAATTTTTAGCACTTCAACCACCACCACCACAATACCAATATCAACAATTTCCAGAGGGATTCAATTGGGAACAAATGCAAGGAGATGTACACCAAATGAGGGGAGATCTACACCACTTGAGGGAAGATGTCAATCAATTCAAGGAGGCTTAGCAACAATAATGGAGCCAAGTCAACCAAAATATTCAACAACTCCAAGAGTGTTGGGAGCATATGAGGAAGGAGCAGCAAGAACAATTTGACTGGAGAGAGGTGCAAAGCACACTGAATAAAATAGGAGAGCAAGGCAAGTGGCAACAGAGGAACTTGGCCGAGTTCAGGCATCTCTATGTTGCCAGGACCATATCCAGGAGGCAGTATGACATCAACACACAAGCAAAGCTAAATCACTTGTGTAATGCTGTTTCCGCTCTGAACCCAGGTTACCCAACCTTCATGCAAGGAATGGAAGAGCTAAGTGGAAGACAAGAGGAGATCCTAGCCAAACATAAAGAAGATGAGAAGGATTACATGAGGAGGCTAGGATTCTGGAAGCCCAAGGACACCAAGGCTCAAGAAGGTTCATCCAAGCCAGGTGAACGTGGTTCATCCCCTCCCAAGAAGAAGGACAAAGGGAAGGGGCCAATGAACTAAAGATGAAGCTGCTCAAGGTTGTAGAGTCCCATGGTTGACACTCTCCAATTTCTGAATTCTGTTTAAGCTTTTGCTTTATTTACTTTTTGAATAATCATGCTAGGATAGTTTATGTTTTATGCTTATTTTCAATTCCTGTTTGAAGTCTTTATGAGTCTTTTGTTTAGAAAGAAAATGCCATGTATTTCAAGTCTTCACTACAACTTAAATAAAAGTAGAGCTTATTTTCATAAGAGTTGTTGTGAGTTGTGCAAACACAATAAGAGAGACCAAGGCCAAGAGAGATCATCAAACAAACTAAGAAACAAGAAGCCAAGTGTAGAACCTTGGATGAACTAAAAAGAAAATGAGTCATGGAGAGAACTAGTCCTAGAAGGTATAACAAAGGGAAGACTAAGGGGTGTTCCTTGAATATCCATAGAACCAAGAAGTAGTAAGCAGTAAAGACCCAAGGCTCTGAGCATCAACTACTGGGATAGAAGAGAAAAGAAACATTAAAAAGCAGTTAGTTCTAGATCCACTTTTACATTCCACTTTTGAGTACTTTCTAAGCTATGAGTAGCTAACTTCCCTCTCATTGAGAGAGGGAGCTCTGTTGTACTTGATGGATTGATAATAGTAAAATTCTTCTTCTCTTCATCTTCTCTTGATTTGCTAGGAGGAATTTCGTTCTTAATGCTTAGTGTTCAATCATCTTGGGAAAGAGATTGAATGTAATTGGGTTTTATGAGAACCTTGGAAAAGGAAACATGAAACCATGCTTGAAATCCCTTCTCACATTTGAGTAGATTCTGGGTTTTGGTGATGGGATACGTGACGTATAATCCCCCCTCTACCTGGACCTACAAGGGTGTGTAGTATAATCAGGGACCAAGCATATCTCTCTTCATGAGTAATTAGACCAAGGAATTGGCTATTGATCAAGATCTGAGAGATTGAGTCACCAAGGGATTGGGGCTCAATAAATCAAGATTGCTAAGAGGTCAATGAGTTGCATGATTGAAGAAGATATAAGCTAGATTTGATCCAAAGAGACAACATCTCCCAATCTCAATGAATTTCCCCACTCTTATCTATCCATTTCTTTATAGCTTAATTTTACATTCTGCAATTCCCCATTCCCATTTACATTCAAGTCATTTATGATTCAGCACTTTACATTCTGCAATTTCTAATTCTGCACTTTATTACTTTTCTTTATATTCTAGTCATTTACATTTATGCCATTTACAATTCTGCACTTCACAATCTTATTGATCCGCTTGACTAATTCATCAATCAATTAAAACTGCTTGGATTTGCCAATCTTTGTGAATACGATCCCACTCCTCTGTGAGTTATTACTTGGCGATAATTTTGGTGCGCTTGCCAAAAGAACTCGTTCACTAAATTTTTAAAAGGGGTAGTGAATCGAAGTCATCACATACCCAAAATTACCTGTTTCAAAATAAGCACTAAGTAAGTTTATCCTACTAAAAGTTCTACTCATGTAGATATGGAAAGTATACAACAAATAACAGTCCAAAGTGAAATGTAATCACAATGACCATCTATCAAGTCCACACGGAACATACAAAATATATATGAAAATTAGGAACTTGACTTGTCTAGCAATAGAGTAAAGAAAACCAGCTCTGCCTAGAAAGGCTTTTTGTCGAGATCTCATTACATAACAGCGGTGGCAGAGGTCTCAAAACCCTCTCGTCCCTGCATGAGCAGCAAAAGGAGTTAGGGGTTTGCAGCAATGGAAGGGAGCGGCAGTGGAGGGACCATTGACGAAGGGTTTGTGAGGGACAGTAAGTGCCAAGGGAGTCACCATCAGAGAAAGTCATCGCTGAGAAGACGATTAAAGGTTTTTGGTGGGAGCAGCGCTAGTGGGAGTGCCGGAAGAGGGGTGCCGAGGAGGCATTACCAGTACCGGCGATGTTCTTCGGAGTGCTGAGGGTTCTTCGTGGAATGCCCTCAGTGTTTAAGGTTATTTTCTAGTGAGAAGCATAAAAGGGTTTATAGGAAACGGCCAAAAGAGTTTTGAACAAAAGTTTTGAAAGTTTTTTGAATGAAAGCTTTTTTTTGGGAACCTTTTGGCCACGCTTTTGAAGCGTGCCAAAAGAGTTGTAAGAAACGGTCACGCGTTTAAAATGTCGCTATAACGAAACCAAGTCGCCACGCTTCAAAAGCATCCCTGTTTCTGTCTAGTCTCAAAAGCGTGGTCAAATCTTTAGTCAATTGCCACTCTCATAAAAACGTAGTCATTGACCCTTTTCACCATGCTTTTAAAGCGTGACAAAAAAAAAGTGACCGAATCTCCAATCAATCGCCACCCTTATAAAAGCGTGGTCATTGACCCCATTTGGGCACGCTTTTAAAGCGTGGCAAGAAAAAAGTGGGGCACAAGCCTATTTTAGCTACAAAATGGCAATGGTAAAAATCGTTCTTTAAAAATTATTGTAAAAATCGTTGTCTATTAAGGTAACAAGAGCAATGGTATTTTTTGTTATTGTTATCTTAAATAAAAAACCGTTGCCTATTAGTATTGGTAACAACCACATATACAACAGTTCAAAAATTATTGTCAAAGCGTTGTCTAAAGTTTCGAAAACAGTTTTTCGATTTATGACAATCGTCTTTTACCGTTACGAAAATCCTTATCTGTTGTAGTGTATGCCAAGAAAGGATCAATTTAAGTGGTTTTAAGGGTGTTCCTATGTGAAGAAGTTTCCACAGACAGTATCAATGTCGAAGAGGTGCTAACCTAGATCCCTAGTTGATACAATTCTAGTGGTTGAGAGAGACGGACTTCCAATCAGCGACGAACTAAAATAATTATATAGGGAGTACTTATAAAAAACTTTTGATAATCTATTAAATAGATGTTAAAAATGTAATGGTTAGGCTAAATTGTATATTTGGAATTTCATATCCGTTATTTATAGTACACGACAAAAAATCTGCTGAGGATCTTAAGTTAATCCGTGTCAAATTTAAGCTAAATATAAGTAGAATTTGCAGTTAGTTACGTCAAAAAATTGATAGTAGCTTGCATTATGACGCCTCTTTTTCTTTGAAAGTTATGTAAAATCATGATACATGGAGTTAAATTTAATCCAATGTAGACTACATGGAGTTAAATTTAATCCAATGTAGACTATAGTCTGTGCTCTTAAAATCTTCAAGCCAACCAAGTTGACTTGTATACCTTGCTCAGATGTTTACTGTTTACTTAAATCCCAACTAATAATAATAATAATAATTAAAGGAAAAAGAAAAACCACAAGAACTCCAGAATTAACTTTTAATAATGCTCATTAAAAAACATAGGTATCGCCAAAATACGAAATTTGAACTTCGAAGTAATGATGATTTTCGCTTTGACCATTTTAGCCATTTCCGGCTTTATTTTACTTTATTTTTTCGGCTTTAATAATAAATAGTGTGGAAAATTGATCACGTACTATATAGCCTATCTTTTCTTTGACGTAATATAATAATTTAAAAAATAAAATAAAATTTGTTAAGTCAATTATTAGTGTCCAAATTCGTCATCTCAACATTTTTTTCCAATTATAAATACACTGCATCCCTTATGCCTCTTCCTCCCACACTCAACACACTCTTGCTCAAAGCAAGAACAATATATACTTTCTTGTTTTTTCCTTTCTTCTTCTGTCTTTAGAAATCGAATACAAACATAGCTTTAGTTTGGTGAAGAGAAGTTATAATAAAAAGAAAAGGAAGGAACCATGGAAGGAGGCATACCAGAAGCTGATATGTCTGCTTTCAGAGAATGTTTGGCACTTTCATGGAAGAATCCATATGTTCTTCGTCTTGCTTTCTCTGCTGGGATTGGTGGCCTTCTCTTTGGCTACGACACAGGTAATTCAAAATAAATTCAAAAAATTTTTTTATAAAGAATTTTAAATAAATAAACTATTATGTCCGTGTATATTTTGTGTGTTATTAATATTGTAATCACAACTTATTTTCTCATCATCTCTCAAATTTTATTCTTCCTTTATTTCTATTTTCTAGCTAGCTAGCTCCCTCCTATATATATGTTTTATATTTTTTATTTTATTTTTTTTGTTTGAAAGAGAGCTCCCTTTTATTTATATATATATATATATATATATATATATATATATATATATATATATATATATATATATATATATATATATATATATATGACCCATTTATCTGTTTTCTCTCCCTCTGTTAAACTCTCAACTATCACCATGTAAACTTTTCTTATACATAATAATAATAATTTGTAGACTTAATACTTGATTTTTAGTGCTACTAGACTATATAATTTTTTTTATTTATTATTTTTACTATTGCAAACACATATTATATTGTTGTTAGTATATTGACACGTTGGTAATATTTTTATTATTAAAATTATAATTATGCAGGAGTTATATCTGGGGCTCTTCTATATATCAGAGATGACTTCAAAGCGGTAGACAGAAAGACTTGGCTTCAGGTATACATTAGAGGGAGATATATATAATAATTTTCTCTCATCAAACACTTTTGGAGTCAAAATGTTGAAAAATCAATGAGCACTAATATTGTTATGGGTTTAGTTAATACGTGCATAAAGACATAAGTTAAAATTTCTATTAAAACATTTTAATAAAAAATACAAATTTTAGTTTTTAATTCATTTATAAAAAAAACTCAACAATTAATAGAATTTATTATTTTTAATTAATAATATTTTTAATTATTAATATAATTTTTTTAATTTAATAATTTAATAATATATTTTTATTTCATATCTTTAAATATTATTAATTAATTATTAACCAAAAATAATAAATTTTATTAATTTTTTAATTTTTAATTGAGAAAGTTTAAAGAGCCAACAATTCTATTGAATTTTGGCCAGTGAAATTTCACACCAATTTCACACCATCAAATCATCATTGATAGCTAGTTAATGGCTAACAATCACAAAAATTGCTGACCCCTATCATTCTTTTAATTTATTATGTATTTATTAAAATAAAAAAATTAATTATTTTTACTTATAACAACTTTAAGAGCACATGATAGCTAAAGTTTATTATTATTTGTGTGTTGTGAATCCCAATCTCCACTTGCTCGAATAGACTTTAAGGCCCTTACGCCTTCTCTGCTATTTACAGCCACAACGTAACCTACCAATACTTGCAGGGAAAAAACAGACACATAGTTTTCTGATGTTTTGTTTCAAATGCCCCCTTTGACAATTAAACATCACCCGAGTCCAAAATGTTGCATCATCGCTGAAAACATTGCAAACTCTTGCTCTATCTATCTATTTATTTATTTAGTTAAAACCTTGCTTTTGTTTCTTTTTACAACTATGAAACTTTTATTTTATAAATTTAATTTTAATACAAGAATAGTTAAAGTGCAAATTTTTTACATAATCACTGATTACTAAAATAGTTATTTCTACTATATCACAATACACAATTAAAAAAATATATAAAACTTTTGCACTACATGTTAAAATTCATTTACTATTTTATTTTATTTTGTTTTGTTTTATGATATGTATATGCTGTTTCTTAAAATTTCTTTAGGGGTTAAACCTTTCAGATTGGTTTTTGCAGATATAATATTCATCGGAAGAGATCCGATCCATAAAAAAATCAAATAATATTTACCATCATTTTAATTTTCAAATTTATTACATTTTCCTAATTATTATACTTTAATGATTTAGTCTATGTTCTTATCTATATAAAAATGTTTTACATGACAGCTAATCAAGTAAATCTGTCTTAGGTTTAAAAACTGCAATCAACTATCTAATGATAATTGCTTTTATCATTCTATGCAATACATGGGGAAAATGGCTAAATCATAAATTAACTTCACTCACAAGATTGGAAATCCAAATTTTGAAAACTCCTTTGGTAAGGGAGGATAGTATCATATACTACAATTTTCAAGGGCTTAATTAAGATTTGTAGCCTAATTTGTGTGAATAAAAAATAAGATTGTAATTTTAATGCACTTCAGAATGTAACAAAATTTATATTATAAACTAATTAAATTCATGTATTTGGATCATTTTTTAAAATAATAGACTTAAAAATTAGTTATCTTTTATAATGTATTAATATATGATCTAACTAAATATTTGCATAAAATTATTTTACGCTGTCAACGCATGAACAATTAAATTTAAAAATAATACATTATCTATGTAATAGAACCGGAATTAGATTCGTTTTTTCATTTCTCGTTTTTTCATTTCTCTTAACTTTTATTTATATATTTATTTATTTATTTATTTATTTATTTTGGTCTATAGCCCTTCTTTGTCCATGAAGTATAACCTCCACATAAGTTTTTTTCTTTTTCTTTTTTATAATAATTTTCTGTGTACTTTTTTAAGTTCTTTTTTATTTTTCGGGTTGTGTTTGATGCCCCACATAAGTTGACAAGTGTCCGAATCATGTTTCACTTCAACAATTGTAGGCTTCATATACAGTTGGCCCAATAGCAGTTGCCGCCCAGTGGACCCAATTAATATCCCCAAACCCTATTGTATTCTTAACTCCATCATTCACTTAAAGCAACCCTAGTAATAATAGATGGGACCCTCTTAATTATGCCTGTAATTCAATAACTCTTTTATTATACCAAAAGTAATTTTCTGAGTCCATGTCTAAATAAAAATGCATATTTACAAGTCAATTTCACGAAAGTGAAGACACCAAACGAATTTCACGAAAATCATGTGACGGACCTCTTTTTACAGATCACATAAAAATTAACCTTCTTTTATGAGCTTAAAGTTAGTTTACTACACCAACCACCGATCTATTGGTTTTATATGTTTTATTGGGCCTCAGCCACTTCTCTTTATCCAATGAAAGAAACCCTTTATTCTTTCTTCAAAAATGTTCTTTCCGTTCACACCAAAAGAAAAAAACCTCTGCGAAGATAAACAACCTTATCCTGGGTATGAGACCAGCTTTAGTCAATCAATAGTTATAAACCCATTGATGTGTGTAATAAAATGAGGAATATGTATTTACTATGTGTAGTTTATTATGCGTTGATATATTTACTATGTGTAGTTTATTATGCAGTTCCGGCCTCTGGGCTCAAATTCGAGTGAAATATAAATGGGAAGCAGCAAATTTAGGGGTTGGAAAGAAAAGAGAGGAGTCAATATTGAATTAATTTCAAGATTCAAATAAATATTTTCTTTTTTTTTTAATTAACTTCATGTTTATATATTATTAATGTAATTATTTTAAGTTTACATATAATAGTGTATTATCGAATAATTTAAGGAGTTTTGAAATCTTATACGTAGATAGCATACAAAATTTTCGATAAGAGTATCCAATTTGAAAAATAACACAAGATTATATTGAACTTAACTTTCCAGACACACTATAATGATGGTTCTATAAAACTTTTATTTTTTAAAAATGATTTTTAAAATTTAATTAAATAATCAGTTATCATAATAAAAGCATCAATTTTATTTAAAGTAGTATAATAAAAAAAATTTATAAAAGATCAAATACGTATTTTTATATACGATGATGGATTAATACCGATTTTGGTATACACCTAGTTGGCATTGTTAATAAAAATAACATCTTCTTACACTATCAGTTTTGAATAGTAGTATAATCCAAAGAATTCAATCTTTATATTCACCTAAGAAGATAAAGATCTGCCCGTACGAGTTTCGGTATGCAATGAATATCACATTGTCTAATTTGTAAATATAAATGGAACATGGTGACAGGAAGCCATAGTAAGTACGGCACTAGCTGGAGCTATCATAGGAGCTGCAGTTGGTGGATGGATCAATGATCGATTTGGAAGGAGAATAGCAATCATTCTTGCAGATGCACTCTTTCTGACAGGTGCAATCATCATGGCTGCAGCAACAAATCCTGCTATTCTCATTGTTGGTCGAGTTTTCGTTGGACTCGGCGTTGGCATGGCTTCGATGGCATCCCCATTGTACATCTCAGAAGCTTCTCCGACCAGAGTTCGCGGTGCTCTTGTTAGTCTCAACAGTTTTCTCATCACCGGGGGGCAATTCCTCTCGTACCTCATCAACTTGGCCTTCACTAAGGTGAGTCGTTATTGACGGACAAAGACTAATATAGTTGTTTTCATGCAGAGTTGAGAGTTGAAAATCCTTAAATAATTTGACATGTTTGAATAAATTGTCATATAATGAATCTCAACTATCAATTCCACGTTAAGACAATTGCACACGAGTTTCCATGTTATTGAAATATGTTAAATGATTAATTTTGTATAGTACGTCGAGCCAACTCACATATGTGGCTTTAACGTGAATTCTAATGAGAATTTGTGGATGAATTTTCATTCAGGCACCAGGGACATGGAGGTGGATGTTAGGGGTAGCAGCAGTACCTGCAATAGTGCAGATCATACTAATGTTTTCGCTTCCAGAATCACCTCGTTGGCTGTACCGGAAGGTAAGTTCATTGGTTTATTCATCAATCATCATTAACCACCACTAACTACATTTTCAGCTTATGAATTACTAACTCTTCTCCTTCCATTTACAATAACATAACAGGGTAGGTATGAGGAAGGGCAGGCAATTCTTAAGAAAATCTACCCACCCGAGGACGTGGAAGGCGAAATCCAAGCTTTGAAGGAATCAGTTGACTTGGAGATCAAGGAATCCGAGTCGTCAGAGAAAATCAACATGATGAAACTCTTGAAAACCACAGCTGTAAGAAGAGGTTTATATGCAGGAATGGGCCTCCAAATCTTCCAGCAATTTGTTGGTATCAACACTGTGATGTACTACAGTCCCACCATTGTTCAGTTGGCTGGTTTTGCATCTAACAGAACAGCACTACTTCTGTCACTCATCACATCTGGCCTCAATGCATTTGGTTCAATTCTGAGCATATATTTCATTGATAAGACCGGTAGGAAGAAGCTTGCTCTCATCAGTTTGTCCGGCGTCGTGGTGGCTCTGGCTCTCCTAACTGTCACTTTCCGTGAGAGTGAGATTCACTCTCCAATGGTCAGTGCCATTGAAACATCTCATTTCAATACCACCTGCCCTGACTTCACATCAACCGTAGACCCTGGTAGATGGACTTGTATGACATGCTTAAAGGCTTCATCACCATCTTGCGGCTTTTGCGCTGCTCCTAATGACAAGGTGATTATGTTTGTGCCATTATCTTCGATCAAGTACTTATCACTAGACCAAAATATACATGGTGCATGCCATAATGGCTTTGGTGGTTATATAACTTCGACAATACTTAAACATTGTTGCCAAAATTAAAGTCACCCTTTTCTATATTTTTGCAACACTTTTTACCTTTATTTTTCAAACTAAAAAGTGTTTTCGAATATTTAAAAAATCGTTACTTTAATTTTAGCAACACTTTTTAACTGTTGCCAAAGTTGTATAGCCAATGTAGTTACAATAATGATAACCACCATAGACTCCACCAACGCGCACTTATCACTAGGGAAGGAGGAAGTGTCCTTTGGTCCACTACCATTTCAACTAAAGCTTTGCATGCTCTCAAAACTATATCTAAGTTGCTCCACCCGTTATCGGCATCAAGGGATGGAATCTTAAGGCCATTGCATACTTACAAAACACTTGCTAAATAATACCAAGTTTAATATGTTAAAATCTATATGGAATCTCTACAATAAGGTAGAAACTTAACATCCTTATGTTATTTATGTACATTCTTGTGTATTCCTTAACAACAGTAAGCCTTTTACAAATGGGTGGAGACAACAGAAGTATCCTATTGTAAGCCATTGTGTTCCTAACACTAAAATGTATTCAATTTTGCAGCTCTTACCTGGGGCATGTTTGATCTCCAATGACACATCAAAGGACATATGTGGCAATGATCACAGGTCATGGTACACAAGGGGATGCCCAAGCAAATTCGGTTGGGCAGCACTTATTGGCCTTGCACTCTACATCATATTCTTCTCACCAGGAATGGGAACTGTTCCATGGGTTGTGAACTCTGAGATCTACCCTTTAAGGTACAGAGGAGTCTGTGGAGGAATGGCATCCACAACAGTTTGGGTGTCAAATCTCATTGTTTCACAGTCATTTTTATCACTTACACAAGCTATTGGGACAGCATGGACATTCATGATGTTTGGGATTGTAGCTATTGTGGGCATTTTCTTTGTCATTATTTTTGTCCCAGAGACTAAAGGAGTTCCAATGGAGGAAGTAGAGAAGATGCTGGAACAAAGATCTGTGCAGTTCAAGTTTTGGCAAAAGAGGAATTCAGTATCTGAGAAATACTGATTCAAGGGGAAAGAAGGAAACAAAAATTCGTGTGTTTGTGAACTGTTAGTGATACAGGCTTGTAAAAGTAGATTGGGTACTATGGTTTCTATTTGGGTTATTAAGCAATAGTTAGCATTTTAGTTTAGATGCTTAGTTGATTATTATTAGTTGGTTAATGATGGGAATCCTTTTTACCAAATCCACACGAGATGGAAAAAAGAAAGGATTGATAATACTATTTAATTGGTAATCAATAAGAAAATTATGTTAAGTGATCTCAATTGCATTGTATTTTTCCCTTAATATCTTCATTGTTGAGGTTAAACTAAAAAAGGAAGATTCCTATCTATCAGTCTGTCACAAAATCCGAACATTTTGAATTGGTTACTACTTTTTCCTTTGTATATGTTTACAGCAGTACCCGAACATAACACATCCATACTTGATCATACTATTTTTCCCTGCTTTGATCAAGTGGACTGATATTATTTCCTAAATCCTAACACCCCTGACCCCCCCCCCCCCTTTTCCAACCTCCCCTTTTTGTCTTCTCTAATCAAACTTGACAATTCACTTAACATGATTTTAGGTGAATTTTGAATCATAAAACTAAACATGTAAACTCGACTCAATTGAGGACCTAACATACAATACCACGCATTAAGTCAAGCTTTGATAACCTCATATAATCATATATGTAAATCTACATGGAAAGGAGCATTCAAGACATTAAGCATATGCGTAACAAAACCAGTTACATATTTCTTAAAAAGGAAAGAAATACATCTGGAACAGGTACAAATTTTTAATGTTTTTTGACATCCAATATCAATGTCAAACAGCTCAGACTAGGAAACAAAATATCTTCTTTTCAGTTTTCTACCACAGTTGGCAGATGAGAAACAGCATCTAATTGTTATGCACCTGCATCAGTAGACATGGTTTGTCGATGTAACTCCTCATGTGCATTCCTCAGAAATTGATCCCAACCACTTCCTGGGGCAGTATCCAAGTAATCATATGGAACAGCAGTTTGAAGCCTGGCCTAACAACACAATGATCATAAATAATTCTGAACTCTGCATCCCCTCCTTCACTGTAGATATGCTCTAATTCATCCCACGCACTAACTAAAATTAATATTAAAAAGAAACTAATTTATATATCTAAATGGTGGACGAAATTGTGATCACATCAATGTAGTATTCTTTGTTGTTGTATGGAATCATTATTATGGCACCTATGTGTGGACACAACTCCGTTCAACTAACCAGCAAGTGTACTGGGTCGTCCAAGTAATAAACCTTACGTGAGTAAGGGTCGATCCCACAGAGATTGTTGGTATGAAGCAAGCTATGGTCACCTTGTAAATCTCAGTTAGGCAGATTAAATTGGTTTATGATGAGTTCGAAAATTAATAATAAATAGAAAATAAAAGGGATAGAAATACTTATGTAAATCAATAGTGGAAATTTCTGATAAGCGTATGGAGATGCTGTGCTCCTCTCGAATCTCTACTTTCTTCTTACATTCATCCAATCCTTCTTACTCCTTTCCATGGCAAGCTGTATGTAGGGCATCACCGTTGTCAATGGCTACATCCCATCCTCTCAGTGAAAATGGTCCTATGCTCTGTCACAGCACGGCTAATCATCTGTCGGTTCTCAATCAGGTTGGAATAGAATCCCTTGATTCTTTTGCGTTTGTCATCACGCCCAGCCTTCAGGAGTTTCAAGCTCGTCACAGTCATTCAATCCCAGAATCCTACTCGGAATACCATAGACAAGGTTTAGACTTTCCGGATCCTCAAGAATGCCGCCATCTATCTAGCTTATACCACGAAGATTCTGTTGGGGAATCTAAGAGATATGCGCCCGGCCTAAGGTAGAACGGAAGTGGTTGTCAGTCACGCGCGTTCATAAGTGAGAATGATGATGAGTGTCACGGATCATCACATTCATCAAAGTGTTGTGCAACGTATATCTTGGAATATGAATAAAAGAGAATTGAATAGAAAGTAATAATAATTGTATTGAAACTTGAGGTACAGCAGAGCTCCACACCCTTAATCTATGGTGTGCAGAAACTCCACCGTTGAAAATACATAAGTGAAAGGTTCAGGCATGGCCGAATGGCCAGCCCCCTGAATGATCAAGAGACCGAATGATCAAAGACTACAAAGTCAAAAGATTAAACTGTCAAAAGATGTCTAATACAATAGTAACTTATCCTATTTATACTAGACTAGCTACTAGGGTTTACATGAGTAAGTAATTGATGCATAAATCCACTTCCGAGGCCCACTTGGTGTATGTTTGGGCTGAGCTTGGTCTATCCACGAGCTAAGGCTTTTATTGGAGTTGAACGCCAAGTTGTAACGTGTTTTGGGCGTTCAACTCCAGATCATGACGTGTTTCTGGCGTTTAACTCCAGACAGCAGCATGTACTTGGCGTTCAACGCCAAGTTACGTCATCAATTTTCGAATAAAGTATGGACTATTATATATTGCTGGAAAGCTCTAGATGTCTACTTTCTAAATCCGTTGAGAGCGCGCCATGTGGAGTTCTGTAGCTCCAGAAAATCCATTTCGAGTGCAGGGAGGTCAGATTCCAACAGCATCAGCAGTCATTTTGTCAGCCTTTTGCAGAGTTTTGCTCAAGTCCCTCAATTTCAGCCAGAAATTATCTGAAATCACAGAAAAAGACACAAACTCATAGTAAAGTCCAGAAATGTGAATTTAACATAAAAACTAATTAAAACATCCCTAAAAGTAGCTTGAACTTACTAAAAACTACCTAAAAACAATGCCAAAAAGCGTATAAATTATCCGCTCATCACAACACCAAACTTAAATTGTTGCTTGTCCCCAAGCAACTGAAAATCAATTAGGATAAAAAGAAGAGAATATATTATAAATTCCAAAATATCAATGAATATTAATTCTAATTAGATGAGCGGGACTTGTTAGCTTTTTGCTTCTGAACAGTTTTGGCATCTCACTTTTTCCTTTGAAGTTTAGAATGATTGGCTTCTCTAGGAACTTAGAATTTTGGATAGTGTTATTGACTTTCCTAGTTAAGTATGTTGATTCTTGAACACAGCTACTTTTATGAGTCTTGGCCGTGGCCCTAAGCACTTTGTTTTCCAGTATTACCACCGAATACATAAATGCCACAGACACATGACTGGGTGAACCTTTTCAGATTGTGACTCAGCTTTGCTAGAGTCCCCAGTTAGAGGTGTCCAGAGCTCTTAAGCACACTCTTTTTGCTTTGGATCACGACTTTAACCACTCAGTCTCAAGCTTTTCACTTGGACCTGCATGCCACAAGCACATGGTTAGGGACTGCTTGATTTAGCCGCTTAGGCCTGGATTTATTTTCTTGGGCCCTCCTATCCATTGATGCTCAAAGCCTGGGATCCTTTTTACCCTTGCCTTTTGGTTTTAAGGGCCATTGGCTTTTTCTGCTTGCTTTTTCTTTTTCTTTCTATTTTTTTCGCCACTTTTCTTTTTTTCGCAAGCCTTTGCTTTTTCACTACTTTTTCTTGCTTCAAGAATCAATTTTATGATTTTTCAGATCATCAATAACATTTCTCTTTGTTCATCATTCTTTCAAGAGCCAACAATTTTAACATTCATAAACAACAAGATAAAAAAATATGCACTGTTTAAGCATTCATTCAGAAAACAAAAAGTATTGTCACCACATCAATATAATTAAATTAATTTCAAGGATAAATTCGAAATTCATGTACTTCTTGTTCTTTTGAATTAAAACATTTTTTCATTTAAGAGAGGTGAAGGATTCATGGAATTATTCATAACTTTAAGACATAGTTACTAACTACTAATGATCATGAAGTAGAGACACAAAACATAGATAAACACAGCATAAAAACTGAAAAGCAGAAAGAAATAAGAACAAGGAATGAATCCACCTGAGTGAGGGTGGCGCCTTCTTGAAGGTCCAATGGTGCTTTTTGAGCTCCTTTATGTCTCTTCCTTGCTTCTGTTGCATGATCCCTAGTAATTTTGGTGTTCCTATCCTTAGTTGCTCCCAATAATTTTGTGGAGGACAATGTATCCCCTGAGGTATCTCAGGGATCTCTTGATTTGCAGTCAAATGTTCTACCACTGAGCTATAAACCCTTTACATGAGTCTTTCCATCTCCCATGACTCAGAGGTGGAAGCTTTTGTCTTCCCTTTTTTCTCTTCTTCTTCTTTTTTTTTTTGAATGTCTTTGGCCTTAGGTGCCATTAATGGTTATGGAAAAGCAAAAAGCTATGCTTTTACCACACCAAACTTAGAAAATTGGTCGCCCTTGAGCAAGAGAAGAAAGAAAAGATGAAGAATAAGAAGAAGATATGGAGGAGATTGAGGGATGTGTGTATTCGGCGATATGGGTGGGATTGGGTGGGAAAGAGAATTTGAATTTTAAAGGTAGGAAGAGAGGTTGAAGTTGATGGGAAGTGTGACATGGGGAAGAGTGAAATAGGATTAGGAGGTAAGGTGGGAATATGTTAGGTGGGGATCCTGTGGGATCCACAGATCCAGCGGTGTCAAGGAATTCCATCCCTGCACCAAATAGGCATGTAAAATGCCTTTGCACACCATTATGGCGTTTAAACGCCGAGTGGTGCACGTTCTGGGCGTTCAACGCCCATGTAAAGCATGTTTCTGGCGTTGAACGCCAGTTTTATGCTTGTTACTGGCGTTCAGCGCCAGCTTTTTCCTCTAGGCACATTCCTGGCGTTCAGCGCAAGAATGTTGCTTGTTTCTGGCGTTTAGCGCCAGATTCATGCTCTGTTCTGGCGTTGAACGCCAGCCAGATGCATCTTACTGGCGTTGAACGCCAGCCTGTGCTTCCTCCAGGGTGCGAATTTTTTTCTGCTGTTTTTGCTTCTGTTTTTAATTTTTATGATTTTTTTTCGTGACTCCACATGATCATGTACCTAATAAAACACAAAATAACAATAAAATAAAAATTAGATAAAATTGGGTTGCCTCCCAACAAGCGCTTCTTTAGTGTCAATAGCTTGACAATGGCTCTCATGGAGCCACAAAGGTGATCAGGTCAATGTTGTATAGTCCCAACACCAAACTTAGAGTTTGGATATGGGATCTTAACACCAAACTTAGAGTTTGGTTGTGGCTTCACAACACCAAACTTAGAGTTTGACTGTGGGGGCTCTTCTTGACTCTGAACTGAGAGAAGCTCTTCATGCTTACTCTCTTTTGTCCTAGAGGGATGGCCATGTGCCTTAAACACAAGGTAGTCCCCATTCAATTGAAGGACTAATTCACCTCTATTGACATCTATCACAGCTCCTGCTGTGGCTAGGAAAGGTCTTCCAAGGATAATGCATTCATCCTCTTCCTTCCTAGTGTCTAAGATTATGAAATCAGCAGGGATGTAAAAGCCTTCAACCTTTACTAACACGTCCTCCACTATTCCATAAGCTTGTCTCAATGACTTGTCTGCCAATTGTAATGAGAACAAGGCAGGTTGTACCTCAATGATCCCCAGCTTCTCCATTACAGAGACTGGCATAAGATTTATCCCTGACCCCAGATCACATAGAGCCTTTTCAAAGGTCATGGTGCCTATGGTACAAGGTATTAAGAACTTGCCAGGATATTGTTTCTTTTGAGGTAGAGTTTGCTGGATCCAGGTATCTAGTTCATTAATGAGCAAGGGAGGTTCACTTTCCCAAGTCTCATTACCAAACAACTTGGCATTCAGCTTCATGATAGCTCCTAAATATTGAGCAACTTGCTCTTCAGTCACATCTTCATCCTCCTCAGAGGAAGAATAGTCTTCAGAGCTCATGAATGGCAGAAGGAGATTTAATGAAATCTCTATGGTCTCTGTATGAGCCTCAGATTCCTTTGGATCCTTAATAGGAAACACCTTCTTGCTTGAAGGACGTCCCAGGAGGTCTTCCTCACTAGGATTTTCGTCCTCCTCCTCCCTTGTGCATTCGGCCACATTGATTATATCAATGGCCTTGCACTCTCCTTTTGGATTCTCTTCTGTATTGCTTGGGAGAATACTGGGAGGAGTTTCAAAAATTTTCTTACTCAGCTGGCCCACTTGTGCCTCCAAATTTCTAATGGAGGATCTTGTTTCATTCATGAAACTGAAAGTGGCCTTTGACAGATCAGAGACTAAATTGGCTAAATTAGAAGTGTTTTGTTCAGTATTCTCTGTCTGTTGCTGAGAAGATGATGGGAAAGGCTTGCTATTGCTCAGCCTATTGCGTCCACCATTGTTAAAGCCTTGTTGAGGCTTTTGTTGATCCTTCCATGAGAAATTTGGATGATTTCTCCATGATGAGTTATAGGTGTTTCCATAAGGTTCACCCATGTAATTAACCTCTGCCATGGCAGGGTTCTCAGGATCATAAGCTTCTTCAGAAGCTGCCTCTTTAGTACTGTTGGATGCATTTTGCCATCCATTCAGATTTTGAGAGATCATGTTGACTTGCTGAGTCAACACTTTGTTCTGAGCCAATATGGCATTCAGAGCATCAATTTCAAGAACTCCTTGCTTCTGAGGTATCCCATTATTCACGGAATTCCTCTCAGAAGTGTACATGAATTGGTTGTTTGCAACCATGTCAATGAGTTTTTGAGCTTCTGCAGGTGTTTTCTTTAGGTGAATTGATCCACCTGCAGAATGGTCCAATGACATTTTCGAAAATTCAGATAGGCCATAATAGAATATATCTAATATGGTCCATTCTGAAAACATGTCAGATGGACATCTTTTAGTCAGCTGTTTGTATCTTTCCCAAGCTTCATAGAGGGATTCACCATCTTTTTGTTTGAAGGTTTGAACATCCACTCTCAGCTTGCTCAACTTTTGAGGAGGAAAGAATTTATCCAAGAAGGCAGTGACCAGCTTATCCCAGGAGTCCAGGCTATCCTTGAGTTGTGAATCCAACCATATTCTAGCTCTGTCTCTTACAGAAAAAGGGAAAAGCATGAGTCTGTAGACTTTAGGATCAACTCCATTCGTCTTTACAGTCTCACAGATCTGCAAGAACTCAGTTAAAATTGATAAGGATCTTCAGATGGAAGTCCATAAAACTTGCAGTTTTGTTGCATTAAAGCAACTAGCTGAGGTTTCAGCTCAAAATTATTGGCTCCAATGGCAGGAATGGAGATGCTTCTTCCATCAAATTTGGACGTTGGCTTTGTGAAGTCACCAAGCATTCTCCTTGCATTATTATTATTTTCGGCTGCCATCTCCTTCTCTTGTTCTAATATTTCTGAAAGGTTACCTTTAGATTGTTGTAACTTAGCTTCTCTTAATTTTCTCTTCAGAGTCCTTTCAGGTTCTGGATCAATTTCAACAAGAGTGCCTTTATCCTTGTTCCTGCTCATATGAAAGAGAAGAAAAGAAGAAAAGAAAGAGGAATCCTTTATGTCACAGTATAGAGATTCCTTTATGTTAGTAGAAAAAGCAAGGGGAGAAGAATGTAGAAGAGGGGATTCGGATATTTAGATGGAGAGAGGTGAAGAGAAGTGTTAGTAATTAAATAATTAAATAGAACAAGAAAAGAGAGGGAGAATTTCAAAAATAATTTTAAAAAGGTGTTAGTAATTTTCGAAAATTAGAGTTAAGATAAGATTAAAATTAAAATTTAAAACAATTAAAAAGAATTTTTGAAAAAGAGAGAAGTATTTTCGAAAATTAGAGAGGGATAGGTAGTTAGTTGGTTTTGAAAAAGATAGGAAATAAACAAAAAGTTAGTTAGTTGATTGAAAAAGATATTAAAATCAAATTTGAAAAGATAAGAAGATAAGAGGTTAGATAAGATATTTTAAAATCAAATTTTGAAAAAGATAAAATTTTTGAGAAAGATGAGATAAAAGATAAAAAGATTTAATTCAAAAATTTGAAATTACTTACTTCACTAACAAGAAACTACAAGATAAGATTCTAGAACTTAAAGATTGAACCTTTCTTAACAAGAAAGTAACAAACTTCAAATTTTTGAATCAATCACATTAATTATTAGTGAATTTTCGAAAATATGATATAAGGATAAGAAAAAGATTTTGAAAATATTTAGAAAAATATTTTTGAAATTTTCGAAAAATAGAAAAAAATGAAAAAGATATGATTTTTGAAAAAGATTTTTGAAAAGATAAGATTTTTAAAATTGAAAATTTGACTTGACTTGTAAGAAACAACTAATTTTTAAAAATTTTTGACCAAGTCAACCCAAAATTTCGAAAATTTGGAGGGAAATAAGGAAAAGATATTTTTTGATTTTATTTTTGAATTTTTTTATGATGAGAGAGAAAAATACAAAAGTGACCCAAAACATGAAAATTTTGGATCAAAACACAAGATGCATGCAAGAACACTATGAATGTCAAGATGAACACCAAGAACACTTTGAAGATCGTGATGAACATCAATAACATATTTTTGAAAAATTTTTGATGCAAAGAAAACATGCAAGACACCAAACTTAGAGATCTTTAATGCATGGACTCTAACAAACGAAAAATGCATATGAAAAACAACAAACAACACAAAACAAGAAAACATCAAGATCAAACAAGAAGACTTGTCAAGAACATCTTGAAGATCATGAAGAACACTATGAATGCATGGAATTTTTGAAAAATGCAAGAAAAATTTTTTAAAGCATGCAATTGACACCAAACTTAAAAATTGACTCAAGACTCAAACAAGAACACAAAATATTATTGATTTTTATGATTTTATTAATTTTTTTGGATTTTTATTAATTTTTTTCGAAAATAAAGTTTGAAAAAAAAACGAAAAAGAAAAGAAAAAAAAATTTTGAAAAAGTTTTTGAAAGGAAAATTACCTAATCTGAGCAACAAGATGAACCGTCAGTTGTCCATACTCGAACAATCCCCAGCAACGGCGCCAAAAACTTGATGGACAAAATTGTGATCACATCAATGTAGTATTCTTTGTTGTTGTATGGAATCATTATTATGGCACCTATGTGTGGACACAACTCCGTTCAACTAACCAGCAAGTGTACTGGGTCGTCCAAGTAATAAACCTTACGTGAGTAAGGGTCGATCCCACAGAGATTGTTGGTATGAAGCAAGCTATGGTCACCTTGTAAATCTCAGTTAGGCAGATTAAATTGGTTTATGATGAGTTCGAAAATTAATAATAAATAGAAAATAAAAGGGATAGAAATACTTATGTAAATCAATAGTGGGAATTTCAGATAAGCGTATGGAGATGCTGTGCTCCTCTCGAATCTCTACTTTCTTCTTACATTCATCCAATCCTTCTTACTCCTTTCCATGGCAAGCTGTATGTAGGGCATCACCGTTGTCAATGGCTACATCCCATCCTCTCAGTGAAAATGGTCCTATGCTCTGTCACAGCACGGCTAATCATCTGTCGGTTCTCAATCAGGTTGGAATAAAATCCCTTGATTCTTTTGCGTTTGTCATCACGCCCAGCCTTCAGGAGTTTGAAGCTCGTCACAGTCATTCAATCCCAGAATCCTACTCGGAATACCATAGACAAGGTTTAGACTTTCCGGGTCCTCATGAATGCCGCCATCTATCTAGCTTATACCACGAAGATTCTGTTGGGGAATCTAAGAGATATGTGCCCGGCCTAAGGTAGAACGGAAGTGGTTGTCAGTCACGCGCGTTCATAAGTGAGAATGATGATGAGTGTCACGGATCATCACATTCATCAAAGTGTTGTGCAACGTATATCTTGGAATAAGAATAAAAGAGAATTGAATAGAAAGTAATAATAATTGTATTGAAACTTGAGGTACAGCAGAGCTCCACACCCTTAATCTATGGTGTGCAGAAACTCCACCGTTGAAAATATATAAGTGAAAGGTTCAGGCATGGCCAAATGGCCAGCCCCCTGAATGATCAAGAGACCGAATGATCAAAGACTACAAAGTCAAAAGATTAAACTGTCAAAAGATGTCTAATACAATAGTAACTTATCCTATTTATACTAGACTAGCTACTAGGGTTTACATGAGTAAGTAATTAATGCATAAATCCACTTCCGGGGCCCACTTGGTGTATGTTTGGGCTGAGCTTGGTCTATCCACGAGCTGAGGCTTTTTTTGGAGTTGAACGCCAAGTTGTAACGTGTTTTGGGCATTCAACTCCGGATAATGACGTGTTTCTGGCGTTTAACTCCAGACAACAGCATGTACTTGGCGTTCAACGCCAAGTTACATCATCAATTTCCAAATAAAATATGGACTATTATGTATTGCTGGAAAGCTCTGGATGTCGACTTTTTAACGCCGTTGAGAGCGCGCCATTTGAAGTTCTGTAGCTCCAGAAAATCCATTTCGAGTGTAGGGAGGTCAGATTCCAACAGCATCAGCAGTCCTTTTGTCAGCCTTTTGCAGAGTTTTGCTCAAGTCCCTCAATTTCAGCCAGAAATTACCTGAAATCACAGAAAAACACACAAACTCATAGTAAAGTCCAGAAATGTGAATTTAATATAAAAACTAATGAAAACATCCCTAAAAGTAGCTTGAACTTACTAAAAACTACCTAAAAACAATATCAAAAAGAGTATAAATTATCCGCTCATCACTAAGATCATGTAGAAATTTAACAATGTATAGTTAGTAAGCTGGGGTTAAATTTTGGTTATACATGCAAACCACTTGTGGAGGACATGAATACCCTGGTGTTGAGACTTAATCATGTTGAGTACTCGTTCCTTGAGAGAGGCAAAAACAATTCATATCTTTTTTAACGAGTTTGCTTGGAATTGATGCCCGACCGGAAAGGGACATGCATTATGGAAAATTCTCAAGTAGTACTAAGTATACTATCAACACAACATATTTTTAGCCATACCACAACTATCCTCATATCCTATCATTTCTCAATCCAACCACATCATGCAAAAACCTCTACTATACATCAACAAGTTTAACATGTTCTTACTCAATATACATATACACACATATCATCATCAACTCATCACTTATAATCCATTCAATAAGCACCAAAACCAAAACACCCTTAATATGAAGGTTACTAAGTATCAAATATATTCATTCATTTCAACCTATTCTATGGTCACCTATCCTAAGTTTTCACAGAACATTACATATTATATATCTAAAACTTAAACTATACCTTGGTCGATTTCTACGTACTTCCCGAGACACCACCAAAGGCACCAAACACATCCCCAAAGTTCCAAGATCTTCAAAACAGTGATACCCAACCTCCACCAAGTCTCAAGTGTCCACAAATCAAGCTCCAATTAATATATATACACCTAATTTCACATTACCACATGATGAGTTTGAATTCACTCCCCCCCAATAAAAATGGTGAATTCTCTCTTTGGCAATCGCACCAAAATTATCGTCAAGTAATAACCCACAGTGGAGTGGGATCGTATCCAGAGAGATTGGTAGATTTGAGCAATTTTTAATCAATTGGTGAATTAGTCAAGCTAAAGAGAATAAGTTGTGATTGCAGAATAATAAATGGCAGAAACATTAATGGCAAATGAATAAAGAAAGGCAATAGAGTGCAGAAATAGAAATGGCATGAATGTAAACAGGGAATGGGGATTTGCAGAATGTAAATGAAAGCTATAAAAGAAATGGAGAGATAAGAATAAGGGGGATTTATTGAGATCAGGAGATATTGTCTCTTTGGATTAAATCCAGCTTATATCCTCTTCAATCATGCAACTCATTAACCTCTTGGCAATCATGATTGATGGAGCCCCAATCCCTTGGTGACTCAATCTCTCAGATCTTGATCAATAGCCAATTCCTTGGTCTAATTGCTCATAAAGAGAGATATGATTGGTCCCTGATTATACCACACATCATCATAGGTCCAAGTAGAGGGAGGATTATATGTCACCATATCCAAACACCAAAACCCATATCCTACTCAAGTGTGAGAAGGGATTTCTAGCATGGTTTCATGTTTCTTTTTCAAAGGTTCCCATTGAAACCCATTTTGCATTCAATCTCTTTTTCAAGATAATTGAACACTAAGCATGAAAAACGAAATTCCTTCTAGTAAATCAAAGAGAAGATGAAGAGAAGAAGAAATTCACTATCATTAATCCATCAAGTACAATAGAGCTCCCTCTCTCAATGAGAGGGAATTTAGCAACTCATAACTCAGAGAGAAAGTACAAGAGAATGGAAGAGAAAATGTGTAAAAAGTGAAAAGTGAATCCAACTAGAACTATCCACAATCCCCTTACTACTCAGATCTCCCATTTTAATACTTCTAAGGGATATTTATACTACTGCTAGGTCTAGAAAAATAAAGGAAAATAGAAAATGTGAAAAGAAAATTACAATTTGGAGGAAAAAGAAACTTAACAAATGTGATCTAAGCTGGCGTGTGACTGGCGCTTCACTGGCATGTCATGCTTCCTTTGATTCTGGCTTGGCGTGCCACGCCTCATCATCCAAGTGGCACGCCCTACTTCATTGCATCCCTGGCGTGCCACGCCTTCGAGCCAAAATAGGATGCCTAGGGTATTTTAATTGACCATTGTAACCTAGCATGCCACACCTTCGAGGCAAAGTGGCATGCCCAGGCCATTTTAATAACCTCAAGTAGCCTGGCGTGCCACGCCTTCGATACAAAGTGGCATGCCTACACCATTTCCTCATCTTCATGCTTTTTGGAAACTTGTACCAGCGTGGCACGCTCAGGGTCTGGCGTGCCACGCCCCTCTAAATGCCTCATCCCCTTGCTGGCGTGTCACGCCTCATCATTCAAGTGGCACGCCCAGTTCATTGGCTTCTTATCTCCTTCTTTGGAAAACACTACCAGCATGCCATGCCATGAGACTGGCGTGCCATGCCCATCACTAGCCTTGGTTCCAAGAGCTGGCGTGCCACGCTTGAACGTCCAAGTGGCACGCCAAAGTGAGATTCCTTTGCTGGCGTGCTACGCCTTTGATACCAAGTGGCACGCCCAGCTTTTGCTTGGCCTCCTTGAGTGTTGGCGTGCCACGCCTGGTCATACAAGTGGCACGCCCAAGTGAGATATGTGAGCTGGCGTGCCACGCCTTCGACTCTAAGTGGCACGCCCAGCATTGGTTTGGGTTTTCTTTGTGCATTGGCGTGCCACGCTTGTGTTATTCAAGTGGCACGCCTTAGTGGAATTATTGGGCTGGCGTGCCACGCCTTCGACACCAAGTGGCATGCCCAACTTTGCTTTGCCTTCTTGTTCATTGGCATGCCACGCCTGGTTGCTCAAGTGGCACGCCCAGACCTCATTTAGCCTTCAACCTCCTCTCTGGATTCTTGTACCAGCGTGCCATGCCATGTTGCTCAAGTGGCATGCCCATTCAATTGTGGGTCTCTTAGGCTTGGCGTGGCACGCCTTGATCCTCAAGTAGCACGCCCAAGTGAATTCTGGAGCTGGTGTGCCACGCCTTCGAACCAAAGTGGCACGCCCTAGTGATGAACCCTTCTAAATGATGAATTGGCGTGCCACGCCCAACCTCTGGCATGCCACGCCCCTTCAATGGTCTTCATTGTCGCTCTCTAGAAAGTTGTACTGGCGTGCCATGCCAATGTAATTTTGTGGCGTTTGTTCCAAGTGGTACGCCTGCTTCACACGCCCCACTTGTTTTGTTGTTTCCTTACTATTTTTTATGTCTTTTTCTCCTGAAATTCAGCACAAACTCATTTCAAAGCAATGTACTATGATATTCATCAATTAAGGCATGTATTGCAATGATCAAATGAGATTATGCCTCTTTTATGGTCCTTTTTATGCAAGAAAAATGTGTAGGTGATGCAAGTCATCACAACACCAAACTTAAGCTTTGCTTGTCCCAAGCAAATCATTGTGAGTGGTCCTTTTATGAATTGAGACATTGGCTTTGAAATGATGCAAACATGACTAAGAATAGGACTAAGTGTTTAACTCATGCATGAATATTTTAATGTCACAAAGGGTCCCTAGATCCTTGAGGGTTCTTTCAAGTGAATGCTTCAGGGGTCCTCTTTATTGATTGTCACCTTGAAGTAGCAACAGTTTCTTCATTCTCTTTTTGATTGTTCTCTTTTTCTCTTTTTTATTTATTGACCACGACTCTAAGTGTTTTGTCTCAAGACAACCCTTTAGTTAGTCTTTCAATCAGCACTCCCAAACCAGTTGGCTTTAGGGTACTTGGTGTTGAAACACCCCTGAGAATCTACTTGCCTAGGTCTCTTCTTGACACATCTTCACCACAAGCATCTACTAGGGTTTTCAACTCTTTTGAGATTTTTTAATGTTTTCTTTTCATCCTAGTATTTGATGCTCACAGCCTTGGATCTTTATTGCTTACTACTTCTTGGGTCTATAGATATTCAAGGAACACCCATCAACCTTTACTTGTCATACCTTCTAAGACTAGTTACCTTTCATGATTCATTTTTTCTTGTTCATTTAGGGTTCCACACTTAGTCTTTTATTTCTTAGCTTTTGAATGATCTCTCTTGGTCTTAGTCTCATTTACTCTTGTTTTTGCACAACTCACAACAACTCTTATGGAGACAAACTATACTTTATTGATGTTGAAAAGACTAGAAATAACACTGCGTTGTCTTTCTTGTAATTCAAAGGACTCACAAAAGACTTTAAGCATAAAAACTAAAAATGAAAAATAAACTATCCTAATATTACTATTTATTCTCAATCATAAAGTAAAGCAGAAAGAAAAGCTTAAGCAAAATTCAGAATTTGGAAAATGTCAACCATGGGACTTAACAACCTTGTGCAGCTTCAACTTCAGTTCATTGGCCCTTTGTCTTTGTCTTTCTTCTTGGAAGGGGAAGAGTCATCTTCATCCTTTTTGGAGGATCCTTCTTGTGCTTTTTTGTCCTTGGGCTTCCAAAATCCAAGCCTTCTCATGTAGGACTTCACATTTTCTTTGTGCTGGTATGCGATTTCCTCCTGTCGTGCACTGAGTTCCTCTAATTTCTGCATATAGGTGGGATAATTGGGATTCATGTTGGCTACTGCATTCCACAAGTAGCTCAACTTAGTTTGTGCATAGCAGTCATATTCCCCTCTTGATACAGTTCTGGCTTCATATAGATGCCTGAATTCAGCAAGGCTCTCCATTTGATGTTGTTAATGTTCCAGCATCATCCCTAAGCTGCCTTGCAATTCTCCCCAGTTGATCTGGTCTTGCTGCTCCTTCAGGTGCTCAAAGCTTCCTTAGAGGTTTTGTTATTCTTATTCATTTGGTCTCATTGCTTTCTTTGGCTATCCTGGAATTGGTTGACATCTTTGACGTGGCGGAAATCGGCGAGTTAAGAAATTATTAATAGAAATACGTTGCAAGTACAGTCCTTAACAAGCTGAAAATTCGCTTATCAATTTAGGAGGGTTGTCATAATATTGAAATTAAAATACTGGGAGTATGAATCCCAGGTCGTCTCCCAACAAGTTGTAGAAAGATGTGCTATTTTATCAATCAGGTGTTTTCAAAAATGGTTGAGTTGATAAACAGGAAATTAATTTAGAGAATTTAATTAATTTTAAATAAAAGCCTTGACTGAGAGTAGATTAGTTGGAAGCCCTATTCTTGTTGAAGTACTCTTAAGATTAATTAATAATTGGAAGTTGCTCTGCCTAGTTATCCCTTACTAGGTAATGGAAAGTCAAGCAAGTTGGAAAGCTGTTTCTAGTCACAAGTCCTAATCCTCTCCCTTGGGAAGGACTAGTGTCAATGATTAGAGGGTGATCCAACAATAAACCCAATTATAATTTCTCTCTTGAGTGATTCAACTCAAGGTTTCCTTTCAATCATCTCCCAATCAAGTTATGGAACTACTCATTCATCATAATTATAAACATCACAGAATCAATGGGGAAAATAAAAGAAGACATGATAAATAATAATGAAAGGGATTAATTGAAAATAAAATAGCCTATATTAATAACTTGTGAAAATAATCAAATGTCAACTCTGGAGGAATTAGGAATATGGAAGAATAAATAAAAAGTAAATAACAGAATATAATGACTAGTACCGGAGGTAGACTCTTCTCAAAAGCTAAAGCCAAAATCTTCAAAATCCTAATGAATGTCCAAATGAGTAAAACCTAGGGGAGAAGTAAATTCAGATCTAAAAACTAAAAATTATGCAGAATGAATGTTGTTCTCTTTCTTTGCATGTTCCCTTGCTCTAATCTATGTTTTTGGGCCGAAAATTAGGTTAAAATCCGGCCCAAAAACTCTGCCAGTGACTTCTGAAATTCTGCAGATCACGCACGTCATGCGGCTGCGTCGTCCACGCATTCGCGTCACTCAGCGTTTCTCGTACCACGCGTGCGCGTCATCCACGCATTCGCGTCGTTCATGTAGCTTCCAATCCACGCTGTTGCGTCAGGCAGGCGAGCGCGTCACTGTTATTTCTTCCATTTCGCGCGGTCACGTTAGCCATGCGACCGCGTGACTTCTCGCTGGTTATCTCCTCAATTCTTTGTGTTCCTTCCATTTTTGCATGCTTCCTTTCCATTCTTTAAGCCATTCCTGCCCTGTAATTCCTGAAATCACTTAACACACATATCAAGGCATCTAATGGTAATAAGAGAGGATTAAATAAAAGAAAATAAAAGCCAAAGAAGCATGTTTTCAATCATAGAGTATTTTTAGGAAGGACTTTTAATTACATGCAAATCATATGAATAAGTGGGCAAAGACTTGATAAAACCACACAATTAAACACAATATGAATCATAAAATAGTGATTTATCAACCTCCCCACACTTAAACATTAGCATGTCCTCATGCTAAGTTGAAAGAGATAAATATGAATGAACAGGAACATGCAAGACTCATGTAATGCAATGCAACCTATATGCATATGAATGCAACTATATGAGTTGGTCTATGGTGCACGAAATTATGATCATCAATGGCGCCATCAACATGGTACGCACAATTGTAATCTCAACTCTTTATCACAATTTCGCACAACTAACCAGCAAGTGTACTGGGTCGTCCAAGTAATAAACCTTACGCGAGTAAGGGTCGATCCCAAAGAGATTGTTGGTATGAAGCAAGCTATGGTCACCTTGTAAATCTTAGTCAGGCAAACTCAAATGGTTATGGATGATGTATGAACAAAACATAAAGATAAAGATAGAGATACTTATGTAATTCATTGGTGAGAATTTCAGATAAGCGTATGTAGATGCTTTGTCCCTTCCGTCTCTCTGCTTTCCTACTGTCTTCATCCAATCCTTCTTACTCCTTTCCATGGCAAGTTGTATGTAGGGTTTCACCGTTGTCAGTGGCTACCTCCCATCCTCTCAGTGAAAATGTTCAACGCACCCTGTCACGGCACGTCTATTCAGTTGTCGGTTCTCGATCATGTCGGAATAGAATCCAGTGATTCTTTTGCGTCTGTTACTAACGCCCCACAATCGCGAGTTTGAAGCTCGTCACAGTCATTCAATCATTGAATCCTACTCATAATACCACAGACAAGGTTTAGACCTTCCGGATTCTCTTGAATGCCGCCATCAATTCTAGCTTATACCACGAAGATTCCGGTTAAGAAATCCAAGAGATAAACATTCAAGCCTTGTTTGCTTGTAGAACAGAAGTGGTTGTCAGGCACTCGTTCATAAGTGAGAATGATGATGAGCGTCACATAATCATCACATTCATCATGTTCTTGGGTGAAATGAATATCTTAGAACAAGAACAAGTTGAATTGAATAGAAGAACAATAGTAATTGCATTAATACTCGAGGTACAGCAGAGCTCCACACCTTAATCTATGGTGTGTAGAAACTCCACCGTTGAAAATACATAAGAACAAAAGTGATCATTGGCTTCGGCCCCAGAGAGGGAACCAGAAGAACCAAGATCTGATCTAAGATCTAAAGTGATCAAAAGATGAAAATACAATAGTGAAAGGTCCTATTTATAGAGAACTAGTAGCCTAGGGTTTACAAAGATGAGTAAATTACATAAAAATCCACTTCCGGGCCCACTTGGTGTGTGCTTGGGCTGAGCATTGAAGCATTTTCGTGTAGAGACTCTTCTTGGAGTTAAACGCCAACTTTTGTGCCAGTTTGGGCGTTTAACTCCCATTCTTGTGCCAATTCCGATGTTTAACGCCGGGCAGTTTTGAGCTGATTTGGAACGCCGGTTTGGGCCATCAAATCTCGGGCAAAGTATGGACTATTATATATTGCTGCAAAGCCCAGGATGTCTAATTTCCAACGCCGTTAAGAGCGCGCCAATTGGGCTTCTGTAGCTCGAGAAAATCCACTTCGAGTGCAGGGAGGTCAGAATCCAACAGCAGCTGCAGTCCTTTTTAGTCTCTGAATCAGATTTTTGCTCAAGTCCCTCAATTTCAGCCAGAAAATACCTGAAATCATAGAAAAACACACAGACTCATAGTAAAGTCCAGAAAAGTGAATTTTAGCTAAAAACTAATAAAAATATACTAAAAACTAACTAAAACATGCTAAAAACATACTAAAAACAATGCCAAAAAGCGTATAAATTATCCGCTCATCAGTCTACATGATTAAAAATAGATAAGTTCTCTAAGACAAAATATGGGGCAGATTTCACTAATTCAGAGCATATTGTAAAAGCAGATAAATTTGTAAGAAGACAGCTTGTGAAAGCAGGGGATACAGGACTGAGCATTGAACCCTTACTGTTGGTGCATGTGCACTTTAATCATCTCTAGCATATGGGGTAATCACTCTATCCTTCTCTAATCATGCTTTCAAAAGATTTTGTTTTTCACCTAATCAATCAACAATTTTAAAATGCCAATGCAAACATCATGAGGTCTTTTCATGGTTGTAATGGGGCTAAGGTAAAGGTGAGGATACACATATGGCTAAGTGAGCTTATATGTTGAATCTTTAATTAACCCAAGCTCCTACCTAACATACATATACTCTATATAATTTCAACATTCATCTTAGCTACCCAGAATTTCCTTTTCACATTCCATATTCATGTATCAACCGTTATTTTAATTTTATCATATGTGCATTGATTATTAAATTCTGACTTATCATTGGGGTGATTTTGTCCCCTTATTCACTAAAATAAAGAAGATATATATATTTTGTCTAGCTTACCAATGCACATAGATTTGTAATTTCCTTTTATGGTTTCACATGAATAGGTACCCAAATTCCCTTTATTCTATTATGATATACTTCCTATTACCTTTTATTCCCACAATTTTCCCATACTCAATTAACACACAAATTCTATCTTAAGCTAACCAAAGATTCAATTGGGCTTTTCAATTATTTTTCGCTTAAGGCTAGTAATGTGGTACAATATGGAATGAATGGGATTAAAAACAGCTCAAAGTGGTTAACAAAGGTAGTTAAAAAGGGTTGGCTTATTTGGGATATGTGAGTTAAACAAACAACAGCCTCAATCATATGCATGCACATAACACATTAATTTTGGACATATAGGATAAAACAAAATTCAGATTACAATCATAGAGAAGTAAAAACAGAAGAAAAAAAATGTTTATGGTTAAATAGTGTAACCATGTATTTAGGCTCAAGCTCTCACGAATTGTGTGTTCTCTTTTTTTTTCTTTTTTAGCTCAAAAATTCTGTTCCAATTTCAACTTCAAACAAATTTAATATAAATATTTTGATTTAAATTAGCGAAATTTTGAAAAATATATGGTCTTAAAAGAAATTTATTGTCTTTTCAATTAGGTAGAACATGCATGCAATTAACCTACTAATATGCAATCTATCCTATTCTAAAGAAGAAGAAATTGGTGTTAGGGGGAAAAGAATTACCTCCGGAAGTCAGGTACTGACGACCTCCCCACACTTAAGGCTTTGCACCGTCCTCGGTGCCATCTGTCAGGAACAATCGTGGGTTGGTGGCAGTATCTACATAGTCGGGACCGTCATGGCTCCCTGTGCTGGTAAAGGAAGTGGAGTCCGGAGTGCCTGGGTCCTCGTCAGGTCTGCGATTGCCTGTGAGTAGCTCCTTGAGGTATTTGAAACGGCGGTGGTTGCGACGTTCTCGGAGCTTTGCTTTCTTGTCTTGTTGGTCCAACCGCTTCAGTATTTGATGCAGCAGCTGACTAGTAGATGGTAGAGGAACTGCAGCATCCTCTGTGGACTGGCTGGTAGTGGCAAGTGGTGGCTTGAGATATCTCCCGTTAGGGACGTACTGATCATCTCGTGGAAGTATGGCTTTGGTGTCTCTAGCTCTGTAGGAGACTCTGGCTACTGAGACAAGATCAGAGACCAAGGTGGGAAAAGGTAGGTTGCCCGCGATTTGCACGTATCCCATAGCATTCCGGATTTGTCTCGGTAAATTTAGAGGCTGGTCTGTGAGGATGCACCATAGTAGAATGGCCATGTCTACGGTGAAGGAAGACTCATGAGTGCTCGGAAAGACGTAATGGGACATAATCTGTGCCCATACGTGAGCCTCTAAGGTAAGTGTGGAAGCCGAGATTCCCTTAGGATGGGAATGATAGTATCCGAAGATCCATTTGCTGCCAGGTTAAGCGATAACTCTGAGAACAGCGTCCCAGTAAAAGTTGTACGCCAGGCGTTTGAGTGCGACTTCTTGAAAAACGTCCAATCCTTCTGGAGCAGGGGGAAGATCTAAGGCTCGCTGAATGGACTCTTCTGTAATGGAGACTTGCTTCTGACGTATATAAACAGACTGCAGAGTCGGCAGGTGGAAGTTAGAGTAGAACTCAACTACCCAAGAAAGATTGACCTATCGTGGCTGTCTCTGTAGGAATCCCCAATGTCTTTGTGCAATTTGCAGCTCAACAAAATCGGCAATACGAGGCGGAAGGATAAGAAGGTGTTCATTGTTGTAATTCTGAGCTGCCAGAATAGGAAACATCTGCTCACAGTAGCGATTTGAAAATCGTGCAGTGTCCTTTGCTGGGAAGGCTCTCTCCTTTTCATCAACCTTTATAATCTTTTTAATTCTTTTTGTTGAGGGCTTGACTGCAGTTAAAGAAGGCTCTGCCACTAATGCTCTTTTTGTTCCTTTCCTTGCTGTGGATTTAGGGGTAGCTTTCTCTTTCCCTTTCTTGGTGGCCATCCTGAAAGGAAACGAGGAAAGACATTAACATTCAAGGGTTATAGCAAGGAAAAGAATAGGAAAGGTGGTAATCAATGTACAGGTATGGATAATGATATGAACACATGGTCATGACTACATGTGGCAAATCAACAATGGAAATATACCAAGTGCATGTGAGGAAAATTGAATGCAAAGTGTTTATTAGCATGCCGGCAAAGGGCACGAGTAGCATAGATCAAGCATTCCATGTCCAAATTAGATTACCAAGTCTCTCAAATTAATAATATGTTTGTAAAAACAATTATATTTAAATAATAAAATAGAGAAGGGGTTATGTGAAAAGCAGGCATTTAGATTAGTAGATTTAAAAGAAATCCAAAATTAATGCAAAATGCCATATGGGGGTTTTCACAAACACATAGCATGCATGTTAAATAAGGTATGGAAAATATTAATTAGAACATGCAGGTAACCCTATAAAAATAATATATAATTGTTTAAACAAATCCCAAACAGTCCATAAGCAACATGTAAAAATAATGACCCAAATAAAATTTCAACACCAATAGGAGGAATAGGAAAAGAAAAAAGAAAACATGGTTAGGGAAAGTAGAAGAGAAAGAAAAAGAAAACATGATAATAAAAAGAAGAATGAAAAAGTAAGGAGGGAAGAAGAGAGAAGAAGAACCTTGATAATGGTGGTGGAAGAGAGGGGGTGGAAGAGAGAAAGAGGGGAGGAAGAAGGAAAAGGGGAGAAAGAAATAAGATTGGGGGGAAAGAAACGATAAAACAGGCTCGCAAATTTGAATGAGTTGGGCGGCGCAAACGGCACGGACGCGTGGGGCATGCGGTCGCGTGGAAAGCCCTTAAGTGAGGTGACGCGAAGGCATCGGTCACGCGGACGCGTGACGTGATTTGCACTAGTGGCGCAAGGGCAGCTTTGCGCTTGCACAACTCTCTGTTTAAATTGTGTTTTGCCAGAATTTGGGGTGACGCGATCACGTGGTTGACGCGATCACGTGGATGGCCAGATGGAAATAACGACGCGGACGCGTAGGGCACATGTTCGCGTGTCAGGACTTGGGCGACTAGCACAAATGCAGCCGAAGTCCAGCTCAACTCTCGGCCATTCACCCTTGTTATGTCGAATTGCAGGGTACGCGTTCGCGTGGGTGGCGCGGACGCGTGGGAGGCATTTTTCCCACATGACACGGACGCGTCAGCGACGCGGTCGCGTGGATCAATTTGTGCCAAAGGCACACCTCCAGCCACATTCCGGCGCAACTCTCTATCCAATCTTATTTATTTCCAATGCTCATGCGACGCGGACGCTTTGGTGACGCTGGCGCATCGCGTGCGAATTCTCTTCTTTTTTTGTTTTTTTTTGTTTTTTTTATTATGCAAATGCAGTATGCAGATGAGGTGCAAGATATAGGCAGTAGTACAGAGAAGAGTTATAGATGAGGGAAGATAAGGAGAAGAAGAGGAACGATCATACCGTGGTGGGTTGTCTCCCACCTAGCACTTTGCTTTAACGTCCTTAAGTTGGACGCTTCCTCAGCTCAGTTTTCTGTTGCGAGTGGATCCTCCAAGAGGAAGATATCTAACTCCTTGTTTTTTGTCACCTTCTCACCATGGTAGAGCTTCAAACGATGTCCATTAGCCTTGATGAGTTCAGAGCTTGAAGGGTGACTTAGGTGAAAAACTCCGTATGGCTCAGCCTTCTCGACTCTATATGGACCTTCCCACCTTTGTCGCAGCTTGCCTGGCATGAGCTTCAGTCTAGAGTTGTAAAGGAGGACTAAATCCCCATGTTGGAACTCCTTCCTCTTGATGTGTTGATCATGTACAGCTTTCATTTTCTCCTTGTACAGCCTTGAGTTCTCATAAGCTTCTAGGCGAAGGCTCTCCAATTCCTGCAGTTGCAACTTCCTTTCAGCTCCGGCTTTCTCAAATCCCATGTTGCACTCCTTTACTGCCCAAAAAGCTTTGTGCTCCACTTCAACTGGAAGATGACAGGCCTTTCCATAGACTAAGCGAAAAGGACTCATCCCAATGGGTGTCTTGTACGCTGTTCTGTATGCCCAGAGTGCATCTTGTAGCCTGGTGCTCCAGTCTCGTCTGTGAGGTTTGACTATCTTCTGCAATATGCGCTTTATCTCTCTGTTAGACACCTCGGCTTGCCCGTTAGTCTGAGGATGGTAGGCTGTTGCTACTTTATGAATGATCCCATGCTTTTTCAGTAATCCTGTTAGTCTCCTGTTACAAAAATGGGTGCCTTGATCGCTCACGATTGCTCGTGGTGATCCAAAGCGACAAATAATGTGGTTTCTAACAAAGGAAACAACAGTGCTAGCATCATCAGTACGGGTAGGAATTGCTTCCACCCATTTAGAAACATAATCTACAGCTAACAGTATATAAAGGTGGCCATTAGAATTTGGAAATGGACCCATGAAGTCAATGCCCCAAACATAAAAAATTTCACAGAAAAGCATAATTTGTTGAGGTATTTCATCCCTCTGGGATATATTACCAAACCTTTGGCATGGGGGACAAGATTTACAAATTCAGCAGCGTCTTTAAAAAGAGTAGGCCACCAGAATCCACAGTCTAAGATTTTTCTAGCTGTACTTTGAGAGCCAAAATGTCCTCCACTCTCAGATGCGTGACAGGCATCTAAAATGGACTGGAATTCTGATTGAGGCATACACCTTCTAATTACCTGGTCAGCGCCACATCTCCATAAATATGGGTCATCCCATATATAATATTTAGACTCGCTTTTCAGCTTGTCTCTTTGGTGCTTAGTAAAGTTTGGAGAAAAAGTGCGGCTAACTAGATAATTAGCGACAGGTGCATACCAAGGGACTACTTCAGATACTGCTTGTAGGTTATCAAATGGAAAATTATCAGCTATAGGAGTGGAGTCATCTTTAATGTGCTCAAGGCGACTCAAGTGGTCTGCCACTAGATTCTGGTTACCACTCCTATCCTTTATTTCTAAATCAAATTGTTGTAGTAGCAGTATCCAACGTATAAGCCTTGGTTTGGATTCCTTTTTAGCTAATAAATACTTTAGAGCTGCGTGGTCTAAATACACTACTACCTTAGCACCAAGTAAATAGGCTTGGAATTTATCCAGAGCAAAAATAATAGCAAGAAGCTCTTTTTCAGTAGTAGTGTAGTTAGACTGAGCAGTGTCTAAAGTCTTAGACGCATAAGCAATGACAAAAGGATCTTTACCTTCACGTTGAGCCAGCGCTGCTCCTACTGCATGGTTGGAAGCATCACACATGATTTCGAATGGCTGGCTCCAGTCAGGTCCTCTCACAATTGGAGCTTGAGTCAGGGCGGTCTTCAGCTTATCAAACGCTTGTTTGCAATCCTCGCTGAACTCGAACTCGATATCTTTCTGCAGTAACCTGGATAGGGGAAGTGCTACCTTATTAAAGTCCTTAATGAATCTTCGGTAAAAACCTGCATGGCCAAGGAATGAACGGACTTCCCTCACAAAGGAAGGGTAAGGCAAACTAGAAATAACATTCACCTTTGCTGGATCTACAGAAATGCTAGTATTAGACACAACATGTCCTAGTACAATTCCTTGTCTTACCATAAAGTGACATTTCTCAAAATTCAATACAAGGTTTGTACTGACACATCTATCTAGTACTCTAGATAAAATATCCAAGCAAAGGCTAAAGGAATCACCATAAACGCTAAAATCATCCATAAAAACCTCCATACAGTCCTCAAGAAGGTCAGAGAAAAGACTCATCATGCACCTTTGGAAAGTAGCTGGTGCATTGCAAAAGCCAAAGGGCATTCTCTTATAGGCATAAGTTTCAAAAAGACATGTAAAAGTAGTCTTTTCCTGATCTTCAAGGGCTATATGAATCTGGAAATAGCCTATGTGACCATCTAAAAAGCAATAATGTGATTTACCTGACAGACGATCCAGCATTTGATCAATGAATGGAAGAGGGTAGGTGATCCTTACGAGTGGCTTGGTTGAGACACCTATAATCAATGCAGACCCTCCAGGCGTTCTGTACTCTGGTCGCTATGAGCGCTCCATGCTCATTCTTCACTGTAGTGACTCTAGACTTCTTGGGCACCACTTGTACTAGGCTCACCCATTCACTGTCTGAGATGGGGTAGATAATATCTGCCTCTAATAGTCTGGTCACTTCCTTCTTGACAACCTCTAAGATAGTGGGGTTCAGTCATCTTTGGGGTTGACGAACGGGTCTTGCTCCTTCTTCTAAAAAGATTCTGTGCTCACAAACTTGAGGGTCGATGCCTACTATGTCTGCCAAACTCCACCCAATTGCTTTCTTGTGCCTAACTGCTCTTCCTGTTGAGAAGTGAGGTCCCGTGCAATGATAACTGGAAACTTCTGCTTGTCCTCGAGGTAAGCATATTTGAGGTGTGGAGGGAGGGGTTTTAATTCTAACTTCTGTTCATGGTCAGGCTCTGGATTGTCTGGAGCTGGTGGCACTGGTAGAGTACTTTCATTGTCCTCAGAATTCCCCACACTCGGACCTTGTCCTATGTACTTCTCTTCAAACTCCTCCTGGTGAACTTCAGCTACGGTTTCATCTATGATGTCACACTGGAGGATAGAATGATCTTCTGAAGGGTGCTTCATAACTCCATTCAGATTGAAGCTTACTACTCGGCCGTCTATTTCAAAAGAGTATGTTCCTGAAAAAGCATCTAATTTGAACTTCGAGGTCTTCAAGAAAGGTCTTCCGAGTAGGATTGATGATGGCTTCTCTGAGTCATTTTGGGGCATCTCCAGGATGTAAAAAACAATGGGAAAAGTGAGACCTTTAATACCCACTAATACATCTTCAGCAACTCTAGCCACTGTAATAATACTTTTATCTACTAACACAAAACGAGCTGCTGACCTTTTTAAGGGAGGGAGCCTCAAAACATCATATACAGACAAAGGCATTATACTAACACTCGCTCCTAAATCACACATGCAGTCAGAAAATATCACACCTCCAATGGTACAGTTAACCATGCATGGGCCTGGGTCACTACATTTTTCAGGTATATTTCCCATTAAAGCGGATATAGAACTACCTAAAGGAATAGTTCCTAATTCATTAATTTTGTCTTTATGTATGCATAAATTCTTTAGAAACTTTGCGTATTTAGGTACCTGACAAACCCCAATTTGACGGTTTGTTTTGTATTAAATTTAGAGTGTCTTGATAACCTTTTGTCACATTTAGCCTATGAATTAGCATGGTTTTGTTATCTCTCCCATATTCGTGCTTAAGTGTAAAAACATGCTTTTTGAGCCTTATTTTGATGAATTCTAAGTTTCTCTTTGATTCCATAAGATGCCTTGATGTGTTTGCTAGTAATCTCAGGTTGAAATAGGCTAGGCATGGATCAAAGGAAGCAAGGAAGGAAGCATACAAGTGGAGGGAAGCACAAAAGAGCCAAAGAATTGATCCAGGCCATGCACGCGCACGCGCACATTGCGAAACAGGCAAAGGACGCGCACGCGTACCGCGCGCTCACGCGCCGATGGTGGCACATGACCTCATTAATGTAACACGTGCCTGGCGATTTTGGAAGGTTTTCAGCAACCAACTTTGGCGCCAAAATGCATATAAGAGCCAAGGATTGAAGGGGATTGATATACATTCACATACATTCACACACATTCACACCCATAGACTAATTAGGGAATAATTAGATAGATAGTTAGTTTTAGAAGTAGTTTCTAGAGAGAGAAGCTCTCACTTCTCTCTAGAATTAGGATTAGGATTAGGTTTAGTTCTTAGATCTAGATTTAGATTCATCTTCTTCTACCTCTATCTTCTCAATTCCTTGTAGTTACATTCATCCTTCTCCTATTCTTTTGATGTAATTTCTTTTATGTTGCTCTTATATTTTGTTGTAGATCTAGTATTGTTCCTTCTACTTTCTTTCAATTCAATTCAAGGTAATTCATAATAATTGTGTTTCTTTGATTGTTGTTGTTAATTCTTTGCAATAATTGTAGTTAGATTCTATTCTTGTTATCAATTTACTATGCTTTTCTTTTATGCCTTCTAAGTGTTTGATGAAATGTTTGGTTGGATTTTAGTGTAGGTTTTTGTTCCTCTTGGCCTAGGTAGAGTAATTAGTGACTCTTGAGTTATCTAATTCCTTTGTTGATTGATAATTAGAAGTTGCTAATTGATTTGAATGCCTCTAAAGCTAGTCTTTCCTTTGGGAATTGATTAGGACTTGAGGAATCAAATTGATTCATCCACTTAACTTTCCTCCATGGTTAGAGGTTGACTAAGTGGGAGCAATGGACAATTTGCCATCACAATTGAGGAGGATAACTAGGATAGGACTTCTAGTTCTCATATCTTGCCAAGAGCTTTGCTAGTTGTTAGTTTATTTTCTTTGCCATTTATATTTCTTGTCTAAAATCTTATAAACCCCAAATATAACTCACAACCAATAACAAGACACTTTATTGTAAATCCTAGGGAGAACGACCCGAGGTTTAAATACTTCGGTTATTAATTTTAGGGGTTTGTACTTGTGACAAACAAATTTTTGTATGAAAGGATTATTGCTTGGTTTAGAAACTATACTTTACAACGAGATTTCATTAGTGAAATTCTAAACCGTCAAAAATCCAATCGTCAGTACCTGTTGAATAACATCAAAAAGGGGAACAGTTACCTCAACCTTTTTGAATATTTCTACCATTTTGGGATCAGGTTCCAACTGCTTCCTGGGCTTCTTTGCAAGTTGTGGAAATGGAATAGGAATGGCATTTTCTACAGTGTCTGCGTCCTTTGGTGCTTCTTCCTGTGATCTAGCGTCTTCTTCCTCAGCCATGTCTTGTGTACCCTTTTCTTCCTCAACATCTTCTATTTCCACTACCTCTTCAGCTGTGGTGTGTTCAGGTAGGTTTGGCTCTTCCTGATTCCTCTCTTGCAATGTGGTTTCGGACCTCAGGGTGATGGCATTAATGCCACCCTTTGGATTGGGTAATGGTTGAGAGGGGAGTCCACCAGAGCTTGAGGACTGGTTGTTGGAGTTGTTCAGTGATCCAATCTGTGAGACAAGGGCTTGCAAAGTAGAATTCAGACCATTCAGAGTAGAAGTGAGGTTGTTTTCCATGGCTTGTTGTCTCTAATCAATAGATTGTAGTAACTCATCATTAGGAGATGAAGAAGGATAAGTGATCTGAGAGGTCTGCTGAAATTCTTGAGGCTGTCTTAAATGAGGTGCTCTGTAGGCCTGATTCTGATTCTGCTGCCTGAAGTTGTTATTGTTATTCCACCTCTGATTTCTATTATTATCTCTACCTCCTCTGTTATGATTGTCCCTCCAACCCTGGTTAGAATTATCTCTCCAGCCTTGGTTAGAGTTATCATGCCATCCATGGTTATAGCTGCCACCTTGATTGTACCCTTGATTGGGACAGTCATAGAAGTTATGAGTGGCTGCTACATTGTGGTCTTCTGGTTGGAGTTGCGGACACTCATCAGTGTAATGACTGTAATCTGCACAGATTCCACATACTCTTTGTGGAACCAACTGCTGGCTCTGCTGTGGTGGAGAAGGCTAAACTTGCTGAGCCTGTTGTTGACTTAGCTGCATCTGCTTCAGCAAGCTAGTCATTTCACATAAGCTCTGAGCTATAGCAGCAGTCTCTTTGCTAGTGGATACCTCTACAATAGCTCTTGACCAACTTTGTTTCTGCCTGTGATTCCTAGTAGATTCAGCTAAGTCGCTGATCAATTGTTGATGATCGGATTTCTTGACGATTTAGAATTTATCTAATGAAGTCTCGTTATGAAGTATAGTTTCCAAACCAATCAATAATCCTTTCATGCAAAAATTTTGGTTGTCACTAGTAACAAACCCCAAATGAATTTATAACTGGAGTATTTGGACTCCGGGTCATCTCACGAAGAGTTGCAATGAAATGTATAATTATTGGCTATGAGGGTTATAGGGGGTTTTGGTTGATGAGAGGGGCAATAAAATAAAAAGACAAGAAAAGTAAATTGAGCAAGTAATTAAAGAAAGCAAGTAATAAAGAGAGACATTCATGGCAATGGATTGAGATCATAGGCTTTCTATCCTAGTCATGCATGATTAATTCATCTTATTTAGTTAACTCCAACAAATAGGGAGAATGTCAAACAAGATTAACCAATCATGTCACAATAATAAACAAGAATTTATCTCATTACGTCAACTCCAACGAATAGGGAGAAAGTCTAATGAGACTAGCTAATCTAAATCCAAAAGTCCTAATCGACTTACTAATTAAACTAGCAAAAGATTAGCGTCAATGGAAATAATCTTCCATAAGTCCTAATCAACTCACTAATTAAATTAGCAAAAGATTAGCGTCAATGGAAACAATACTAGCTAACAACTCTATATTACCAACATGAGTTGGGTTTTCATGACTCAAGATTGCCCAATCACTCTTTCCAAGCCAAGAATGCTCAAAATCTACTCTAAGGTTCAACGAAGCATTTGTCAAACACTTGGTGGATACAAATGGAAAGCATGGTAAAATGAGCAAGAATATAAAATCTACCAACTACCAATTGCAAGAAAAGTAAATCCACAATTCAAATCAACAATAAAAGAACAACAAACATTAAATTGCATTAAAAGTAAATCAATCCAACATGGGTTCATGAACATAAAAGAGAGCAAAAAGGGAAATTAACACTACAAATCATGAGAATGAAGGAGTAGAAGTAAGAAATCATAAAAGAAACAAGATAAAAACATGAAATTAAACCTTGATCTAAGATGGAAATTAACTTAACCTAATTCTAGAGAGAAGAGGGAGCTTCTCTCTCTAGAAACTAACCTACATGATGCTAAACCTACAATTAATTGCTTCCCTCTTGCTTGGACTTCAATTCTGCATGAAATACACTCAGAAACAAGTTAGAATTGGGCCTGGGCTGCTCAGAAATCGCCCCCAGCGATTTGCCTTTAAGTGGGCCAAGTAAGAGTATTGGCGCGCGCGCGCCATGTGCGCGTGTGCGTCGATTGGCAAATCCTCATCCGCGCGGAAGCGGTATGTACGCGTGCGCGTCCTTGTGGAAAACCACTTTTGCGCATGCGCGCTTTGTACGCGTGCGCGTCCATTGATGCATTCCAAATCTTTGTTTCTTCATCCATTCTCCTTTTAGCATGCTTTTCTCTTCATTTCTTCCATCCAATACTTGCCTTATGGACCTGAAATTACTTAATAAACACATCAAGGCATCGAATGGAATTAAAATGAATTAAAATTACCGATTTAAGGCCTAAAAAGCATGTTTTTACATTCAAGCACAATTCAAAGGAGAATTATGAAACCATGCTATTTCATTGAATAAATGTGGGAAAAGGTGAATAAATCCCTCAAAATAAGCACAAAATAAACCACGAAATCGGGGTTTATCAATTGTCATGCTTCTTCCGTAGTCTTGTACTTTTTCATAAACCCATTGCTAGCACCTTCCAATGTGATCCTATCTTGAGATTTCATGCCCTGTGTTAAGTAGCCAAGCAGCACTATCTTGTCAATCATATGGTGGGGACATGCTTCTAGAAGATTATTGAAGCATTCCAAGTATTCATAGAGAGTCTCATATTCATCCTGAATGATCATGGACATATCTTTCCTCAGTTTATCGGTAACCTCAGCTGGAAAGAATTTCTCCAAAAATTCTCTTCTAAGCATATCCCAGTTGGAAACAGTTGTTCCGGATTGAGTGTAGTACCACTCTCTTGCCTTTCCCTCAAGAGAGAATGGGAAGGCTTTTAACAAAATGGAAGTTTCATCAGTGCCATCATGCTTAACAGTAGAACAAGCAGTCTAAAAATCCCTAAGGTGCTTGATAGGCTCTTGAGCAGGTAAGCCATGAAACTTGGGCATTAAGTTGAGTAGCGAAGACTTTATTTCAAAATCCACAGCCACTGCTGGGTGGTGTGCCTGGAATAGTTGTAGTGTAAAATCAGGAGCTCCTTCCTCCTGGATAGTGACTCTCCTAGGTGCTGCCATGTCACCTGCACGTAAATCAACTGGATCAGTAGAGGGGGAGCTTGTTTCTTCCTTAGATGACGTTTCAGGTTCGTCCTCAGAGAGGACTCGCCGACACCGAGCTTGCCTTATACGTGAAATAGTTCTTTCAATCTCAGGGTCAAATACTGGCAAGCTTGGATTAGGAAGTGAACGCGTCATTTAACGAAAGAAACGTACAGCTCATAGTGACAAAATAAAAAAAATTGTAATTAAATAAATGCCAATCAATAAATTAGCACACTGTTGCAACTCCCTGGCAACGACGCCAAAAATTGACGTGGCGAAAATTGGCGAGTTAAGAAATTATTAATAGAAATACGTTGCAAGTACAGTCCTTAACCAGCTGAAAATTCGCTTATCAATTTAGAAGGGTTGTCATAATATTGAAATTAAAATACTGGGAGTATGAATCCCAGGTCGTCTCCCAACAAGTTGCAGAAAGATGTGCTATTTTATCAATCAGGTGTTTTCAAAAATGGTTGAGTTGATAAATAGGAAATTAATTTAGAGAATTTAATTAATTTTAAATAAAAGCCTTGACTGGGAGTAGATTAGTTGGAAGCCCTATTCTTGTTGAAGTACTCTCAAGATTAATTAATAATTGGAAGTTGCTCTGCTTAGTTATCCCTTACTAGGTAAAGGAAAGTCAGGCAAGTTGGAAAGCTGTTTCTAGTCACAAGTCCTAATCCTCTCCCTTGGGAAGGACTAGTGTCAATGATTAGAGGGTGATCCAACAATAAACCCAATTATAATTTCTCTCTTGAGTGATTCAACTCAAGGTTTCCTTTCCATCATCTCCCAATCAAGTTATAGAACTACTCACTCATCATAATTATAAACTTCACAGAATCAATGGGGAAAATAAAAGAAGACATGATAAATAATAATGAACGGGATTAATTGAAAATAAAAATAGCCTATATTAATAACTTGTGAAAATAATCAAATGTCAACTATGGAGGAATTAGGAATATGGAAGAATAAATGAAAAGTAAATAACAGAATATAATGACTAGTACCAGAGGTAGACTCTTCTCAAAAGCTAAAGCCAAAATCTTCAAAATCCTAATGAATGTCCAAGTGAATAAAACCTAGGGGAGAAGTAAATTCAGATCTAAAAACTAAAAATTATGCAGAATGAATGTTGTTCTCTGTCTCTGCATGTTCTCTGGCTCTAATCTATGTTTCTGGGCTGAAAACTGGGTTAAAATCCGGCCCAAAAACTCTGCCAGTGACTTCTGAAATTCTGCAGATCACGTACGTCATGCGGCCGCGTCGTCCACGGGTTCGCGTCACTCAGCGTTTCTCGTACCACACGTGCGCGTCATCCACGCATTCGCGTCATTCATGCAGCTTCCAATCCACGCGGTTGCGTCAGGCACGCGAGCGCGTCACTGTTATTTCTTCCATTTCGCGCGGTCGCGTCAGCCATGCGACCGCATGACTTCTCGCTGGTTATCTCCTCAATTCTTTGTGTTCCTTCCATTTTTGCATGCTTCCTTTCCATCCTTTAAGCCTTTCCTGCCCTGTAATTCCTGAAATCACTTAACACACATATCAAGGCATCTAATGGTAATAAGAGAGGATTAAATAAAAGAAAATAAAAGCCAAAGAAGCATGTTTTCAATCATAGAGTATTTTTAGGAAGGAATTGTAATTACATGCAAATCATATGAATAAGTGGGCAAAGACTTGATAAAACCACACAATTAAACACAATATGAATCATAAAATAGTGGTTTATCAATCTTCCCTCAATTGGTGCAAATCTCCCTTCATTTGATGCACATCTCCTTGCAGCTGCTCCCAGTTTACTACTTCAGGAAATTACTGGTATTGGTGATATTGTGGCGGTTGAAGTGCTAGGAACTATGGTTGCTCCTCTGCCTCTTCTTGTTGTTGTGGCATATGAGCATGAGCTCTATGCTCTCTGGCCTTCTGAAGTGGGTTGACAGCCAAGACTTTGGCCATTTTCTTGGCAGTTATAGGCTTGTCTTATTTCACTAGCACCTCATCAATTATTTTCTCAACTCCAGCTTCATCACATAGCTCTTGTATGATGCTCTAGAATGCCAACCTTGTGCTTTCATTGGTGCTTTTCAGTATTTTATTGTTGTTGTTGTTGGCAATTAGCTCCCCAATATTTACATTCTCTCCCTTCATAATGTTGTATATGAGCACAGCTCTCTCCTTGGTCACCTCTGAAGTGTTGGATGTGGGGATCAAAGATCTTCTCACAAAATCTAGCTATCCTCTAGCTTGGGGGCTCAAGTCCCTTCATCTCAGCTGGTTGGGCCTCCCATCCTTGTCATTTATTCATTGCACATTGAGCACACAAATTTCATTCAGGATTTCATGAAATCCTGGGTCTGGTTGTTTCATCCTCTCCTCATAGCTTTGGGTGGAATTTGTACGCTTCACCATCAGCACCCTTTTTATGTTAGAGGGGCTATAGTCAATAGATTTCCCCCTCACATAGCTGATGTAACCATAGGCCTGTCCTGGCTGGGGCACAGCATTGGCGTAAAACTCTCTCACCAAGCTTTCTACCACCTTCTTTGGTGGGTTGCACAAGATTGTCCAGCCTCTATTGTTTATCTCAATGTTGATCTCAGGGTGCTCGTTCCTTCCCAATTGGAAGCCAACCTCTGGGATGATTTCCCTCTCGCTCACCCAACCATAGAATTGGTTTTGGTTGAATGCGGAGAGGAACTTGTATTCATTGAAGGTTGAGCTTGAGGAACCAGAAGTTGGTTCTTTAGTTTTTTTCTTTTCTTTGAAGCTGAGGATTTTGGTGGTGCCATTGGGTTGAGAGAGTGTGTTTGAGGATTCTGAGATGGTAAGGGGATGTTGCAAGGAAATGCAAGCAAAACAAGGTTTTTGCTCCAACACCAAACTTAGGACTTGATTATCGCAATCAAGTAAAGAAAGAGAGGGGAAAGAAAGGGAATGAAAAGAGGAAAGAGACGAGAGAAAGAAAGGAACTGTGCGGGTTTCTTTCGTGTGTGGAATGGGGTTTGAAGTGGGAGGGAGATGGGAAAGTGAGGGGTTTTAAAGGGGATGAACGGCGTGGTTTGAATGGTGGGAAGTGGAATTGGTTTAACATTTTCCCACTTGGGGAGTGGCGCCTAGCGTGGGAAGAGGCGCCAATCCTTATCTCACTTGCTTCCTGCATGTGTTGAGTTCCAAAGTGCAAGTACACTTTGACTTCTTTGCTATCAATCATGTGGGCCCCACTCATCCTCCTAAAAATGAAATCGAAACCCCATTTGTAATGACAAAAGAATCCTCCACATTCCTTTTTAGTGCCAATGAATGGAGTTGCAACTGATGGTGTCCCTTGGGACACCAAACTTAATTCATTTGCATCTCAATAAATTGGGTTCATCATTGGGTTTTTAATGTGTTCATGGAGGCTAAATAATTCCAATCTTTTCACATTCTTTTGCTTCTAATCTCTTCTGAACATATTAAAACCCATATTCAGGCTTCTACCAATATATTAAATGCTTTCATATTGAGTGATATTAGGCTTGCTCGGTGATCCTTGTGTGGTGGTGGCCACACCAAACTTAATCTCTGGGCTTACTCTTCAAAATTAGTTTATCCAAATGGTTGTAAGCCTAGATTAAGTGGGTGAGTGGCCATACCAAACTTAGCTTTTTAGCTAGCTCTCAGTCCAATCACTCATCATCAGTAAATGCATTCATCAAGTTGAATTCCCAAAATAGAAGAGAAGATAGATCATAAAGATATCCTAACTACCAAAACTGATATTAAACCTCCTAAGCTAATATTTACAATCTACTTCTAAGAAAGCAATAAATCAAAAGGATATAAAGTGTTGGGGTGCCTCCTAACTAGCACTTCTTTATCGTCACTAGCTTGACGTTCTTCCTTTCTCAGTTGAGGTAGTAGCTCACTCTCCTCTCATCCAATGAGTCCCCTAGGTAATACTTCAATCTATGGCCATTTGTAGTGAAGGTTCTTTGTGTTTTGTCCTCCATGAGCTCCACTTGACAATAGGGGAACACTTTGATGATGGTGAAGGGTCCTGACCATCTAGACTTAAGCTTCCTAGGGAAGAATTTGAGTCAAGAATTGTACAATAACACCTTTTGGCCTTCAGTGAACTCCCTCCTTGCTATCTTTTGATCATGCCACCTTTTTGTATTTTCTTTGTAAATTTTTGCATTCTCATATGCTTGGTTCCTAAACTCCTCCAGCTCGTTGAGTTGCATTAGCCTCCTTTCTCCTGCAGCTTGCTCATCAAAGTTTAGCAATATTAGAGCCCAGAATGCTCTATGTTCAAGCTCAACTGGCAAATTGCAAGCCTTGCCAAATACCAATTGGTATAGGGACATCCCAATGGGTGTTTTAAAGGCTGTCCTGTAGGCCCATGAAGCATCATCCAACTTCTTAGACCAGTCCCTTCTTGAGCTTCCAATAGTTTTTTCAAAAATCCTTTTAAGCTCCCTATTGGAAATCTCTGCTTGCTCGTTGGTCTGTGGATGATAAGGAGTTGCCACTTTGTGCTTGACTCCATATCTGAGAAGGAGTGTTTCCAATTGTTTGTTGCAGAAATGCATTCCTCCATCACTAATGAGGGCTCTGAGAACCCCAAATCTATTGAAAATATTCCTTCTCAAGAAGCTTATTACAACCTTGTTGTCATTTGTTGTAGTGGCCATGGCTTCTACCCACTTTGATACATAATCTACAGCCACAAGTATATAACTGTTTGAGTAGGAGGATGGGAAAGGTCCCATAAAGTCAATTCCCCACACATCAAATAATTCTAACTGCATTATAAACCTTTGTGGCATCTCATTTTTCTTGGGTAGATTGCCAGCCCTTTAGCATTCATCACATCTTGACACTAAGTCCTTTGCATCCTTGAAAATGCTTGGCCAGTAGAATCCACATTGGAGTACCTTGGCTGCTGTTCTTTCCCCACTAAAATGGCCTCCATATGCAGATCCATGACATTGCCAAAGCACCTCTTGTCCTTCCCCATGGGATACACACCTCCTCAAGATTCCATCAGCACACTTTTTGAACAAATATGGCTCATCCCAGATGTAGTGTTTGGCATCTTTGATGAGCTTTCTCCTCATGTGTTTGTTGATGTTGGTTGGTAATTCCCCAATGGCCATGAAGTTGGCTATGTCCACAAACCAAGGGGCTTCTTGGATCATCATCAATTGTTCATCAGGGAAGCTTTCATTTACTGCAAAATGCTGTGCCTCTTCCTCTTCTTGTGGAATCCTTGAGAGGTGGTCAGCCACTTTGTTCTCTACTCCACTCCTGTCTTTAATTTCAATGTCAAACTCTTAGAGTAGTAGGATCCATCTTATTAGTCTGGGCTTGGATTCTTGTTTGTTAAGCAAGTATTTGAGTGCTGCATGATCAGTGAATACAATTACTTTAGAACCAATGAGATATGATCTAAACTTATCAAAAGTAAAGACAATGGCAAGTAATTTCTTCTCTATAGTGGTATAATTCCTTTTATTCTCATTAAGAACCTTGTGGCATAGTAAATGACATGCACCAATTTATCCTTCCTCTATCCTAAAACAGCCTTCACAGCAAAATCTGATGCATCACACATCAACTCGAAGGGTAAATCCCAGCATGGTGGTGCTATGATAGGTGCAGAGGAAAGTTTGTTCTTAAGTTCTTCAAAAGCTAGCATGCATTCATTATCAAAAACAAAGGGTACATTAGAGACGAGTAGGTTACTCAAAGGTTTGGCAACCTTGAAGTCTCCAATGAACCTCCTATAGAAGCCAGCATGTCCTAGAAAACTTCTAATTGCTTTAACATTGCAGGGTAGGGGGTAACTTTTCAATCACCTCCACCTTTGCACTGTCCAATTCTATGCCTCTTTTTGAGATTTTATAACCAAGGACCACCCCCTCTGTAACCATGAAATGGCATTTTTCCTAATTTAAAACAAGGTTTGTCTCTTGGCATCTCTTTAGCACCAAGGCTAAGTGATACAAGCAATCAGAATATGAGTTACCAAACACATAGAAGTCATCAATAAATACCTCAATGAATCTTTCAATCATGTCTGAAAATATGGAGAGCATGCACCTTTGGAATGTTGCAGGTGCATTGCACAATCCAAAGGGCATTCTCCTATAAACAAAGACACCATATGGACAAGTAAATGAAGTTTTCTCCTGGTCCTTGGGGTCTACAACTATTTGGTTTTAACCCGAATAACCGTCTAGGAAGCAATAGTATTCATGTCCGACCAGTCTTTCAAGCATCTAGCCCATGAATGGTAAGGGGAAGTGGTCCTTCCTGGTGGCTTCATTGAGCTTCCTGTAGTCGATACACATGCGCTAGCCAGTCACTGTTCTTGTTGGTATCAGCTCATTCTTCTCATTTGGTACAACAGTAACCCCTCCTTTCTTAGGGACTACTTGCACATGGCTCACCCAATTGCTGTTTGAGATGGGGTAGATCATCCCAGCTTGCCACAACTTCAACACCTCTTTCTGGACCACTTCATTCATAGTTGGGTTCAGCCTTCTTTGTTGTTGTCTTGAGGGCTTATCACCCTCCTCAAGTAGGATCTTGTGCATGTACATTGAAGGACTGATCCCCTTTAAGTCTGCAAGCGTCCAGCCTATAGCATCTTTGTGTTGTTTCAGCACTTGGATAAGTTCCTCTTCTTGTTCCTCACTCAAGCTTGAGTTGATAATCACTGGGTAAGTCTTGTTGTCACCCAAATATGCATATTTCAAGTTTGATGGTAAGGTTTTCAGCTCTAGTTTTGGTGCCTCTCCTTCCTTGCTGTCTTTGTGGTTTGTCATGATTGAACTCTCCATGATTTCTTGTGGTAGTTCTCCACTTGGTGTTTGCTGCTCCAATTCCATAGTCCCTTCACATTGCTCTTCTTTCAAAACCCCTTGAACTATCTGTTCCATGGTGTCTACCATCATGCATTCTCCTATGGATTCCTTGGGGTAACTCATTGCCTTGAAGACATTGAAAACCATCTTTTCTTCATGCAATCTCAAGACTAGTTCCCCTTTTTGCACGTCAATGATAGCTCCAGCAGTAGCTAGGAATGGCCTTCATAGGATAATTGAAGTGTTAGCCTCTTCTTCCGTATCCAGCACAACAAAGTCAGCTGGAAAAATGAATTTTCCTACTTTTACCAATAAATCTTCCACTACCCCATGTGGGAACTTGAATGTTCTGTCATCCAGTTGGAGTGCCATTCTTGTTGGTTTGGCTTCCTCAATTCTCATCCTCCTCATAATGTTCAAGGACATGAGATTGATGCTAGCTCCCAAGTCACATAAGGCTTTCTCAATATTGATATCCCCTATGATGCAGGGGATTTGGAAGCTTCTTGGGTCTTTTATTTTCTAGGGAAGTTTCTTTTGTATGATAGCACTACACTCCTCAGGTAGCACTACAGTCTCCTTTTCTCCCCAGTTTCTTTTTATTGTCATGAGTTCCTTCAAGAAGTTGGCGTAGAGGGGCATTTGCTCTAGTGCTTCAGCAAATGGTACATTGATTTGGAGCTTTTTGAAGATCTCTAAGAATCTAAAAAACTGGCTATTCTTCCCATCCTTCCTTAGCCTTTGTGGATAAGGTGCCTTTGGCACATAAGGCTTCAAGACTGGCTTCGGTGAAGATGGGCCAGGGGTATCTTCTTCTTTCTTGTTTTCAGGCTTTTCTGTAGCTTCCTTTTCATGATTCTCCTGGCTTGGGGTTGCCTCTTCTACCACTTTTCCACTTCTAAGTGTGATGGCCTTGCATTCCCCTCTTGGGTTGGCTATGGTGTCGCTGGGAAATATGTGTGTAAGCATTGGGATTTGCTTAGATAAAATCACCACTTGTGCTTCCAGATTTGAGATTGCTGCGCCTTGATTTTTCATATTTAATCTATATTCTACTTGATTGGCATCTATCTTCCTTTCAGCCCGTGCTTGTCTCTCCAAAAGGGTGGAAATGGCCCCTGTGAGCTGTGATGATAGCTGTGCGATTGCAGCCTCCACTCTTTCAAAGTTGCCTCTGATCTCACATGGTTGCATGGTTGAGGTTAATGTGTGTTGATGGTGGTTGTTGTGTGTTTGCTGGGTGGAAGGGTATGACGTGTTAGGTGGATTGTGGTAGGGTCTGTTGTTGTTTGATTGATGGTTGGGGTTGTGATTTTGGTACTAATTGGATTGGTATGGCTTGTTATAATCTTGGTTGTGGTTTTGTTGGTTACTCCACCCAAAGTTTGAGTGGTTCTTCCATCCTGGGTTGTATGTCTTGGAGTTGGAGTCATATGGTGGTCGAGAGGGGTTGTGCACATAGTTTGGTTGCTCACATTCAACTTCTAGTGCATCTCCTTCTTGGGGTGGTGCTTGAGCTTGGATAACTGCAACTTGGTTGTTCTCTATCTTCTTGGTCAAGGCTGCTAGTTGTGCTGCAATGACCTTATTTTGTGCCAGCAAGACATCTACAGAGTTGAGTTTCAACACCCCTTTCTTTTGGCCTCTTTCTGAATCATAGAAGTAGTCATTCTCAGTTACAGTTTCAATGACATGTATGGCTTCTTCAATGGTCTTCTTCTTGTTAAGTGAACCCCCTGAAGAGTGGTCCACAACCTTCTTTGATTCATAGTTTAGTCCATCATAAAAAATGTGAAGTTGCACCCATTCATTAAACATATCCGGTGGGCATTTTCTTGTTAGATCCTTGAACCTCTCCCAGGCCTCATAGAGTGTTTCACCATCTAGCTGTCTGAAAGTTTGCACCTCAGCTCTTAGCCTGTTGATCCTCTGTGGAGGGTAAAATCTTTCTAGAAATTTGTTTACAACATCCTCCCATGTGGTTAGGCTCTCTTTGGAAAATGCTTCCAACCACTTTGCTGCCTTATCTCTGAGTGAGAAAGGGAACAAGAGTAGCTTGTAGGTGTCAGGGTGTACCCCATTGGACTTTACAGTATCACATATCCTCAAGAATGTGTTGAGATGTTGATTTGGGTCTTCTTGGGAACTTCCTCCATATGAACAGTTATTCTGGACAAGTGTGATGAGTTGAGGTTTCAACTCAAAGTTGTTAGTATGAATTGTGGCTTGAGAATGTTGCTGCCACAGTTTCCTGGATTCGGGTTGATGTAGGAGCCTAAGACTCTCTTCTCTTGCCCAGCATGATTGCCAGCACCTCCTCCAACATTGTCTTGCACTTCGTCATCCATGGTAGTGGTTAGATCTTCTTCCCCTGGTTCCTCTCCAACTATGCCTTTGCCTCTAGCCTCCCTTCTTAATCTAAGGAAGGTCCTCTCAGGTTTACTATCAAAAGAGGATGAAGTTTTCCCCCTTCTACCTATCATACACACAGTAGGTAGAGAGCAAGTAAAAAAAATAGCCTCAGTTAAGATTAGCAATTAGCTTGGTCGATGCAATAAATCAAACAGTTAGAAGAGTGAAAATATGAGCAGTGAATAGTTAAGATGATCCCAAAAAAAAAAGAAAAAAATCAGGATAGAAAAAGAAATTAAAGATCACAAAAAAAAGAAAAGCAACAAGGTGAATGAAATGCTTAATCTAGTTCTCCAATCAATTTGATCATTGTTCAATTCAAACCAATCCCCGGCAACGGCGCCATAAAACTCGATGAGTTTGAATTCACTCCCCATAATAAAAATGGTGAATTCGCTCTTTGGCAAGCGCACCAATATTATCGTCAAGTAATAACCCACAGTGAAGTGGGATCGTATCCACAAAGATTGGTAGATTTGAGCAATTTTTAATCAATTGGTGAATTAGTCAAGCTAAACAGAATAAGTTGTGATTGCAGAATAATAAATGGCAGAAACATAAATGGCAAATGAATAAAGAAAGGTAATAGAGTGCAGAAATAGAAATGGCAAGAATGTAAACAGGGAATGGGGATTTGCATAATGTAAATGAAAGCTATAAAAGAATAGGAGAGATAAGAATAAGGGGGATTCATTGAGATCAGGAGATATTGTCTCTTTGGATTAAATCCAGCTTATATCCTCTTCAATCATGCAACTCATTGACCTCTTGGCAATCATAATTGATTGAGCCCCAATCCCTTGGTGACTCAATCTCTCAGATCTTGATCAATAGCCAATTTCTTGGTCTAATTGCTCATGAAGAGAGATATGATTGGTTCCTGATTATACCACACATCATCATAGGTCCAAGTAGAGGGAGGATTATATGTCACCATATCCAAGCACCAAAACCCAGATCCTACTCAAGTGTGAGAAGGGATTTCTAGCATGGTTTCATGTTTTCTTTTCCAAGGTTCCCATGAAACCTATTTTGCATTCAATCTCTTTTCCAAGATAATTGAACACTAAGCATGAAAAATGAAATTCCTTCTAGCAAATCAAAGAGAAGATGAAGAGAAGAAGAAATTCACTATCATTAATCCATCAAGTACAATAGAGCTCCCTCTCTCAATGAGAGGGAATTTAGCTACTCATAGCTCAGAGAGAAAGTATAAGAGATGGAAGAGAAAAAGTGTAAAAAGTGAAAAGTGAATCCAACGAGAACTATCCACGATCCCCTTACTACTCAGATCTCCCTTTTTAATACTTCCAAGGGATATTTATACTACTGCTAGGTCTAAAAAAATAAAGGAAAATACAAAAGTGAAAAGAAAATTACAATTTGGAGGGAAAAGAAACTTAACAAACGTGATCTTCCAGCTGGCATGTGACTGGCGCTTCACTGGCGTGTCATGCTTCCTTTGATTCTGGCTTGGCGTGCCACGCCTCATCATCCAAGTGGAACGCCCTCCTTCATTGCATCCCTGACGTGCCACGGCTTCGAGCCAAAGTGGCACGCCCAGGGTATTTTAATTGACCTTTGTAACCTGGCGTGCCACGCCTTCGAGCCAAAGTGGCACGCCCAGGCCATTTTAATAACCTCAAGTAGCCTGGCATGCCACGCCTTCAATACAAAGTGGCACACCCACGCTATTTCCTCATCTTCATACTTTCTGGAAACTTGTACCAGCGTGGCACGCCCATGGTCTGGCGTGCCACGCCCCTCTAAATGCCCCATCCCCTTACTGGCATGCCACGCCTCATCGTTCAAGTGGCACGCGCAGTTCATTGGCTTCTTATCTCCTTCTCTGGAAAACACTACCAGCGTGCCACGCCATGAGACTGGCGTGCCACACCCGTCACTAGCCTTGGTTCCAAGAGCTGGCGTGCCATGCCTGAACGTTCAAGTGGCACGCCAAAGTGAGATTCCTTTGCTGGCATGCCACGCCTTCGATACCACGTGGCACACCCAGCTTTTGCTTGGCTTCTCTGAGTGTTGGCATGCCACGCCTGGTCATACAAGTGGCACGCCCAAGTGAGATATGTGAGCTGGCATGCCACGCCTTCGACTCCAAGTGGCACGCGCAGCTTTGGTTTGGGTCTTCTTTGTGCATTGGCGTGCCATACCTGTGTTGTTCAAGTGGCATGCCTTAGTGGAATTATTGGGCTGCCGTGCCACGCCTTTGACACCAAGTGGCACTCCCAGCTTTGCTTTGCCTTCTTGTTCATTGGCGTGCCACACCTGGTTGCTCAAGTGGCACGCCCAGACCTCATTTAGCCATCAACCTCCTCTCTGAATTCTTGTACCAGCGTGCCATGCCATGTTGCTCAAGTGGCACGCCCATTCAATTGTAGGTCTCTTAAGCTTGGCGTACCATGCCTTGATCCTCAAGTGGCACGCCCAAGTGAATTTTGGAGCTGGCGTGCCACGCCTTCGAACTAAAGTGGCATGCCCTAGTGATTAACCCTTCTAAATGATGAATTGGCGTGCCACGCCCCTTCAATGGTCTTCATTGTCGCTCTCTAGAAAGTTGTACTGGCGTGTCACGCCCAGCTTCTGGGGTGCCACGCCAATGTAATTTTGTGGCGTTTGTTCCAAGTGGTACGCCTGCTTCACACGCCCCACTTGTTTTGTTGTTTCCTTCCCATTTTTGATGTCTTTTTCTCCTGAAATTCAGCACAAACTCATTTCAAAGTAATATACTATGATATTCATCAATTAAGGCATGTATTGCAATGATCAAATGAGATTATGCCTCTTTTATGGTCCTTTTTATGCAAGAAAAAAGGGTAGATGATGCAAGTCATCACGACACATATACATATCCAAATTTAATACCCAACACACAAAATTAGGGAATTAACTAAAGTTCTAGAATTCTCACCTTACCAATGGAAAATTGGGACAAGACTCGGTAAGTCCACCAAGACAATTTGATCTTAAACCCCAAAATTACACAAAATATCAATACCTCAAAACCTCAACATTTTTGAACCGAAGAAGAGAAAGTAAGAGCTAGGAATGTGATTTTCTCACCTTGAAAGGTATCGGACTTCGTAGAGCTCGTCATTGTGGACGCGTGGCTGCAAACGATGCATCAATCAAAGCTCCAGATCAAAAGTTACATGAGTTTGAATCTATGCCAAGGGTTTGGAACCTTTCCCCCCTTTCCTTGTATGCTCCACGGGTTCTTCATTGAAGAAGAAGAAGAAGAATAAACGGATGCTCATTAACTTAAAGGAGTTGGTTGGGCCCACAGGTCCAGTTTGGGTTCAATTCGATCAGTTCGGTTCGTTCGGCTCAATTTTGGGCCAAATTGTTTAAAATTAATGTCAAAATTCTTATTTTAATTTGCTCTACCTCATTAAACTATAGAATCCCATTTTCTAATTTTTCTGATTAATAATTAATTTATTAGCTAATTATTTACTAATTTTTCGGGTTTTGCATCTTACCCACCTAATTTAGAATTTTGCTCCCAAATTTAACTACTTACGACTAAGCACGGTTAGTCCTCTCTCATCCTAGTTCAAATCCTCCGGTATGCTTCTCCTCTTTGACTTGATTCTCATGTCGCCTTCACTAATGAGACCTCCTATCTTCGGAGTTTCTTAATGTTGACATCGTCAATCCTAATTGGAGTCACTCGAAATCCTAGATCTTCTTGAATTGAACTGGTTAAGGTTCTCGGACATAAGTTGCATGGAGAAATACATTTCAAGAGCTGCGAGGTAAGGAATGCATTGCACAAGTTCAAAAGTACGGTAATAAAAACACTTAAGATACTACTAGTTCAGTTTGTTCTAATACATCAAATGACCCAACATACTTGGGGTTAAACTTCTTTATGTTTATTGCTCATCTGTTATCAGTTGTCGAAATAGTTTTTAAGAATACACAGTTCCCTTTTTTTTTACTTTCTAGGTTCCCTCTCTGGTAAAGGCAACCCAAGGGTTGAAGTCCATGACCTTAACTCTCTTGTCCCTTGTAATATAAACATCAAATGAGTAGTTTTCAAACTCAACTCTATCTCTAACATAACTGTTGAAAAATCCCTGTATCAGCAATTGGAGGCTCCTCTTCTTTTCAAGTGAAGGAGGATAAAAGGTAGTAACTTCTCGCTGAGAAATTCCAAGTAATTTCTGATCTCGCAAAAAGCAACGAAACTCCATGTCATGTTGAAGGGATGGATACCATTTTCGAAGGGCAAGAAAAAAACTCTTGGGTTCTGGACGAAGATTTATCTTGGCAAGAGTCATAAGCGTGGCACAAATCATGCACCAATGAGTCAGATGCGCGGAATAAGAGTGTAATCTCACTGAAAGAGGTGCAACGAAGGCTGCCACAAGTATTTATCCAAGCCGAATCTTTTGGGGCACTCCAATTCAACTTGGGGAAGACTGCACCCCCAAGGGACTCAATGGATTCCTTAATTTTCAACTCAAGTTCTGGAAATGAAGGCAGTGGAGAAGGTTCTTCTGCTTTATCAGTAGTTCCTTCTGACACCTGAAAATCTTCATCATCTAAATTATGAATTCTATTCGGCAAGGCATCTTCTTCCAACACAAAAATAGGCAACAAAAATGTCCCAGAGTCATCAAGAAGGTACTGAATAAAAGATTCAAGGAGTTTATGAATTATGGTCTTGATAGATACAGATTTGAACTTTAGCTACCATTCTTGAATTTGGCATCGATTGACCTCTTCTTCTTAAATATTTGCTGAATGGTTCTTTCTCTCTCAAATAAATATGGCATAACCTTTAATAATCTGGATCTGACATGCAATTGGCAATAGATATGATTGGTAACAATAAATTGAAATCCATCAATTAAGTAATGTAACTTATGCAATGTATAGAGTCAAAATATCCTAAAGGTTGGAAGTTACAATACAGTCCCAAAAGTTTTTATTAGTCTGTGATATTTAATGTGCTACAAAAAGGGAGACGACTCTATCAAGTGATGACTCTACCAGAACAGTATTTTATATTTCAAAATAACGAATCAGCTAAATGATAGAGTTGTAAAAGTATAATATATTGTTAACAAGTTAGAAGGGATGGTATAAGACTGATTTATTGTAGACCAAAACCATAACAAAAATAAAATATAGCTAGAGATGTAGACAATGAAGCCAATACAGTCTCATGAGCATGACAGATCAAAACATTAAACCATTCTATTCTTTGATAATTGTATCAATGGTGAAAGAGAATCTGAAATGGCTACAGATAAGTCTGGTCGGCAGTACGACGAAGGCAATTGATTTAAGTTCCTTGAAAAAGATTATTGGAAAAAACCTGCCTCAAGTTGTCTAAGTACGGAAATTGAGAGCATATAAAGTTCTTTTGACTTTTGTTTCTTCATTGAATGTGGAAGAAGCATATACGTTTAAAATGCATAGTCTCTTGCAATTCTTCTATAGTATATAGAGATGGGATGAGACAGAGCGATGTGAAACTCAAAGAGTATGGTTAGAATGTTACGGGGTTCCGTTACATGCGTGGTCAGCAGATACCTTTAGTATGTTAGGAGGCCAATGGGGGGAAGTAGTCGGTTGTGACAAAGTGACAGAATCGTGCATGTCTTTTAGTGTTGGACGAGTACAAATTGATACTTGTATCATGGATATGATTAATGAATGGGTCCATATCACAATAGGTATCAGTAGATTTGATGTGCTAGTTAAAGAAGTGGGATGGGAGGCTTTTGGATTGAATTGTTATGAAGAAGCTAATAAAAAAAGTGACTATAGTTGTGAACAACGAAGAACAGTTGCGGAAAGAGAGTGTGTGGGTACGAGCTTAAGGAGTGCACGAGCTACAAAATTGGCGGTATTCAACGACTAGGCTGCCGATGTGGTGGTGGGGGAGCTGAGGGAAGACGGAAAAGATAAGGGCAGGTTGGTAATTCCTGAAATTATTTTGAATGAGTGGATTAATGATCATTCAAAACAATATCAGGTAAAAATGGTAACATATCAACCAATTTATGAAGAAATTGAAGGGAGAGCAGATTGTGTGGGATGTGATCATATTAATTATGAAGCTGATTCTGAAGATACAGTAACATGGATTTATGATGGTAACTTTAATGGATTAGAAAGGAGGGGCAAAAGGAATAAGACAAAGAAGGTTCATATTAGGCTTGGTGCTAGACCCAACAATTCAAAGATGTCCAAAAAAGATAGAGAAGGATCTTTGGACCCGGCTTCCTTAATCAACCGGTTCGGTGATGTTGGGTTGGGTCTAGAATCTGAGTCAGGCTTGATGGAAATAGAGCACGATTTTCACAATAGGGATGGGCACGCTAGAGAAGGGTCTATGACAAGTGTGCAGGAAGCTGCATCTGCAAAACATGCGCTAGAAACTGTCCTAAAGAAGATTGAGGGAGACCGAATCGGTGTTGAAGGAGGAAAGTTAAAGACTGACTGCGGAAAAGGAGGTTTAATGTGGCAAGAAAAATGTGCAACCCTAACGCCACCTATGTTGGGTCATGAGATCGAGGAAAAGTTGGTGGCGGAGAACTAAGCCGCTACTCTCCCTGCAATGACATTGAATGGAGGGACTGGTGGGTTGGGTGTGTATGTTGATGATGATGGTACAGAAGACGTTGATGAAGAAACGCGTGATAGGGATGGCATTGTGAATAATAGAGGCATGGGTTTCGGCACAAAGGGAACAACATTGACAAATAGACAGGGAGAGCTATCGGAACATGATGAAAAAGTAGTTAGGAAGAGGGTGGTTGATGATGGTGGTTCAGACAATAATGAAGGAAGTGAGGGAAACTTAAATAATATTTTGGAGGAGCAGATGCTTGAAAATAAAAAAAACTTGGGATCTAGCGTTGGAATCAGGTGCAATTTTATACAATGAAGAAAATGATATTATGGCTATTCTCCAAGCACAAAATGAAGAAATTGCTCAAAAAAGAAGATTGGCAAAACAGAAAGAGAAAGAAAGACGTTGCAAGCCCAAAAATAAAAAAAGGTGTGTAATAATTTATAAAAATAATTTGTTCTTAGAATGGTAGGGGTTAATGGGTGATAGAATATTGAGCATGCTCAAAAACCTCAAGAAAAAAATTTAAGTTGAATATGTTGAGCTTGTTTGAGATTAAGTGGCCGGTAGTGACGAAATTTGATGTAATAAGAATTCGAGAGAGTGATGTTGCGGGATGAGAATATGTTGAGTCGGAGGGTGCCTCAAGTGGTTTACTATTAATTTGGGATGAAATAATGTTTAAAATGAGTCGTTGTCATAAAGCGGAGTTTTGGTTGTGTGTTGAAGGGGTCTTACTAAAAATAATTTCAATTATGCTTTATGTGGTATATGGAGTTCATACAAGAGAAGAGAAATTTGTTGTGTGGGAGAAATTGAGTTATATTGCAGAGTTATGTCAGCCTTTATGGGAGACTTCAACGAGATTGTGCAGGTGGAGGGGAGAAAGGATGTTGTCAGATTAACAGAGTTTTAGTAAGAATTGATAAAAGAAGATATGCAACTGGTGGACTTTTGCTTAGTGATCTTACAATTGGATTGACAGAGTTTTAATAAGATTCAAGTGGTTAAAGATGTTTTTCCAAATACAAAATTAGGAGTAGAAAATCAGGAGTACACTATAAGAAGGAGGGGCACAAAAAATAGTTGATGAGTTTCTTTGTAATGTTTTTTTTTCTTTTTTAACTTTTCTATTTGCTTGTTGTTGTTCTTGCTCCACTTTTTGTGTTGAGCTCTTTTATTCAAAAAAATTATATTTTCAAAAAATAAATTTTTTCTGGTAATCACACATAAGATTCCCAGTCCCATCAATCATCCGAAGAATCAAATAAACAAAATTTACAGTTCTAAATTGGCAACCACTACATCATACTCATACTGATACTCATACTCATACTCATACTCACTCACTCAGAAGAAAGAATAGAGAATAAAATATAACTTTCTTCCCTCAGCAGCCAGATACTCAGATAAAGACTACCTTAAGAAGTGACCTAGTTATTAAAACCACTTGTAGACTTGTTTGAATACAAAAAAGAGTACATTTTTACCATCAGATTACAGGAAGGTATATTTAGTAGCATATAACAAAGCCTCGCCAGCCTCTGTTCAGTCGCGACATCCTCTCTCTGCTTGTGCTTCTTCTTTGTCGCGACCTCCTTTCTCTTCTAAACAAATATGATATTGTTATTGTACCACATTATATTATAATGTGCTACAATAACAATATCATATTGTTGAATACTATTTGCTTGTGATGTTATTTTCATTCTCCTACAAAGTTTTAAACTGCATCAATTGAGGAAATTAGTACAAATAAAGAAAAGGTAATCGAAAGATTTTGACGCTGAGAAAATGGTACCTGACTTTTTTTATTGACAAAATAGTCCACGAAAGATTTTAAAATTTGACAAAATCACCTGTAACATGAAAAAATAACATCACAGTGAACAGAAAATACTAATGTGGCCGTCAGAAGAGAGCTCCAACGGTGGCAGAGAGCTCCGAAAGTGGCAGAGAGCTCCGGTGACGTTGAAAAGCACCACCAACCCTCCTCCTTCACACCACTAACCCATTCTTCTTCTTCTTTTACATTGCCGGGGAGGGAGGACGCACACGAAGAAAGGGCCGAAGAGCTGGTCGAGCCGACACCTTCTTTACCACGATGCTTGAGAGTGTGGGGTGCGAGGTAGTGATGACTTGCATCATCTACCCTTCTTTCTTGCATAAAGAAGACCATAAAAGAGCACAAATCTCATTTGATCAGTACAATTCATGCATTATTTGATGAATATTATGGTACACTACTTTGAGATGAGTTGTGCTGAATTGCAGGTGAAAAAGGTGTCAAAAATCGGAAGAAGACAAACAAGAAGCTGGGCGTGTGAGACTGGCATGTCACTTGGGGGCAAACGCCACGAAAATGCACTAGCGTGGCACGCCAGTACTAAATTTCAGAAAGGAGATCCAAGCATGCATGTGGGCGTGGCACGCCAAGGACTAGGCGTGGCACGCCAGGGACTAGGCGTGGCACGCTAGTACAAAATATCAGAGAGCAAAATGGAGGACACAAAAGGGGCGTGGCACGCCAGGTTGGGCGTGGCACGCCTGACCCCTCAACCTCACTTGGGCGTGCCACTTGGTGTCGAAGGTGTGGCACGCCAACTCCAAAAGTCATTTTAGCGTGCCACTTGAAGACCTAGGCATGGCACGCCAAGCTTGAAGATTGCGCAAATACATGGGCATGCCACTTGAGCAACATGGCGTGGCACGCTGGTACAATGATCCAGAGTAGGGGCTGAAGGCAAATAAGGACTGGGCGTGCCACTTGGTATCCAAGGCGTGGCACGCCAGTTCCAAAAAGTCACTTTGGCGTTCCACTTGAAGGCCAAGGCGTGGCACACCACTTAGTGGAGCGAGACAAGATCATAGGCATGGCACGCCAACCTTTAGGCATGGCACGCTGGTATAAGTTTCCAGAGAGGGTGGAAGAGGCCAATTACATGGGGCGTGCCACTTGGTATCGAAGGCATGGCACGCCAATCACTATTCTTCACTTAGGCGTGCCACTAGAGCAACTAGGTGTGGCACGCCAGTGTCATTCAGAGGCTAAAGCATCATTAGGGCGTGCCACTTTAGTTCGTGCCGTGGCACGCCAAACAGAGGAACCACCCACTCACAAAGGGGCGTGGCACGCCAGACCCTGGGCATGCCACGCAAGTGTAACTTTCCAGAGAGCATAGCCAAGCACATCACAAAGGGCGTGGCATGCCAGACCCTAGGCGTGCCACGCTAGTTCAAGTTTCCAGAGGCAAATGAAGTGGAAAAATCAAAGGGCGTGCCACTTGAGCTCGAAGGCGTGGCACGCCAATACAAGAATGTCACTATGGCGTGCCACTTGAGTTCGAAGGCGTGGCACGCCAGGGTTGACAAGGGACGAGCGTGCCATTTGAAGGATTCAGCATGGCACGCCAAGCCATTTTGAAGGGTACGTGACACGCTGATGGAGTGCCAGCCACACGCCAGCTAAGGAGTCACGTTTATTGAGTGCTTTCTTTCCCTCCAAAATGTAATTTTCCTTTTTTTACTTTTGTAATTTCTTTATTTTCACTAGGAGTAGTACAAATACCCCCAAAGAGTATTGAAGTGGGGTTAAGCAATTAGTTCTAGATCCACTTTTACATTCCACTTTTGAGTACTTTCTAAGCTATGAGTAGTTAACTTCCCTCTCATTGAGAGAGGGAGCTCTGTTGTACTTGATGGATTGATAATAGTGAAATTCTTCTTTTCTTCATCTTCTCTTGATTTGCTTGGAGGAATTTTGTTCTTAATGCTTAGTGTTCAGTCATTTTGGGAAAGAGATTGAATGCAATTGGGTATCATTGGAGCCTTGGGAAAGAAAACATGAAACCATGCTTGAAATCCCTTCTCACATTTGAGTAGATTCTGGGTTTTGTTGATGGGATACGTGACATAAAATCCCCCCTCTACCTGGACCTACAAGGGTGTGTGGTATAATCAGGGACCAAGCATATCTCTCTTCATGAGCAATTAGACCAAGGAATTGGCTATTGATCAAGATCTGAGAGATTGAGTCACCAAGGGATTGGGGCTCAATCAATTATGATTGCCAAGAGGTCAATGAGTTGCATGATTGAAGAAGATCTAAGCTAGATTTGATCCAAAGAGACAACATCTCCCAATCTCAATGAATTTCCCCATTCTTATCTATCTATTTCTTTATAGTTTAATTTTACATTCTACAATTCCCCATTCCCATTTACATTCAAGTCATTTATGATTTAGCACTTTATATTCAGCAATTTCCATTTATGCACTTTATTGCTTTTCTTTACATTATAGTCAATTACATTTATGTCATTTACAATTCTGCACTTCACAATCTTATTAATCCCCTTGACTAATTCATCAATCAATTAAAATTGCTTGGATTTGCCAATCTCTGTGGATACGATCCCACTCCTCTGTGGGTTATTACTTGGTGATAATTTTGGTGCGCTTGCCAAAAGAACTCGTTCACTAAATTTTTAAAAAGGGGTAGTGAACCGGAGTCATCAAGTTTTATGGCGCCTTTGCCGGGGATTGGCTTAAGTTTGACAGTGATTAAATTGATTGGAGAGCTAGATTAAGCAATTTAATTTCTTTGCTATTTTAATTTCTTTTATTTAGCATTTTTTTTATTATTTTATTTTAAGCTCTATTTCTTTTTTCTTTGATTATCTACATTTCCATCCTTCTAACTTTTGATCATTTTGCACCACTCACACTAACAACCACTCTAACAAAGTAATTCATTCACCCACTTTCTTTCTTGATTTTTGTCTTGATTGGTTGTATGACAGGTAGGAGAAGCGGAGCTTCAACTTCTTTTGATTCTGAACCTGAGAGAACCTTCTTTAGATTAAGGAGGGAAACAAGAGGAAAGAAAGTCGTTGGTGCTGAAGAAGAGGAAGAGTATTTTGAAACAAACATGGAGGAGAATATGGAGAATCACCATGAGGAAGAAGTTCATAACCATGCCAGAGGAGGCCCAATCAATCATGATGGGCAAGAAAGGAGAGTCTTAGGCTCCTACATCAACCCAAACCCAGGGAATTGTGGCAGTAGCATCCTAAAGCCAACAATTCATGCCAATAACTTTGAGCTGAAGCCTCAGCTCATCACACTTGTTCAGAATAATTGCTCATATGGAGGAAGTGCCCAAGAAGATCCTAATCAACATCTCAGCATATTCTTGAGGATATGTGATACTGTAAAATCCAACGGGGTACACCCCGACATCTACAAACTACTCTTGTTCCCTTTCTCACTCAGAGATAAGGCAGCAAAGTGGTTGGAATCATTCCCCAAGGATAGCCTAACTACATGGGAGGAGGTCGTAAACAGATTCCTTGCAAGATTTTACCCCCCACAGAGAATCAATAGGCTGAGAGCTGAAGTGCAAACTTTCAGACAACAAGATTGAGAAACACTCTTTGAGGCTTGGGAGAGATTCAAAGGTCTGACAAGAAGATGCCCACCAGAAATGTTCAATGAATGGGTACAACTACATATCTTTTATGAGGGACTATCATATGAAGCAAAGAAGGCAGTGGATCACTCTTCACGAGGCTCACTCAACAAAAAGAAAACCATTGAAGAGGCCATAGATGTCATTGAGACTGTAGCTAAAAATAAGTATTTCTATGCCTCAGAAAGAACTCAAAAGAAGGGAGTGTTGGAATTCAACTCTGTAGATGCTTTGTTAGCTCAGAACAAGGCAATTGCAGCACAAATAACAGCCTTAACCAAGAGGATAGAGGCCAACCAAGCCTCAGTCATTCAAGACCAAACTCCTCAACAAGAAGGAAATACATCAGAATCTGAAGGTGACTAGGAACAAGTCAATTATGTGCACAATTCATCCAGAACACCATATGACCCACACTCTAAGACATACAACCCAGGTTGGAAGAACCACCCAAAATTTGGATGGGGAAATCAACAAAACCACAACCAGGACCACAGCAAGCCTTATCCATCAAATCAACAAAACCACAACCCCAACCATCAAATAAGGAACCATAGACCCTACCATAACTAACAAAACACATCATACCATAACAACCAACCCATGCACAATAATCTCAATCAAGATGCACCACCCTCAACTATGCAACCATGCTAAATCAAGAGCAACTTTGAGAGGATGGAGGCTGTAATAGCGCAACTATCATCCCAGATTTCAGTGGCAGTTTCCTCCCTCATGGACAGACAAGCACAAACTGACAGAAGGATAGACGCTAATCAAGAGGAATACAGGTCAAATCTGAAAAATCAAGGTGCAGCAATCTCAAAGTTGGAAGCACAAGTGGGAATTTTGTCCAAACAAATTCCACTTTCCACACACACATTTCCCAGCGATACCATGGCAAACCCAAGAGGGGAATGCAAAGCCATAACTCTAAGAAGTGGGAAAGTTGTATAGGAAGGAGCCCCAAGCAAAGATAATCATGAAGAGGTTGCACCAAAACATGGAAACGAGGATGAAGGGGAGACCCCAGTTTCACCTCCACCAAAACCAGTTTTGAAGCCCTATGTGCCAAAGGCACCATACCCACAAAGATTGAGAAAGATGGGAAGGATGGCCAATTCTCTAAGTTCCTAGAGATCTTCAAGAGGCTCCAAATCAACATACCATTTGTTGAGGCATTAGAACAAATGTTACTCTATGCCAAGTTCTTGAAGGAACTTATAACCAAAAAGAGGAACTGGGAGGCAAAAGAAACCATAGTATTGACTGAAGAATGTAGCACCATCATACAAAAGAAGTTGCGTCAAAAGCTGAAAGACCCAGGGAGTTTTCAAATCCCCTGCATCATAGGGGACATCACTATTGAGAAAGCTTTGTGTGATTTGGGAGCCAGCATAAATCTTATGTCTCTAACTATGATGAAAAGGATGAAGATTGAGGAAGCCAAGCCAACAAGAACGGCACTTCAATTGGCTAACAGAACATTTAAGTTTCCACATGGGGTGGTGGAAGACTTGCTAGTGAAAGTGGGGGAGTTCATTTTCCCTGCTGATTTTGTTGTGCTGGACATGGAAGAAGAGGCCAACACGTCAATTATCCTAGGAAGACCATTTCTAGCTATTGTTAGAGCCATCATTGATGTGCAGAAAGAGGAATTAGTCTTGAGATTACATGAAGAAAAAATGGTCTTCAACGTCTTCAAAGCAATGAGTCACCCCAAGGAACCTATAGGACAATGCATGCTGGTAGACACCATGGAACAGATAGTTCAAAAAGTTATGGGTGAAGAACAATACGAAGAAAATATTGAGCTGGAGCAAGCATCAGAAGGAAAATTACCACAAGCAACCATAAGGAACTCAATCATGCCAGCTACCACAGACAACAAAGATGCAGAGTCACCAAAGCTAGAGCTGAAAGCCTTACCACCCAGCTTGAAGTATGCATATCTGGGTGCTAACAACACATACCCAGTAATCATAAATTCAAGCCTGAGTAAGGAACAAGAAGAGGAACTTATCCAAGTGCTGAGACAACATAAAGATGCCATAGGCTGGACACTTTCAGATTTAAAGGGGATCAGCCCTTCAATGTGCATGCATAAAATCTTACTTGAAGAGGATGCCAAACCCTCAAGACAGCAACAAAGAAGGCTGAATCCAACTATGAATGAAATGGTTCAGAAAGAAGTGTTAAAGTTGTGGCAAGCAGAAGTGATCTACCCCATCTCAGACAGCCCTTGGGTAAGTCCAGTGCAAGTAGTTCCTAAGAAGGGAGGGATCACTGTTGTGGCAAATGAGAAGAATGAACTAATACCCACAAGAACGGTAACTGGATGGCGTATGTGCATTGACTACTGAAAACTTAATGAAGCCACACGAAAGGATCACTTTCCCCTGCCCTTCATGGACCAAATGCTTGAAAGATTGGCAGGACATGAGTACTACTATTTTCTGGACGGGTATTTGGGCTACAACCAGATTGTTATAGACCCCAAGGATCAGGAAAAAACTTCATTTATTTGTCCATATGGCATTTTTGCTTATAGGAGGATGCCCTTTGGATTGTGCAATGCACCTACCATATTCCAAAGGTGCATGCTCTCCATTTTTTTAGATATGATTGAGAAGTTCATAGAAGTATTTATGGACGATTTCTCAGTTTTTGGGGACTCATATTCTGATTGTCTATACCATCTTTCTCTTGTGCTTAAAAGGTCTCAAGAAACCAACCTTGTTTTAAATTGGAAGAAGTACCACTTTATAGTGACTGAAGGGGTGGTTCTTGGTCACAAGATATCAAAAGATGGCATAGAAGTAGATAGAGCAAAAGTGGAAGTAATTGAAAAATTACCTCCACCTTGCAATGTCAAAGCAATCAGAAGCTTCTTGGGACATGCTGGGTTCTATAGGAGGTTTATTAAAGATTTTTCAAAGATTGCAAAATCCCTTAGCAACCTACTTGTCTCAAATACTCCTTTTGTTTTTTATAGAGAATGCATGGTAGCCTTTGATGAACTCAAAAAGAGACAGTCCTCTGCATCTATTATAGCACCACCAAATTGGGATCTTCCCTTTGAACTAATGTGTGATGCATTTGATTTTGTTGTTGGTGTTGTCCTAGGACAGAGGAAAGACAAGCTAGTACATGTAATCTACTATGCTAGCAAGGTCCTTAATGAGAATCAAAGGAACTATACCACCACAGAGAAAGAACTTTTGGCCATAGTTTTTGCTTTTGATAAATTTAGATCATATCTCATTGGCTCAAAATTAATTGTGTTCACTGATCATGCAGCACTCAAGTACTTGCTTACCAAACAAGAATCTAAGCCCAAATTGATAAGGTGGATCCTGCTGCTCCAAGAATTTGATATTGAGATTAAAGATAGGAGCGGAGCAGAGAATAAGGTAGCTGACCACCTCTCAAGGATTTCACAAGAAGAAGAAATGCAGCAAGTAGCAGTAAATGAAAGCTTTCCTGATGAACAATTGATGATGACTCGAGTAGCCCCTTGGTTTGTAGACATAGCTAACTTCAAGGCTATTGGGGAGCTACCAACTAACATCAATAAGCACATGAGGAGGAAGCTAATCAAGGATGCCAAATACTACATTTGGGATGACCCCTACTTGTTCAAGAAGTGTACTGATGGTCTCCTAAAAAGATGTATATCCCATGAAGAAGGGCAGGAAGTATTATGGCAGTGCCATGGGTCAGCATATGGAGGTTACTTCAGTGGAGAAAGGACAGCAGCAAAAGTGCTCCAATCCGGATTTTACTGGCCAACAGTTTTTAAGGATGCCAAGGAAATGGTGTCAAGATGTGATGAATGTCAAAGGGCTGGTAATCTAACCAAGAAGAATGAGATGCCACAGCAATACATACTAGAGGCTGGAACTATTTGATGTATGGGGAATAGATTTCATGGGACCCTTCCCAACCTCCTACTCAAATAGCTACATATTAGTAGCTATTGATTATATTTCAAGATGGGTAGAGGCCATAGCTACTGCAACAAATGACAACAAGGTTGTGATAAGCTTCTTGAGAAGGAATATCTTCAGCAGATTTAGAGTTCCCAGAGCTCTCATTAGCGATGGAGGGTCACATTTCTGCAACAAAAAATTGGAAGCACTCCTTCTCAGATATGGAGTCAAACACAAAGTGGCAACTCCATACCACCCACAGACCAACGGGCAAGCTGAGATCTCCAACAGAGAGCTGAAATGAATACTTGAAAAAACTGTTGGAAGTTCAGCAAAAGACTGGTCTAGAAAGCTAGACGATGCTCTGTGGGCCTACAGGATAGCCTTCAAGACTCCCATTGGGATGTCACCATACCAACTAGTATTTGGCAAGGCTTGCCACTGGTTGAACTAGAGCATAGAGCCTTCTGGGCTCTAGAACTACTGAATTTTAATGAGAAAGCTACTGGAGAGAAGAGATTGATGCAACTCAATGAATTGGAAGAGTTTAGAAATCAAGCATATGAGAATGCAAAAATCTACAAAGAAAACACAAAAAGGTGGCATGACCAAAAGATAGCAAGAAGAGAGTTCACTGAAGGGCAGAAGGTGTTACTCTACAACTCAAGACTCAAGTTCTTCCCTGGAAAACTTAAGTCTCGATGGTCAGGACCTTTCACCATACTCAAGGTGTTTTCCTAGGTCATGTGGAGCTCATGGAAGACAAGACCCAGAGAACTTTTTCTGTCAACGGCCATAGACTCAAACACTACTTGGGAGGCTCCTTGGAGGAGCAGAGAGTGAGCTACAAGCTCAGCTAAAGATGAAGGAATGTCTAGCTAATCACAATAAAGAAGCGCTAGTTGGGAGGCTCCCCAACACTTTATCCTTTTTTATTTAATTGCTTTTCTTAGATGTAGTTTAAATTATGTGAATTAGATAGCTTAATTTTCAGTAATTAGGAATTAGTTTATAATTGTAGATTAGAAAGTTTGATGTTAGCTTTGATAGTTATATCTTCTTTACACTCTTTTGTTTCTTTTTATTTGGGATTTGCAACTTGATGAATGCATAACTAATGATGAGTGAATGGGCTGAGAACTAGCTAAAGTGCTAAATTTGGTGTGGCCTCTCACTCACTTAATCTATGCTTACAAACAAGTAACAAGTTTGATTTTGAAGAGTAAGCCCAGAGATTAAGTTTGGTGTGGTCACCACCAATGATAACATAGCAGCCCAAATCACCCAATTTGAAAGCACTTAATATTTTGGGTAAGGAATGAACGTGATTTAATGAGTTCAGAGGAGTTTGGAATCAAAAGAAAATGAAAAGATTGATATTATTCCACTCTCATGAACACATTAAATACACAATGATGAAATCAATTAATTAAGATGCCAAGGAATTAAGTTTTGTGCAACCCATTTTATTCTTAATAAGAAGGAATGTGAAGGGGTTATTTTATCATCACTAATGGGTTCAGTTTCAATTTCAGGAGAGAAAATGGGGCCCACATGGTAAACAACTCACAAAACAAGGAAGTCAAAGTGTACTTGCACTTTGGAACTCAACACACGCAGAAGACACAGTGAGAAAAGAGTTGGCGCCTCTTCCCACGCTAGGCGCCACTTCCCAATGTGGGAAAACATTTAATCCCTTTTATTTCCCACCTTCGAACAACATCATTCACCCATTATAAAAGCCTCACTCCCTATCTCCTCTCCCACTTCAACAACCCCTACAACACTCACCTTCTCATATCCTTTCTTCTTCTTCTATCCCCTGTTTTCTTTATTTTTCTTGATTGGGACAATCAAGTCCTAAGTTTGGTGTTGGAGCAAAACTTTGTTTTGCCTTCTCTTTCTTTCACCCACCCTATTTTTTTCACACTCTCCCGACCTAATGGCACCACCAAAAAGCTCAGCCTCAAAGAAAAGAAGAACCAGGGAACCAACCTCTGGATCCTCAAGCTCTTTCAACACCTACAAGTTTCTCTCCACATTCAACCAAAACCAATTTTATGGTTGGGTGAGTAAGAGAGAAATCATTCCAGAAGTTGGATTCCAACTAGGAAGGAATGAACATATCGAAATCAACATTGAGATTGAACAGAGGGGTTGGTCACTTCTATGCAACCCACCAAGGAAAGTGGTAGAAAGCTTGGTGAGGGAGTTTTATGCCAACGCGGTACCTCAACCAGGGTAATGGTGGATGAAATTGTGATCCATATTCTTTGTACTTGTATGAAATTTAATAATTGGCTCTATTTGAAGTCACAAATTCGTTCAACTAACCAGCAAGTGTACTAGGTCATCCAAGTAATACCTTACGTGAGTAAGGGTCGATCCCACAGAGATTGTTGGTATAAAGCAAGCTATAGTCACCTTGTAAATCTCAGTTAGGCAGATTAAATGGTTATGGGTTTCGAAAATTAATAATTAAACAGAAAATAAAATAGGATAGAAATACTTATGTAAATCAATAGTGGGAATTTCAGATAGGCGTATGGAGCTGCTGTGCTCCTCTCGAATCTCTACTTTCTTCTTACATTCATCCAATCCTTCTTACTCCTTTCCATGGCAAGCTGTATGTAGGGCATCACTGTTGTCAATGGCTACATCCCATCCTCTCAGTGAAAATGGTCCTATGCTCTGTCACAGCACGGCTAATCATCTGTCGGTTCTCAATCAGGTTGGAATAGAATCCCTTGATTCTTTTGCGTCTATCACTAACGCCCAGCCTTCAGGAGTTTGAAGCTCGTCACAGTCATTCAATCCCAGAATCCTACTCGGAATACCATAGACAAGGTTTTGACTTTCCGGATTCTCATGAATGCCGCCATCAATTCTAGCTTATACCACGAAGATTCTGTTGGAAAATCTAAGAGATATGCGCCTGGCCTAGAGTAGAACGGAAGTGGTTGTCAATCACGCGCGTTCATAGGTGAGAATGATGATGAGTGTCACGGATCATCACATTCATCAAAGAGTTGTGCAACGTATATCTTGGAATAAGAATAAAAGAGAATTGAATGGAAAGTAATAATAATTGTATTGAAACTTGAGGTACAGCAGAGCTCCACACCCTTAATCTATGGTGTGCAGAAACTCCACTGTTGAAAATACATAAGTGAAAGGTTCAGGCATGGCCGAGAGGCCAGCCCTCTGAATGATCAAAAGACCGAATGGCCAAAAGATGACTAATACATTAGTAAAAAGTCTTATTTATACTAAACTAGCTACTTGGGTTTACATGAGTAAGTAATTGATGCATAAATCCACTTCCGGGGCCCACTTGGTGTATGTTTGAGCTGAGCTTGATCTATCCACGAGCTGAGGCGTTTATTGGAGTTGAACTCCAAGTTATAGCGTGTTTTGGGCGTTCAACTCCGGATCATGACGTGTTTCTGGCGTTTAACTCCAGACAGCAGCATGTACTTTGCGTTCAACGCCAAGTTACATCATCAATTCCCGAATAAAGTATAGACTATTATATATTGCTGGAAAGCTTTGGATGTCTACTTTCCAACGCCGTTAAGAGCGCTCCATTTGGGGTTCTGTAGCTCCAGAAAATCCATTTTGAGTGCAGGGAGCTCAGATTCCAACAGCATCAGCAGTCCTTTTGTCAGCCTCCTATCAGAGTTTAGCTCAAGTCCCTCAATTTCAGCCAGAAATTACGTGAAATTACAAAAAAAATACACAAACTCATAGTAAAGTCCAGAAATGTGAATTTAACATAAAAACTAATGAAAACATCCCTGAAAGTAGCTTAAACTTACTAAAAACTACCTAAAAACAATGTCAAAAAGCGTATAAATTATCCGCTCATCACAACACCAAACTTAAATTGTTGCTTGTCCCCAAGCAACTGAAAATCAATTAGGATAAAAAAGAAGAGAGTATACTGTAAACTCCAAAATATCAATGAATATTAATTCTAATTAGATGAGCTGGACTTGTAGCTTTTTGCTTCTGAACAGTTTTGGCATCTCACTTTTTCCTTTGAAGTTTAGAATGATTGGCTTCTCTAGGAACTTAGAACTTTGGATAGTGTTATTGACTTTCCTAGTTAAGCATGTTGATTCTTGAACACAGCTACTTATGAGTCTTGGCCGTGGCCCTGAGCATTTTGTTTTCCAGTATTACCACCGGATACACAAATGCCACAGACACATGACTGGGTGAACCTTTTCAGATTGTGACTTAGCTTTACTAGAGTCCCCAGTTAGAGGTGTCCAGAGCTCTTTAGCACACTCTTTTTGCTTTGGATCACGACTTTAATCACTCAGTCTCAACGCCAAACTTAGAGTTTGGATATGGGATCTCAACACCAAACTTAGAGTTTGGATATGGGATCTTAACACCAAACTTAGAGTTTGGTTGTGGCCTCCCAACACCAAACTTATAGTTTGACTGTGGGGGCTCTTCTTGACTCTGAACTGAGAGAAGCTCTTCATGCTTACTCTCGTTTGTCACAGAGGGATGGCCATGTGCCTTAAACACAAAGTAGTCCCCATTCAATTGAAGGACTATTTCACCTCTGTTGACATCTATCACAGCTCCTGCTGTGGCTAGGAAAGGTCTTCCAAGGATAATGCATTCATCCTCTTCCTTCCTAATGTCTAAGATTATGAAATCAGCAGGGATGTAAAGGCCTTCAACCTTTACTAACACGTCCTCCACTATTCCATAAGCTTGTCTCAATGACTTGTCTGCCAATTGTAATGAAAACAAGGCAGGTTGCACCTCAATGATCCCCAGCTTCTCCATTACAGAGAGTGGTATAAGATTTATCCCTGACCCCAGATCACACAGAGCTTTTGCAAAGGTCATGGTGCCTATGGTGCAAGGTATCAAAAACTTGCCAGGATCTTGTTTCTTTTGAGGTAGAGTTTTCTGAATCCAGGTATCTATTTCATTAATGAGCAAGGGAGGTTCACTTTCCCAAGTCTCATTACCAAACAACTTGGCATTCAGCTTCATGATAGCTCCTAAATATTAAGCAACTTGCTCTCCAGTCACATCTTCATCCTCTTCAGAGGAAGAATAGTCTTCAGAGCTTATGAATGGCAGAAGGAGATTTAATGGAATCTCTATGGTCTCTATATGAGCCTCAGATTCCTTTGGATCCTTAATAGGAAACTCCTTCTTGCTTGAGAGACGTCCCAGGAGGTCTTCCTCACTAGGATTTTCGTCCTCCTCCTCCCTTGTGCATTCGGCCATATTGATTACATCAATGGCCTTGCACTCTCCTTTTGGATTTTCTTCTTGGTTGCTTGGGAGAATACTGGGAGGAGTTTCAATGATTTTCTTACTCAGCTGGCCCACTTGTGCTTCCAGATTTCTAATGGAGGATCTTGTTTCACTCATGAAACTGAAAGTGGCCTTTGACAGATCAGAGACTAGATTGGCTAAATTAGAAGTGTTTTGTTCAGAATTCTCTGTCTGTTGCTGAGAGGATGATGGGAAAGGCTTGCTATTTCTCAGCCAATTGCGTCCACCATTGTTAAAGCCTTGTTGAGGCTTTTGTTGATCCTTCCATGAGAAATTTGGATGATTTCTCCATGATGAGTTATAGGTGTTTTCATAAGGTTCACCCATGTAATTAACCTCTGCCATGGCAGGGTTCTCAGGATCATAAGCTTCTTCAGAAGCTGCCTCTTTAGTACTGTTGGATGCATGTTGCCATCCATTCAGACTTTGAGAGATCATGTTGACCTGTTGAGTCAACACTTTGTTCTGAGCCAATATGGCATTCAGAGCATCAATTTCAAGAACTCCTTTCTTCTGAGGTATCCCATTATTCACGGAATTCCTCTCAGAAGTGTACATGAATTGGTTGTTTGCAACCATATCAATGAGTTCTTGAGCCTCTTCAGGCGTTTTCTTTAGGTGAATAGATCCACCTGCAGAATGGTCCAATGACATTTTCGAAAATTCAGATAGGCCATAATAGAATATATCTAATATGGTCCATTCTGAAAACATGTCAGATGGACATCTTTTGGTCAGCTGCTTGTATCTTTCCCAAGCTTCATAGAGGGATTCACCATCTTTTTGTTTGAAGGTTTGAACATTCACTCTTAGCTTGCTCAGCTTCTGAGGAGGAAAGAATTTATCCAAGAAGGCAGTGACCAGCTTATCCCAGGAGTCCAGGCTATCCTTGGGTTGTGAATCCAACCATATTCTAGCTCTGTCTCTTACAGCAAAAGGGAAAAGCATGAGTCTGTAGACTTCAGGATCAACTCTATTCGTCTTTACAGTCTCACAGATCTGTAAGAACTCAGTTAAAAACTGATAAGGATCTTCAGATGGAAGTCCATAAAACTTGCAGTTTTGTTGCATTAGGGCAACTAGCTGAGGTTTCAGCTCAAAGTTATTGGCTCCAATGGCAGGAATGGAGATGCTTCTTCCATCAAATTTGGATTTTGGCTTTGTGAAGTCACCAAGCATTCTCCTTGCATTATTATTATTTTCGGCTGCCATCTCCTTCTCTTGCTCTAATATTTCTGAAAGGTTACCTTTAGATTGTTGTAACTTAGTTTCTCTTAATTTTCTCTTTAGAGTCCTTTCAGATTCTGGATCAATTTCAACAAGAGTGCCTTTATCCTTGTTCCTGCTCATATGAAAGAGAAGAAAACAAGAAAAGAAAGAGGAATCCTCTATGTCACAGTATAGAGATTCCTTTATGTTAGTAGAAAAAGAAAGGGGAGAAGAATGTAGAAGAGTGGGTTCGGATATTTAGGTGAAGAGAGGTGAAAAGAAGTGTTAGTAATTAAATAATTAAATAGAACAAGAAAAGAGAGGGAGAATGTCGAAAATAATTTTAAAAAGGGGTTAGTAATTTTCGAAAAATATAATTAAAATTAAAATTTAGAACAAAAAGAATTTTTGAAAAAGAGGTGAGATATTTTCGAAAATTAGAGAGGGAAAAGTAGTTAGGTGGTTTTGAAAAAGATAAGAAACAAACACAAAGTCAAAGAGTTAGTTGAAAAAGATATTAAAATCAAATTTGAAAAGATAAGAAGATAAGAAGTTAGATAAGATATTTTGAAATCAAATTTTGAAAAAGATAAAATTTTTGAAAAAGATAAGATAAAAGATAAAAAGATTTAATTCAAAAAATTTTAAAATTACTTACTTCACTAACAAGAAACTACAAGATAAGATTCTAGAACTTAAAGATTGAACCTTTCTTAACAAGAAAGTAACAAACTTCAAATTTTTGAATCAATCACATTAATTGTTAGCTAATTTTCGAAAATATGATATAAAGATAAGAAAAAGATTTTGAAAAATATTTTGGAAAAGATTTTTGAAATTTTTGAAAAATGGAAAAAAATGAAAAAGATATAATTTTTGAAAAAGATTTTGAAAAGATAAGATATTTTAAAATTGATAATTTGACTTGACTTGTAAGAAACAACTAATTTTGAAAATTTTTGACTAAATCAACTCAAATTTTCGAAAATTTGGAGAGAAATAAGGAAAAGATATTTTTTGATTTTTGAATTTTTAATGAGGAGAGAGAAAAACACAAACATGACCCAAAACATAAAAATTTTGGATCAAACACATAATGCATGCAAGAACACTATGAATGTCAAGATGAACACCAAGAACACTTTGAAGATCATGATGAACATCAAGAACATATTTTTGAAAAATTTTTGATGCAAAGAAAACATGCAAGACACCAAACTTAGAAATTTGTAATGCATGGACTCTAATAAACAAAAAATGCATATGAAAAACAACAAACAACACAAAACAAGAAAACATCAAGATCAAACAAGAAGACTTACCAAGAACAACTTGAAGATCATGAAGAACACCATGAATGCATGAGATTTTCGAAAAATGCAAGAAAAATTTTTAAAGCATGCAATTGACACTAAACTTAAAACATGACACAAGACTCAAACAAGAAACACAAAATATTTTTAATTTTTATGATTTTATGAATTTTTTGTATTTTTATTATATTTTTCGAAAATAAAGTTTGGAAAAACGAAAAAGAAAAGAAAAATTTTGAAAAAGATTTTTGAAAAGAAAATTACCTAATCTGAGCAACAAGATGAACCGTCAGTTGTCCATACTCGAACAATCCCCGGCAACGGCGCCAAAAACTTGGTGGACGAAATTGTGATCCATATTCTTTGTACTTGTATGAAATTTAATAATTGGCTCTATTTGAAGTCACAAATTCGTTCAACTAACCAGCAAGTGTACTGGGTCATCCAAGTAATACCTTACGTGAGTAAGGGTCGATCCCACAGAGATTGTTGGTATGAAGCAAGCTATGGTCACCTTGTAAATCTCAGTTAGGCAGATTAAATGGTTATGGGTTTCGAAAATTAATAATTAAACAGAAAATAAAATAGGATAGAAATACTTATGTAAATCAATAGTGGGAATTTCAGATAGGCGTATGGAGATGCTGTGCTCCTCTCGAATCTCTACTTTCTTCTTACATTCATCCAATCCTTCTTACTCCTTTCCATGGCAAGCTGTATGTAGGGCATCACCATTGTCAATGGCTACATCACATCCTCTCAGTGAAAATGGTCCTATGCTCTGTCACAGCACGGCTAATCATCTATCGGTTCTCAATCAGGTTGGAATAGAATCCCTTGATTCTTTTGCGTCTGTCACTAACGCCCAGCCTTCAGGAGTTTGAAGCTCGTCACAGTCATTCAATCCCAGAATCCTACTCGGAATACCATAGACAAGGTTTTGACTTTCCAGATTCTCATGAATGCTGCCATTAATTCTAGCTTATACCACGAAGATTCTGTTGGGGAATCTAAGAGATATGCGCCCGGCCTAGAGTAGAACGGAAGTGGTTGTCAATCACGCGTGTTCATAGGTGAGAATGATGATGAGTGTCACGGATCATCACATTCATTAAAGCGTTGTGCAACGTATATCTTGGAATAAGAATAAAAGAGAATTGAATGGAAAGTAATAATAATTGTATTGAAACTTGAGGTACAGCAGAGCTCCACACCCTTAATCTATGGTGTGCAGAAACTCCACTGTTGAAAATACATAAGTGAAAGGTTCAGGCATGGCCGAGAGGCCAGCCCTCTAAATGATCAAAAGACCGAATGGCCAAAAGATGACTAATACATTAGTAAAAAGTCTTATTTATACTAAACTAGCTACTTGGGTTTACATGAGTAAGTAATTGATGCATAAATCCACTTCCGGGGCCCACTTGGTGTATGTTTGGGCTGAGCTTGATCTATCCACGAGCTGAGGCATTTATTGGAGTTGAACTCCAAGTTATAGCGTGTTTTGGGCGTTCAACTCCGGATCATGACGTGTTTCTGGCGTTTAACTCCAGACAGCAGCATGTACTTGGCGTTCAACGCCAGGTTACGTCGTCAATTCCCGAATAAAGTATGGACTATTATATATTGCTGGAAAGCTCTGGATGTCTAATTTCTAACGCCGTTGAGAGCGCGCCATTTGAGGTTCTGTAACTCCAGAAAATTCATTTTGAGTGCAGGGAGGTCAGATTCCAACAGCATCAGCAGTCATTTTGTCAGCCTCCTATCAGAGTTTAGCTCAAGTCCCTCAATTTCAGCCAGAAATTACGTGAAATTACAGAAAAACACACAAACTCATAGTAAAGTCCAGAAATGTGAATTTAACATAAAAACTAATGAAAACATCCCTGAAAGTAGCTTAAACTTACTGAAAACTACCTAAAAACAATGCCAAAAAGCGTATAAATTATTCGCTCATCCGGTAACAATATGGCTACATTAGCTTTGTGAGGGGTAAATCTATTGACTACAGCCCCTCTAGCATAGAAAGAATGCTAATAGTGAAGAGGACAAGCTCCACTCGGAGCTTTGAAGAGAGAATGAAGCAACAAGACACTGGGTTTGAGGAAATTTTGAACAAAATATGTGTGATGAATGTGCAGTGGATCAATGACAAGGATGGGATACCCAACCAATTGAGGAGAAGAGATTTGAGCCCCAAGCTAGAGGGTGGCTAGAATTTGTGAGGAGGTCCCTAATCCCCACATCCAACACTTCGGAGGTGGCCAAGGAGAGAACTGTGCTCATCTACAGCATCATGAGAGGAGAGAACATCAATGTGGGGGAGATGATTGCCAACAACATCAACAAAGTGCTGAAAAGCACCAGTGACAACACTAGGTTGGCATTCCCAGCCTCATACAAAGGCTGTGTGATGTGGCTGGAGTTGAAAAGATTGTTGATGAGGTACTTGTGAAGCAAGATAAGTGCATCACTACCAAGAAGATGGCAAAAGTGGTGGCTATCCACCTACTCAACAGGGCTAGAGAACGAAGAGCCCATGCTCATGAACAACAACAACAACAACAAGAGGGGGAGGCACAAGAACAACCTCAATTTTTAGCACTTCGACCCCCACCACCACAATACCAATATCAACAATTTCCAGAGGGATTCAATTGGGAACAAATGCAAGGAGATGTACACCAAATGAGGGGAGACCTACACCACTTAAGGGAGGATGTCAAGTAATTTAAGGAGGCTCAGCAACAACAATGGAGCCAAGTCAACCAAAACATTCAACAACTCCAAAGGGGTTTTGAGAACCTCAAGGAACAGCAAGATCAGATTAACTGGAGAGAAATGCAAGGCAGCCTAAGAATGATTTTGGAGCGACAATTACAACAAATAGGGAGCCTTGCTGAATTCAGACACCTTTATGAAGCAAGGACTATAGCCAGAGTGGAATATGATTGCTATTCACAAACAAAATTGAGCTACTTGTGCAATGCAATGGCTAACATGAACCCCAATTACCCTACCTATATGCAGAAGTTGGAGGAACTCAGCTCAAGGCAAGAAGAAATAGCATAACAACACAAGGAGAATGTGAAATCCTATATGAGGAGGCTAGGATATTGGAAGCTGAAGCCCATGGACACCAAGGCTTAAGAAGGTTCATCCAAGCCAGGTGAAGGCGGCTCATCCCCTCCCAAGAAGAAGGACAAAGGGAAGGGGCCAATGAACTGAAGATGAAGCTGCTCAAGGTTGTTGAGTTCCATGGTTGACACTCTCCAATTTCTGAATTCTGTTTAAGCTTTTGCTTTATTTACTTTTTGAATAATCATGCTAGGATAGTTTATGTTTTATGCTTATTTCCAATTCCTGTTTAAAGCTTTTATGAGTCTTTTTTTTTTAAGAAAGAAAATGCCATGTATTTCAAGTCTTCTTTACAACTTCAATAAAAGTATAGTTTGTCTCCATAAGAGTTATTTTGAGTTGTGCAAAAAAATAATAAGAGAGACCAAGGCCAAGAGAGATCATCAAACAAATTAAGAAACAAGAAGCTAAGTGTAGAACCTTGGATGAACTAAAAAGAAAATGAATCATGGAGAGAACTAGTCTTAGAAGGTATAACAAAGGAAAGACTAAGGGGTGTTCCTTGAATATCCATAGAACCAAGAAGTAGTAAGCAATAAAGACCCAAGGCTCTAAGCATCAACTACTGGGATAGAAAAGAAAAAAAAAAGAAACATTAAAAAGGTCAAAAAGAATCAATGATCCTAAGTAGATGCTTGTGGTGAAGATGTGTCAAGAAGAGACCTAGGCAAGTAAATTCTTAGGGGTGTCTCAACACCCAGTACCCTAAAACCAACTGGTTTGGTAGTGCTAATTGAAAGCCTAATTAAAGGGTTGTCTTGAGATAAAACACTTAGAGTCGTGGTTAAGAAAGCAAAGCAACCTTTACTACTTCAAGGTGACAATCAATAGAAAGGACCCCTAAAGTCTATACCTGAGTGAACCCTCAAGGACCCAAGAGCTTCCCATGACAATTAAAACATTCATACATGTGTTAGGCACTTAGCTTTACTCTTAATTGTATTTCAATCTTTCGAAGCCAAGGCCTCAGCATAAAAAGGGTTACTCACATTAATTTGCTTGGGACAAGCAAAACTTAAGTTTGGTGTTGTGATGACTTGCATCATCTACCCTTCTTTCTTGCATAAAGAAGACCATAAAAGAGCACAAATCTCATTTGATCAGTACAATTCATGCATTACTTGATGAATATTATGGTACACTACTTTGAGATGAGTTGTGCTGAATTGCAGGTGAAAAAGGTGTCAAAAATGGGAAGAAGACAAACAAGAAGCTGGGCGTGTGAGACTGGTGTGTCACTTGGGGGAAAACGCCACAAAAATGCACTAGCGTGGCACGCCAGTACTAAATTCCAGAAATGAGATCCAAGCATGCATGTGAGTGTGGCACGCCAGGGACTAGACGTTGCACGCTAGTACAAAATATCAGAGAGCAAAACGAAGGACACAAAAAGGGCGTGACACGCCAGGTTGGGCGTGGCACGCCTGACCCCTCAACCTCACTTGGGCATGCCACTTGGTGTCGAAGGCGTGGCACGCCAGTCGCCAGCTCCAAAAGTCACTTTGGCGTGCCACTTGAAGACCCAGTCGTGGCATGCCAAGCTTGAAGATTGCATAAATACATGGGCGTGCCACTTGAGCAACGTGGCATGGCACGCTGGTTCAATGATCCAGAGAAGGGGCTGATGGCAAATAAGGACTGGGCGTGCCACTTGGTGTCGAAGGCATGTCACGTGATGAGCGGATATTTTATACGCTTTTTGGGGGTAATTTCATATAGTTTTTAGTATGTTTTAGTTAGTTTTTAGTATATTTTTAATAGTTTTTAGGCAAAATTCATATTTCTAGACTTTACTATGAGTTTGTGTGTTTTTCTATGATTTCAGGTATTTTTTGGCTGAAATTGAGGGAGCTAAGCAAAAATCTGATTTAGGTTGAAAAAGGACTGCTGATGTTGTTGGATTCTGACCTCCCTGCACTCGGAATGGATTTTTTCGAGCTACAGGAGTCCAATTGGCGCGCTCTTAATTGGGTTGGAAAGTAGACATCCAGGGCTTTTCAGCAATATATAATAGTTCATACTTTGCGCAAAGATAAACGACGTAAACTGACGTTTAACGCCAGTTCCATGTTGCATTCTGGCGTTCAGCGCCAGAAACAGGTTGCAAGTTGGAGTTAAACGCCAGAAACAGGTTACAACCTGGTGTTTAACTCCAGAAACAGCCCAGACACATGAAAAGCTCAAGTCTCAGCCCCAGCACACACCAAGTGGGCCCCAGAAGTGAATTTTCGCACTATCTATCTTAGTTTACTCATTTTCTGTAAACCTAGGTTACTAGTTTAGTATTTAAACAACTTTTAGGGACTTATTTTGTATCTCATGACATTTTTAGATCTGAACTTTATACTTTTGATGGCATGAGTCTCTAAACTCCATTGTTGGAGGTGAGGAGCTCTGCAGCGTCTCGATGAATTAATGCAATTATTTCTGTTTTCTATTCAAACACACTTGTTCCTATCTAAGATGTTCATTCGCGCTTCAATATGAAGAAGGTGATGATCCGTGACACTCATCATAATTCTCAACCCATGAACGTGTTCCTGACAACCACCTCCGTTCTACATTAGACTGAATGAGTATCTTAGATTCCTTAATCAGAATCTTCGTGGTATAAGCTAGAATCCATTGGCAGCATCCTTGAGAATCCGGAAGGTCTAAACCTTGTCTGTGGTATTCTGAGTAGGATTCAAGGATTGGATGACTATGATGAGCTTCAAACTCGCGAGTGTTGGGCGTAGTGATAGACACAAAAGGATCAATGGATCCTATTCCGACATGGTCGAGAACCGACAGATGATTAGCCGTGCTGTGACAGAGCATTTGGACCATTTTCACTGAGAGGATGGGAAGTAGCCATTGACAACGGTGACACCCTACATACAGCTTACCATGGAAGGAGCCTTGCATGTTTGAAAGTGAAGAAGCATTATGTTACAGGAATTCAGAAGACAAAGCATCTCCAAAACTCCAACATATTCTCCATTACTGCATAATAAGTATTAATTAATCCATGCTCTCTTGTTTATTTGCAAGTCAATTGATAACTATAATTGGTATCCTGACTAAGATTAATAAGATAACCATAGTTTGCTTCAAGCCAACAATCTTCGTGGGATTCGACCCTTACTCACGTAAGGTATTACTTGGATGACCCAGTACACTTGCTGGTTAGTTGTGCGGATTGCAAAAGTGTGATTGCAATTTCGTGCACCAGCACGCCAGTTCCAAAAAGTTACTTTGGCGTGCCACTTAAAGGCCAAGGCGTGGCACGCCACTTACTGGAGCGACACAAGATCATAGGCGTGGCACGCCAACCTTTAGGTGTGGCACGCTGGTATAAGTTTCTAGAGAAGGTGGAAGAGGCCAATTACATGGGGCGTGCCACTTGCTATCGAAGGTGTGGCACGCCAATCACTATTCTTCACTTAGGCGTGCCACTTGAGCAACTATGCGTGGCACGCCAGTGTCATTCAAAGGCCAAAGCATCATTAGGGCGTGCCACTTGAGTTCGTGGCGTGGCACGCAAAACAGAGGAACCACTCACACACAAAGGGGCGTGGCACGCCAGACCCTGGGCGTGCCACGCTAGTGTAACTTTCCAGAGAGCATAGCCAAGCACATCACAAAGGGCGTGGCACGCCAGACCCTGGGCGTGCCACGCTAGTTCAAGTTTCCAGAGGCAAACGAAGTGGAAAAATCAAAGGGCGTGCCACTTGAGCTCGAAGGCGAGGCACGCTAATACAAAAATGTCACTATGGCGTGCCACTTGAGCTTGAAAGCGTGTGATGAGCGGATATTTTATACGCTTTTTGGGGGTAATTTCATGTAGATTTTAGCATGTTTTAATTAGTTTTTAATACAATTTTTTTAGTTTTTAAGCAAAAATCATATTTCTGGATTTTACTATGAGTTTGTGTGTTTTTCTGTGATTTCAAGTATTTTCTGGCTGAAATTGAGGGAGCTGAGCAAAAATCTGATTTAGGCTGAAAAAGGACTGCTGATGCTGTTGGATTTTGACCTCTCTGTACTTGGAATGGATTTTTTGGAGATACAGGAGTCCAATTTGCGCGCTCTCAATTGGGTTGGAAAGTAGACATCCAGGGCTTTCCAGAAATATATAATAGTTCATACTTTGTGCGAAGATAGATGACATAAACTGGCGTTCAACGCCTGTTCCATGTTGTAGTCTGGCGTTCAGTGCCAGAAACAGGTTACAAGTTGGAGTTCAACGCCAGAAACAGGTTACAACCTGGCGTTCAACTCCAGAAACAACCCAAGCACATGAGAAGCTTAAGTCTCAGCCCCAGCACACACCAAGTGGGCCCCAGAAGTAGATTTCTGCACCAATTATCTTAGTTTACTCATTTTCTATAAACCTAGGTTACTAGTTTAGTATTTAAACAACTTTTAGAGACTTATTTTGTATCTCTCATGACATTTTTAGATCTGAAATTCGTACCTTTTGGCAGCATGAGTCTCTAAACTCCGTTGTTGGGGATGATAAACTCTGTAGCGTCTCGATGAATTAATGCAATTATTTCTGTTTTTCCATTCAAACATGCGTGTTCCTATCTAAGATGTTCATTCGCGCTTAACTATGGAGAAGGTGATGATCCGTGACACTTATCACCTTCCTCAATTCATGAACGTGTGTCTGACAACCACCTCCATTCTACATCAGATTGAATGAGTATCTCTTAGATTCCTAAATCAGGATCTTCGTGGTATAAGCTAGAATTGATGGCGGGATTCATGAGAATCCGGAAAGTCTAAACCTTGTTTGTGGTATTCCGAGTAGGATTCTGGAATTGGATTACTGTGACGAGCTTCAAACTCGTGAGTGTTGGGCGTGAAGACAAACGCAAAAGAATCAATGGATTCTATTCCGACATGATCGAGAACCAACAGATGATTAGTCGTGCTGTGACAGAGCATTTGGACCATTTTCACTAAGAGGATGGAAAGTAGCCATTGACAACGGTATCACCCTACATAGAGCTTTCCATAGAAGGAACTTTGCACTTTTGCATGAGAGGAATATTATGTTACAGGAATTCAGAAGACAAAGCATCTCCAAAACTCCAACATGTTCTCCATTATTGAACAACAAGTAATTATTTCACGCTCTTTTAATTTTTTTAGTAACTCAAACTGATAATCATAACTTGCTTCAAGCCAACAATCTCCATGGGATCGACCCTTACTCATGTAAGGTATTACTTGGACGACCCAGTGCACTTGCTGGTTAGTTGTGCGGATTGCAAAAGTGTGATTGCAATTTCATGCACCAAGTTTTTGGTGCCGTTGCCGGGGATTGTTTGAGTTTGAACAACTAAAGGTTTATTTTGTTGCCTAGATTAGGAATAGAGTATTGTTGCTATAGAGTCATTAAATCTGAGTCCTTAATTTTCTTTTCAAAAATTTTCAAAATTACTATTTTTCTTTATCAATTTTCAATTTTTTTCATGAGTTTAGTGTTTTGTTCTAAGTTTGGTGTCAATTGCATATTTTATATTTTCCTTTTAATTTTTCGAATTTGTGTTCTTCATTCTTCCTTGATCTTCAAGTTTTTCTTGTTTATTTTTCTTGTTTGATCTTTAGTTTTTCTTGTTCTGTGTCTTTTCTTGTTTTTCTTGTGCTTTTCCAAAGCATTAGTCTTCCAAAAAAAAATATACCTCTTCAAAACAAGTGTTACATTTACAGCTCAATTGGCTAGAGCATTGGTTTATGTTCTTGATGATTGGGCACCGGTTCTTTTAAAAATCTTTTTCAAAAATAATTTTTCTTGATTTAATCTTGTGCCAAACTTTAAGTTTGGTGTTTTCTTGTTAATCTTTCTATAATTTTCGAAAATTTTATTGTGGTTTTCTAAAAATTTTAAGTTTAGTGTTCTTTCTTTTATTCTTGTTGTTCTTGTGAATCTTCAAAGTGTTCTTGAGTCTTCTTTGTGTTTTGATCTTAAAATTTTTAAGTTTGGTGTTCCTTGGTGTTTTCCCTCCAAAATTTTCGAAAACAAGGAGCATTTAGATCTAAAAAGTTTCATGTCTTATGTCTTTTGTGTGTTTTTCTCTTTAATCATAAAATTTAATATTCAAAAAAATTATCTTTTCTAACTAATTTTAAACTATATTTTTCAAATCTTATCCTTTTTAAAAAAAATAAATAAATAAAAAATATCTTTTTCAAAAATATCCTAACCACTTTCTCTCTACTCAATTTTTCGAAAATCTTCACAAAACATTTTCAAATTTTTATTTTTTATTTTTATTTTTATTTCGTTTTTATTTTATCTTATTTTATTTTATTTATTATTTCAAAAATAAATTTTTATATATAATAAAATAAATAATTTAAATCCACATTACCTCCTTTACTCCAACATGGACCTAAGTGGAAATGAACAGTCCAGAAGGACTCTGGGGTCATATGCTAACCCTACTACTGCTTCATATGGGAGTAGTATTTGTATACCCTCTATCGGAGTCAGTAGTTTTGAGTTGAATCCTCAGCTCATCATCATGGTGCAACAAAGTTGCCAGTATTCCGGTCTTCCACAGGAAGAACCTACAGAGTTTCTAGCACAGTTTTTACAAATTGCTGACACAGTACATGATAAGGAGGTAGATCAGGATGTCTACAGGCTATTACTATTCCCATTTGCTATAAAAGACCAAGCTAAAAGGTGGTTAAATAAAAAACCTAAGGACAGCATAAAGACATAGAAACAGCTGTCAGAAAAATTCCTGAATCACTATTTTTCTCTAAAACGGATGACACAGCTAAGGCTGAGCATCCAAGGCTTCAAACAAGGAGATAATTAATCTCTTTATGATGCTTGGGAGAGATACAAAGAGATGCTAAGAAAATGCCCCTCTGAAATATTTTCAGAGTGGGTGCAGTTAGACATCATCTACTATGGGCTTACAGAAAGAGCTCAGATTTCTCTAGACCGCTCAGCTGGTGGATCTATACACATGATAAAGACAATAGAAGAAGCTCAATAGCTCATTGATACAGTTGCCAGAAATCAGCATCTGTACCTAAGCAGTGAACCTTCCATGAAAGAAGAGGTTAAGACAGTAACTGCTGAACTGAGTCCTACAGAACAAGTTACTGAATTCAATCAGCAACTGGATTTTCTAACAAAACAGCTAGCCGAATTCAAGGAAATACTACAAGAAACAAGAATAGCTAATATGAATATGGAAGTATAGCTGAAGCAAACAGAACAGCAGTTATCAAAACAAATAACAGAAGAGTGCCAAGCAGTTCAATTAAGAAGTGGGAAAACATTAAATACCTCACTTCAAGATAGCAAGAAGCCAAGAAATGAGCAAACTAACCAAAACCCCTCTGAGGACAGTAAGAGCCCAGAGAGGAATAATTCTGGCACTCAAACGCCAGAGAATGGGTAGAAAGATGGCGTTGAACGCCCAAACCATGCTCAGTCCTGGCGTTCAACGCCAGAAACAAGCAAGGATGTGGCGTTGAACGCCCAAATGGAGTACAGTTCTGGCGTTCAAACGCCAGAAACAAGTAAGGAGTTGGCGTCTAACGTCACTCCAGCTTCCACCCCTGGCATTCAAATGCCAGTGAGGGATCAGACACATACAAGTACTGATAATAACCCATCTAAAAAGGCTTCTCAACCCACATCTATAGGCAATAAACCTGCAGCAACTAAGGTTGAGGAATACAAAGCCGAAATGCGTTATCCTCAGAAACTCCGCCAAGCGGAACAGGATAAGCAATTTGCCCGCTTTGCGGACTATCTCAAGACTCTTGAAATAAAGATTCTGTTTACAGAGGCACTTGAGAAAATACCCTCTTATGCTAAGTTCATGAAAGAGATCTTAAGTCATAAGAAGGATTGGAGGAAAACTGAAAAAGTTTACCTCACTGAAGAATGCAGTGCAGTCATTCTAAAAAGCTTACATGAGAAGCTCAAAGATCCCGGAAGCTTTATGATACCATGCACATTAGAGGGTACTTGTACCAAGCAAGCTCTATGTGATCTTGGGGCAAGTATCAACCTAATACATGCATCTACTATCAAAAAGCTTGGTTTGATTGAAGAACTCAAACCAACCCGGATATGTCTCCAACTTGCTGATGGCTCCATTAAATACCCATCAGGCGTGATTGAAGACATGATTGTCAAGGTTGGGCCATTTGCCTTTCCTACTGACTTTGTGGTGCTGGAAATGGAGGAGCACAAGAGTGCAACTGGCCGAACCTTTATTGATGTTCAAAAAGGAGAAGTAACCCTGAGAGTCAATGAGGATGAGTTCAAGTTGAATGTTGTCAAAGCCATACAGCATCCAGACGCCCAAAATGACTGCATGAGCATTGATATTATTGACTCTCTGGTAAAAGAAGTCAAAATGGCTAAGAGTCTCAAATCAGAGCTAGAGGATATCTTTAAAGATGTTCAGCCTGATCTGGAGGAACCAGAGAGAATAATAGAACCTCTGAAAATCCCTCGGGAAGAGGAGAAACCTCCCAAACCCAAGCTCAAACCATTACCACCATCCCTGAAATATGCATTTCTGGGGGAAGGTGATACCTTTCCTGTAATCATAAGCTCTACCTTAGAGCCACAGGAAGAGGAAGCACTAATTCAAGTGCTAAGGACACACAAGACAGCTCTTGGGTGGTCCATCAGTGATCTTAAGGGCATTAGCCCAGCTAGATGCATGCACAAGATCCTATTGGAGGGTGACGCTAAGCCAGTGGTTCAACCACAAAGGCGGCTGAATCCAGCCATGAAGGAAGTGGTGCAGAAAGAGGTCACTAAATTACTAGAGGCTGGAATTATCTATCCTATTTCTGATAGCCCCTGGGTAAGCCTTGTCCAAGTCGTCCCTAAGAAAGGAGTCATGACAGTGGTCCATAATGAAAAAAATGAACTGGTTCCTACAAGAACAGTTACAAGGTGGCGTATGTGTATTGATTACAGAAGACTCAATACAGCCACCAGAAAGTATCATTTTCCTTTACCATTCATAGACCAGATGCTAGAAAGACTGGGAGGTCATGAATACTACTGCTTCCTGGATGGATATTTAGGTTATAATCAAATTGTAGTAGACCCCCAGGATCAAGAGAAAACAGCATTCACATGTCCATCTGGAGTATTTGCATACAGAAAGATGCCATTTGGTCTGTGCAATGCACCTGCAACCTTTCAAAGGTACATGCTCTCTAATTTCTCTGATATGGTGAAAAAATTTCTGGAAGTCTTCATGGATGACTTTTCAGTATTCGGAGACTCATTTAGCTCCTATCTTGACCATCTAGCACTTGTTCTAAAGAGGTGCCAAGAGACTAACCTAGTTTTAAACTGGGAGAAATGTCACTTTATGGTGACTGAAGGAATTGTCCTTAGGCACAAATCTTCGAACAAGGGAATAGAGGTGGATCAAGCTAAGGTAGAGGTAATTGAAAAATTACCACCACCAGCCAATGTTAAGGCAATCAGAAGCTTTCTGGGGCATGCAGGATTCTATAGAAGGTTTATAAAGGATTTTTCAAAAATCGCCAAACCTCTAAGTAATTTGCTAGCTGCTGACACACTATTTATCTTTGATCAAGAGTGTCTGCAGGCGTTTGAGATTCTAAAAGCTAAGCTGGTCACAGCACCAGTCATCTCTGCACCAGACTGGACATTACCATTTGAATTAATGTGTGATGCCAGTGACCATGCCATTGGTGCAGTGTTGAGACAAAGGCATGACAAGCTTCTGTACGTCATTTATTATGCCAGTCGTGTTCTAAATGACACATAGAAGAACTACACAACCACAGAAAAAGAGTTACTTGCAGTGGTTTACGCTATTGACAAGTTCAGATCCTATTTAGTGGGATCAAAAGTGATTGTGTATACTGACCATGCTGCTCTTAAATATCTACTCACAAAGCAGGATTCAAAACCCAGACTCATCAGATGGGTGTTGCTTCTGCAAGAGTTTGATATAGAAATAAGAGACAGAAAAGGGACAGAGAACCAAGTAACAGATCACCTATCCCGAATAGAACCAGTAGAAGGGGCATCCCTCTCTCTTACTGAGATCTTTGAAAACTTTTCAGATGAGCAACTCTTTGCCATCCAGGAAGCGCCATGGTTTGCAGACATTGCAAACTACAAGACAGTGAGATTCATACCCAAAGAGTACAGTAGGCAGCAATCAAAGAAATTGATCACAGATGCAAAGTACTATCTCCTAAAGAAAAAGCACAGAAGATCCTTTGGCACTGCCATGGATCACAGTATGGAGGACATTTTGGAAGTGAGCGAACAGTCACAAGAGTTCTCCAATGTGGCTTCTACTGGCCTACTCTCTATAAAGATTCCCGAGTGTTTGTACTTAATTGTGACAGTTGCCAAAGATCTGGTAATCTGCCTCACAGTTATGCCATGCCTCAACAAGGGATCCTGGAGATTGAGTTGTTTGATGTATGGGGTATTGACTTCATGGGGCCTTTCCCACCATCATACTCAAATACTTATATTCTGGTGGCAGTAGATTATGTATCCAAATGGGTAGAAGCTATTGCAACACCCACTAATGACACTAAGACAGTGTTAAAATTCCTCCAGAAACACATCTTCAGCAGATTTGGTACCCCTAGAGTATTAACCAATGATGGGGGCACTCATTTCTGCAATAAATAGCTTTACTCTGCTTTGGTTGGTTATGGAGTTAGCCACAGGGTGGCCACTCCATATCATCCACAGACAAATGGGCAAGCTGAAGTCTCAAATAGAGAACTTAAAAGTATCCTGGAATGGACTGTGATTAACTGTAGAAGGGATTAGGCAAGAAACTTGGATGATGCTCTGTGGGCATACAGAATTGCATTCAAGACCTTTATAGGGACCTCTCCATACCAGCTTGTGTATGGAAAGGCATGTCACTTGCCAGTGAAACTGGAACATAAGGCCTACTGGGCAACCAGATTCCTGAACCTTGATGCCAAGTTAGCTGGAGAAAAACGAATGCTCCAGTTAAATGAGCTAAAGGAATTTAGACTCAATGCTTTCGAGAATGCAAAAATTTACAAAGAGAAAGCAAAAAAGATGGCATGATAAGAAACTGTCATCCAGAGTCTTTGAGCCAGGGCAGAAAGTTCTGCTATTTAATTCTAGGCTCAGATTATTTCCCGGAAAATTGAAATCCCGGTGGAGAGGACCATATGTGATTACAAGTGTGTCACCATATGGATACGTAGAGCTTCAGGATAATGATTCTAACAAAAGGTTCATTGTTAATGGACAGAGAGTTAAACATTATCTTGAAAGCAATTTTGAGCAAGAATGCTCAAAACTGAGGCTTGATTAAAGCTCAGTAACAGTCCAGCTAAAGACAATAAAGAAGCGCTTGCTGGGAGGCAACCCAGCCATTTACAAAGTTTATTTGTTAATTAATTGATTTTTACAGGTATATGTCAAGTATCTTCAAGGTAAAATAGCAATTGCTTAAGTTCACAGAGTTACAGAAGGATTCGCAGGATAAAACAGCAAAAAGGAAGCTCACTGGTGCGAAAAAGCCAGTAAAAGCTATTTTGGGCGTTGAACGCCCAAAAGAAGCATCCACTGGGCGTTCAACGCCAGTAAGGATAGCCATCTGGGCGTTAAACGCCAGAAAGAAGCATGTTCTGGGCGTTGAATGCCAGAAAGAAGCACCTTCTGGGCGTTTAACGCCATATTTACAGCGTCCTGGGCGTTCCGAAAAACGCTCAGTGACAAAGGACTTCCTGGCGTTCAATGCCAGAAAGAAGCAACAGCTGGGCGTTGAACGCCCAGGAGAAGCAGCGTTTGGGCGTTAAACGCCCAAAACATGCAGCGTTTGGGCGTTTAACGCCAGGATGGTGGGGAGGAGGTAAATTCGTTTTTTCTTCACAAATTTTTAATTTTTTTTGTGTTTCAATTCATGATTTCTTGCATAAACACGTTCGAAATTCTCATCCTTCAATTCCAAAAATTTTAATCCTAATTTCTAAAATCCCTTTTTCAAAAATATCAAATGTATCTTAATCCATAAACACAAATCCTTTTCCAATCCAATCCAACTCTTTTTCAAATTTTTCAAAAATCAATTATCTTTTAAAATCTTTTTCAAAATAAAAATTTAGATTTATCTTTTCCAATATCATTAACAACTTTTTATTTTTAAATTATATCTTTTTCTTATCATATTTATATTTCATAAATCATATCTTCTATCTTATCTTTTTAAAAAAAAATTTCGAAAAAAAAATAACCCCCTTCCCTTTTAAATCCTCATTCGGCCTCCCCCTTCTCATCCACCATTCCACACTAGCACTCCTTCTATCCCTCTCCTTTATTTTCTTTTGCTTGGGGACAAGCAACCCTCTAAGTTTGGTGTGTTTATCCGTGATCACTAAATTATACCCACTAAGATCATGGCTCCTAAAGGAAAACAACCCACTCCAAGAGGCAAGAAAGAGAGTATTCCAAAACCACTTTGGAATCAAGGAAAGTTCTTAACCAAAGAACATTCAGACCATTACTACAAAATAATGGGTCTAAGATCAGTGATCTCGGAAGTCAAGTTCGATCTGAAAGAAGATGAATATCCGGATATCCAAGAGCAAATTCGAAACAGGAACTGGGAAATCCTAGCTAATCCTGAAACAAAAGTAGGAAGGAACATGGTTCAGGAGTTCTATGCTAATCTGTGGCAAACAGACAGGCAGAGAATATATGAAACTGCCCTCTATGACTATCGAACTTTGGTCAGAGGAAAGATTGTTCACATCCACCCTGATAAAATCAGGGAGATCTTTAAGCTGCCTCAGCTGAAAGATGACCCAAACTCCTTTAATAGGAGAATGATGAGAACAAACAAGGGCCTGGATAAGATTCTAGAGGATATATGCATCCCTGGAGCCAGGTGGACCACCAGCACCACTGGCATCCCAATTCAACTCAAGAGAGAAGATCTCAAACCAGTCGCCAGAGGCTGGCTGGACTTTATTGGGTGTTCTATATTGCCCACTAGCAACCGTTCTGAAGTCACTGTTAAAAGAGCAGTGATGATTCACTGCATCATGTTGAGAAGAAAAGTAGAAGTTCATCAACTAATCTCGTGTGAACTTTACAAAATAGCAAACAAGAACTCCAAAGATGCCAAATTGGCTTATCCAAGCTTAATTTCTATGCTCTGCAAAGATGCCGGAGTGAGGATGGGAATAACTGAGTATATCTCAGTTGAGCGGCCAATCACTAAAATATCAATGGAAAAACAACAGTTGTAGGATGACCCCATCAAGAGGAGAGCACAGGAATTCCTCCCAGAAATCCCTCAATTTGAATACTGGGAGCATCTTGAGGCATCTATTTCCAAGTTGCAAGAAGCTATGGACCAAATAAAGGAAGAACAGAATAATCAAAATAGCATGCTTTGCAAATTGCTTAGGGAACAAAAGGAGCAAGGGCGTGACTTGAGGGAACTGAAGCATCAGAAATTGATTCTTGAAGGACCAAACACCCCACAGACTAGAGAAACATCCACTTCCCAAAATACAGGTTGTTGAGTTTTAATCTTAGGTTTAACTCTGTGATAGTTGTTACTATAGGAATTTACCTTAGAAGTTATATAGGAGTAGTGGTAATTAGTATATCTATTTTGATTTTATTTTCAATTAAGTTATAATTTATTTTTCTCATCATCATCAAACATGAATAAAATAGTAGATTTTTAGAATAAAGAGGTAATTTATATCTTTCGAGTTCTTAATAAGAAAAATTATAATTAATTATATGTGGTGGCAATACTTTTTGTCTTCTGAATGAATGCTTGAACAGTGCATATTTTTTATCTTGAATTTTATGAATGTTAAAATTATTGGCTCTTGAAAGAATGAGGAACACGAGAAATATTATTGCTGATATGAAAAATCATGAATTTGATTCTTGAAGCAAGAAAAAGCAGTGAAAAAAATTTTTTACAAGGAATCATTGGATCAAGAAAAAGAAAAAGCCAATAGCCCTTAAAACCAAAAGGCAAGGGTGAAAAGGATCCAAGGCTTTGAGCATCAGTGGATAGGAGGGCCTAAGGAAGTAAATCGTAGCCTAAGCGGCTAAATCAAGCTGTTCCTAACCATGTGCTTGTGGCATGCAAGTCCAAGTGAAAAGCTTGAGACTGAGTGGTTAAAGTCGTGATCCAAGGCAAAAGAGTGTGCTTAAAAACTCTAAACACCTCTAATTGGGGACTTTAGCAAAGCTAAGTCACAATCTGAAAAGGTTCACCCAATTATGTGTCTGTGGCATTTATGTATCCGGTGGTAATACTGGAAAACAAAGTGCTTAGGGCCACGGCCAAGACTCATAAAGTAGCTGTGTTCAAGAATCAACATACTAAACTAAGAGAATCAATAATACTATCTGAATTCTGAGTTCCTATGGATGCCAATCATTTTGAATTTCAAAGCATAAAGTGAGATGCCAAAACTGTTCAGAAACAAAAAGCTACTAGCCCCGCTTATCTAAATTAGAATCTGAGCTTAACTTAAAACTCTGAGATATTATTGCTTCTTAATTTCTTTTTATCCTATTTTATTTATCTAGTTGCTTGGGGACAAGCAACAGTTTAAGTTTGGTGTTCTAATGAGCGGATATTTTATATGCTTTTTGGGGGTAATTTCATGTAGATTTTAGCATGTTTTAATTAGTTTTTAATAGAATTTTATTAGTTTTTAAGCAAAAATCATATATCTGAATTTTACTATGAGTTTGTATATTTTTCTGTGATTTCAGGTATTTTCTGGCTGAAATTGAGGGAGCTGAGTAAAAATCTGATTTAGGCTAAAAAAAGACTGCTGATGCTGTTGGATTCTGACCTTCCCGCACTCGGAATAGATTTTTTGGTGATACATGAGTCCAATTGGCGCGCTCTCAAATAGGTTGGAAATTAGACATCCAGGGCTTTCCAGCAATATATAATAGTCCATACTTTGCACGAAGATAGACGACGTAAACTGGCGTTTAACACCAGCTTCATGTTGCAGTCTGGCGTTCAGCACCAGAAACAGGTTACAAGTTGGAGTTCAACACCATAAATAGGTTACAACCTGGCGTTCAACTCCAGAAACAGCCCAGGCACGTGAGAAGCTTAAGTCTCAGTCCCAGCACACATCAAGTGGGCCCCAGAAGTGGATTTCTGCACTATTCTTCTTAGTTTACTCATTTTATGTAAACCTAGGTCACTAGTTTAGTATTTAAACAACTTTTAGAGACTTATTTTAAATCAGGATCTTCGTGGTATAAGCTAGAATTGATGGTGGCATTCATGAGAATCCAGAAAGTCTAAACCTTGTCTGTGGTATTCCGAGTAGGATTCTGGGATTGGATGACTGTGACGAGCTTCAAACTCGCGAGTGTTGGGTGTGATGACAAACGCAAAAGAATCAATGGATTCTATTCTGACATGATCGAGAACCAACAGCTGATTAGCCGTGCTGTGACAGAGCATTTGGACCATTTTCACTGAGAGGATGGGAAGTAGCCATTGACAACGGTGACACCCTACATAGAGCTTGCCATAGAAGGAACTTTGCACTTTTGCATGAGAGGAATATTATGTTACAGGAATTCAAAAGACAAAGCATCTCCAAAACTCCAACATGTTCTCCATTATTGAACAGCAAGTAATTATTTCACGCTCTTTTAATTTTTTTTTAGTAATTCAAACTGATAATCATAATTGATATCCTGACTAAAAATAATAAAATAATCATAGCTTGCTTCAAGCCAACAATCTCCGTGGGATCGACCCTTACTCACGTAAGGTATTACTTGGACGACCCAGTGCACTTGCTGGTTAGTTGTGCGGATTGCAAAAGTATGATTACAATTTCGTGCACCAGCGTGGCACGCCAATATAAGAATGTCACTATGGTGTGCCACTTGAGTTCGAAGGTGTGGCACGCCAGGGTTAACAAGGGACGAGCGTGCCACTTGGAGGATTGAGCGTGGCACACCAAGCCATTTTGAAGGACACGTGACACGCTGATGGAGCGCCAGCCACACGCCAGCTAAGGAGTCACGTTTATTGAGTGCTTTCTTTCTCTCCAAAATGTAATTTTTCCTTTTTCACTTTTGTAATTTCTTTATTTTCACTAGGAGTAGTATAAATACCCCCAAAGAGTATTGAAGAGTGGTTAAGCAGTTAGTTCTAGATCCCCTTTTACATTCCACTTTTGGGTACTTTCTAAGCTATGAGTAGCTAACTTCCCTCTCATTGAGAGAGGGAGATCTGTTGTACTTGATGAATTGATAATAGTGAAATTCTTTTTCTCTTCATCTTCTCTTGATTTGCTAGGAGGAATTTCGTTCTTAATGCTTAGTGTTCAATCATCTTGGGAAACACATTGAATGCAATTGGGTTTTGATGGGAACCTTGGGAAAGGAAACATGAAACCATGCTTGAAATCCCTTCTCACATTTGAGTAGATTCTGGGTTTTGGTGATGGGATATGTGACATATAATCCCCCTTCTACCTGGACCTACAAGGGTGTGTGGTATAATCAGGGACCAAGCATATCTCTCTTCATAAGCAATTAGACCAAGGAATTGGCTATTGATCAAGATCTGAGAGATTGAGTCACCAAGGGATTGGGGCTCAATCAATCATGATTGCCAAGAGGTCAATGAGTTGCATGATTGAAGAAGATCTAAGCTAGATTTGATCCAAAGAGACAACATCTCCCAATCTCAATGAATTTCCCCATTCTTATCTATCTATTTCTTTATAGTTTAATTTTACATTCTACAATTCCCCATTCCCATTTACATTCAAGTCATTTATGATTCAGCACTTTATATTCAGCAATTTCCATTTATGCACTTTATTGCTTTTCTTTACATTCTAGTCAATTACATTTATGTCATTTACAATTCTGCACTTCACAATCTTATTGATCCGCTTAACTAATTCATCAATCAATTAAAACTGCTTGGATTTGCCAATCTCTGTGGATACGATCCCACTCCTCTGTGGGTTATTACTTGGCGATAATTTTGGTGTGCTTGCCAAAAGAACTCGTTCACTAAATTTTTAAAAAGGGGTAGTGAACCGGAGTCATCAGGTAGCAGAAGTGGGAGGCTTCGGGGTCATCGTAGATTCCAGTAATGCCGCACTCTTCATGTGGTTTTTCGTCGTCATCGGAAAAGGAGAAGAGAGACAACTGTTGGTGCTGTTATGGCTTGTGAATTGGAGAGTTGTGGTTGTCAGAGCCCGCGACACGTGTTGTGTTGGTGAAGGTGGGTTTAGAGAGGGTTTTGTTGTGGCAGAAAGGGAAAGAAGAGGGTTTGGAGATATAGTTGGTGGTGGTAGAGGTGGCGCGCGGCAGTTGATACGATGGGTCATACTCGCTTGCTCGCCGTCGCATGTGTCCTGCCTCCCTCGCTGGCACCGGAGAAGAAGAAGAAGAAGAAGAAGAAGAAGAATGGGTTGGAGGGATTGGTGGTGGTTTTAACGTCGCCGGAGCTCTTTTCCAAGCATTTTAATGTTAAGGGTGATTTTGTCAAATTTAAAATTTTTTTTGGGGACTATTTTATCAATAACAAAAATCAGGTACTATTTTGTTAGCATGAGAATCTTTTGGGTACCGATTTAGTATTTACTTTAATAAGGAATAACAACAAATAAACTAAATAGGAAAAGCCTAGGGGCCAGCAACTTCATTAAATTCTGGCCAGCATGTAACCAGCAAAAAATAGTGAGTTATTGGATGAAATCTCACACCAATCTCACACCATTAAAATCATCATCGATGGCTATTTGATGGCTACAAATCCCAAAAGTTGCTAACCCTCTAGCATTCCTCAACTAAATATTCATAATCATAAAAGATATAAACCAAAAGTTATTATTATTATTATCCACTTACATTGAGAATTTCACTAACATTAAAACCAAAAATTTTGACAAACCCAGTATATAAAGGACTTCTTTAGAATTTTTTATGCAAAAAAAATTTGAAACACTTTTTTAGCATACTTTAAAGTTAAAAAAAGTGTATAAATTTAAACATAAAATGTACAAGAAAGAAATGTAATTTGTGCTATTCAAAGATTAGAAAGGATGGAAAACAATTTTACCATACCATCATCAATAATTCAGAATAAAAAAATTAGCAATCAAAATTAACAACTCAGAATCAGAAAAACCAACATGAACAACTTATAATTAACATAAATAACTCAAAATCAGAAAAATTCTAGCATTAACAATATTCATTAACAACCAACTCAACGGCTAATAACTCAAAAATCAGAATAAATAGAATTAACAAAATAACCAAAAATAAATTAAAGCAGTAGTGCTTACCGGCGATGAAAGAGAAAGAAAGATAACGGCGCGACAAATACTCCACGGCCGAATAGAGAGAGACGTCGCTGTGAGAGAGAAAGATTTAAGAATTTAAGAACATAATTGATTACTTTAACCCTCTAATTTTTTTTTTCAAAATCTTTTGTTAATATCAGAATTTTCAAAGTGCATCTTAAAGATTTATTCTAATCCACATTTTTTGTTAATATTTTATTTTTAAAATTTTCACTTATCAAATGTAATTATTTATATATTTTTAAATTAAAAAAACATGAAAAAATATTACACAAAAATACATTTAATAATATCATTTAATTTTAGTTTGTAAAAGAAAAATATTTAGTACTAATACGTTTTACCAATATTAGTCAATATTTTGATTGATATTTTATTATTATATTATTAAAATATAAAATTTATAGTTTAAAATCTATATTTTAGTACTTAGAGTTTAGAATAGAGTTAACTACTAATTTAATACGCAAAAAGAATCTGTTATTGTCTATTAATAGAATGATTTTTAAAAAATGTTATCGATTAAATAATATTTGAATAATTTAAAAATGTGATAAAAAATTATTAAATATTATATTTTTATAATTAAAAAAGTTTTTCATATTTAACAAATTATTTATTTATTATTTGATCTAAATTTTTGTGATAATATTTAAATAAATATTTAAAAAATACACAAAAATTATTCGAAACAAAATTTAATGTTTAGACTTTTTATTTTTTTAAAAATATGGTAATGACAATAAAATGTTTTTAAAAAATTTAACGGATATAAAATTATTAAAATTTAAAGATAAAAAATATTATTTTTTAATAATGTTTGAAAAGGAATATATTTCTAAAATCTTTTTTTAGAATATATATTTAATATTTATTTTTTATCAAATTTTTAAAATTTATTTATCGTTAAGATCTTTTAAAATTAATTTTGTCAGCGATATAAATATTTAAATATTATTTATGTAAGGTGAAAATCAGGTGCATTCAACTTCACATAAAGTTAATAGATAAAAATCGTTAAATAATTTGACTAAATTTTTATCTAACGACTCTTAATTATTAATTTTAAGTAAAATTGACTGCATTTAAATTCCTCCTTTATATAAGGTAAAAAGTCAGATATAATCAGTAAAATTAATAGTTAAAAATTATTAAATAATTTAAATAATTTGACTAAATTTTTATCTAATAATTTTTAATTATTAATTTCCTAAAAAATTAACTGCACATAAATTTCTACCACAACTTCACGTATTTAGCGAGTAGTGACAAAAAAAAATGATAAATATTGTTGGTGAAGTAAGATTGCAAAAAAAAAAAAAAAAAATTGACAAGTTTTGCATCTCAACTTTCGTGGCTTGGAAATCTCTACGTGGCTAACTCGTAATCTCTTCAGTGATTAGTGATTAAAAACGATAAGGACAGCCTCACGTACTAATTTACTTAGATATATGAATTTATTAAAGTGGCCACGTATTCTTTTTGGGTAAGATGGCTTCTCGTGCTTTGAGTTTACCAACATCTCATATTCCTTGCCAGAGGTTTATTCATAATTCTAAGGTCTTGGTATGTTTTCCTTCACGTGCTATTGACGGTTCCGGAAGGAAATTTTGTTATTCAATCCATTCAATGGGTTCCTCTGCTTCTTCCCAATCCCAGCAAGCAGACAACACTTCCTTTGAATCAGGTATTTTGATTATCATATTAATACTAACATTAATTTGTATAGTAATTGGGTTCTCCTCTTGGTCTTTGTTTATTCTTAGGAGATAGCTTTTTGGTTTTTATTTAGTTTCGCTTAGCCAGTTAGTTTAGTAGAAAATTGCAGGAGTAAGTGGCGGTAGTTATTTAGATTTTGATTTGTCATTAGTGAATGGTCCTCTGTGTTTGAATTTCAACGGAGTAATTTAGTCCATTAAATTTGAATTAAGATACATCAATTGCTTTTGGTTTTGGGGGCAAAATGTGGCATAGGCTTTGTTATTGGGATTTCTTGCTCAAAAACACTGAGGAGACAATAGAGAATCAATTCACAGCTGCTCAAAGTGTCTTATTTTATATTTCTTAATTACTATTAGAATAATTAGTTAGTATTAGATTTAATAAACATATAATTAAATAAGCTCAGAACAGTTTAAAATTGTATTATTTTGTATGCATGAGGTATAATTGGATAATATTGGATGTAATAAATATGAAATTATAGATATTATATGGTACCAAATTATCGATGTTAAGTTAAATAAGATAATTTTACCTTATTGTTTTTATAGCATTACCCTTCCTACCAAGGTTTGCCAGTGTTTTATCTGACATACTCTTTATTGGGCCTTTTAGGTGCTGACACTGTTGATTATAGGGATGAAGAGTGGAAGAAGCGCCTAACAAGTGAACAATTCTACATTACCCGTCAAAAGGGGACTGAGAGAGCTTTCACTGGGTACGTTCTAACTCTATTACTAATTTGATAATAAAAGCATTTGTTACATATTTCATTCATCTTGCATATTGCATGGTTTTCGTTTTAGATGGCTCTTGAACAATCTTTTTTTTTTCTTTTTTTTTTTTCAAATTTGACTCGTCTTATTGTAACTGATATGCTTGTCATGAAACCATCTCTCTTAAAAGCTACACTAGAGACACATTATTGGTTTTATGTCTCGAAATCTAGAACCATTGGCAGGGGGCTAGAGAGTGTTGGTTTAGTCTAGTGTACATATGGATTTAATATTTATTGTCTCTTGTTCAAGGCTATGTAAGGATACAATATGCTGCATATTATATTCCAAAAATCTTCTAACCACCATGAGAGGCATTCATATTTTTGTACTGCACAATTTTGATCATGATTCATAATAAGCCTGGTATAATCCAGCAGATTGAGATTGTCAATTTCTTCACCTTCAAGTCTCCATGTATCATTGTCAATTTTCTTTGCTGTAGTTAGAATTTCTGGTTATCAATAGCAAGTATAATTTTGCATCTTACTAAAATCTAAAGAATTGCACAGTGATACACAGTTAACATAATACACAGTGCTATATATGAGGTTCTTTTTTTATTTTTTTTTTTATGCAACTGTTGTTTTAACTTTCATTATTTTGAATAATTCCAGGGAGTATTGGAATACCAAAACCGAGGGGACTTACCATTGCATATGTTGTGACACCCCTCTATTTGAGTAAGTACTTTATATGCAGTTCATCAAACTACATTTTTCTTTCACTGATCACATTCATCTTGAACTGATTTAATTCTTTTGCATTGTTTTTTTCTCTCTAGATCATCTACTAAGTTTAATAGTGGAACTGGATGGCCATCGTATTACCAGCCAATTGGGAACAATGTGAAGTCAAAATTAGATTTGTCCATTATTTTCATGCCGCGCCAGGAAGTTCTTTGTGCTGTCTGTGATGCTCATCTTGGACATGTGTTTGATGATGGTCCTCCACCCACTGGAAAGCGTTATTGTATCAACAGGTAATTAATCATCATGGATTTGGATCCTCTCATGTTGAAAATTAGCATGATCTTTGTCATGTTCACATCTTCTTCATTGATATAATTACTCTCAAAATTATAAAATGTTAAAAAAGAATCATTGTAGAATGTGGAGATCTTAATTATAGTTATTAGACCTAAGACCAGACCCGTTGGTTGAGGCATAGAGAGATTGGTAAAAGAATCACAAACCACCTAACGATTCCAAACGTGCTAGTCATTTGTTATATATTTTGTCAAATATTATGAGTTTAATTTTGATGCACTAACAAGTAAATCAATGACCATACATGTGTTAATTGTAAAAAAGTAGTTATTTTTATTGACCTAGTGTTACGTAATTAGATGTGCGTGTAAAATTCTTTTATATGGTCAATGTATCAAAATTAAATTCATATTACATATGGGGCATCTGTTTGAATCATATTATATCGTTATATATTTATTTACTAAATCCTATTTAATTAAGTGATTTATTTACTAAATCCTATTTAATTAAGTGATTTGACCTAAAACCAATTGATTGAACCAATGAGGCAACTAACCCAAAGCCTTAATTCGGTTAATCAGCAAGTCAAATTTTATCATTGTGATGTAAACAATAGAAGGTCATGTTTATTTTGAACATGAGAGGATCCAAAATCTGAATCCAATAATTACTTCAATTTGGTCAATTTTTTTTTTTTTCATAGAGAGGGCCACATTTGTCCAGAGAAGTTATGTTTGGTGTTATGTTTCTTTCAGTGCTGCCCTTAGGCTGAAACCAAGGCAGTAGGTGGTGCGTCTAATCTTAGTCAAAAGCAGATGGAGAAGCTTTTAAACATGGCGATTAGCATGTGTTGGTATAGTGGCAAACAGTTAGATGTGTCAACAGCAGATGATGGCTATGGTGAAAAACCCAAATTGTCAAATAATGGGGTTGAGTATTTTATTAATGTTGGAAGAATTTTCATTGTTCCTCAATACCAAATACATTAGTTGTGGTATAAACAGAGAGATGAAAAATTAGTATATCGATGTCACTAGACAAATTCTTTTGTAAACTGATCTATGATTACTTCCACATGCTTTTTGTATAGAGGATGGTCAGCATAAAAGAAATTTTAAAAAAATATTGTTCCACACATATTTAAATAGTATATTATCACATAAATAAAAGTATTTTGACAAAGAGAACGATTTAATTATTCATCTATTGTAGATTTAATTATTGTTATAATAAATTTGATTAATTAGAAAATTATATAAATTAATATGTATATATAAATATAAATACATATTTGTTAATTTGATGTGTTATTTTTAATAGAAAAATATTATTTGTTTTTTAAAATTCAGTCATTAAATTTAATTATATATTATTTTAGTTTTTTAATTAATTATGTCTTATTTTTAAAAATTTATTATTATTTAATTAATTTAAATATTTTTACGGAGGTCAGGTTATTCAAAAAATTAGAGAAGTTATTTATTTTTTAAAAAAAAATTAAATAAAAAATCATATTTAAAGGATATTTAGTTACACTATTTTTAATAAATATAAAGTATTTTTATAATGCAATCCTATGCAAATATGTTGAGCGAGGAAATTGTTGCACCAAATGGATGAAATTGTCGCTTATACTTTAAGATAAAAATCATTTTTGAATTCTTGTAAGAGTGCATTGGAATGATCCTTACTCTCTACAAGTATCTGCACACGAGATGGCTTAATAATATCCTTATTAGTTGAACACCCCAAGACGTAGCCACTTTGCTGAAGCCCATTTATTTCCTCTAATAACAGGGCAACTACCTGGAAGCATTAAACAAAAAAAAAAAAAACCAATTTGAAACAGATAGTAGAGTAACAAAATTGCAAATTGGGGTCAGTATGAATTACTAAATTAAATTTTGTGAAGTTTGTAACCATGTAGAGAAGAAGGATCTAGGGTGAGATCTGGCTTCATGCTCCAAAACAATATAGCATCACCCATTTTTGGCTTCACCGCGAGACCATTTTTAGCGCATTCAGACAAATCATTCTGCCATGGAACAGAACTAAAACTTACATTGGCATCAGGAAATACGGTCTCGCCACCTTCTTCAACATCTGAACTGCACAAAACACATAAAAATTAAACAATCAGTATATTTCCAAAGAAAATCCACCATAAAGCACAAGTGAGTTAAATCCGAAAGTAGTACCTGAGATTAGCGCTTATACTAAAATAGTCTTTGAATTCTCAATTGCTTAGTTACGTCCATGAAATTGGCAAAAGTGTACCACGTTAGTTCCTTAGCGTGATTCATAATGCTGATAAGGACTAACATGTACACTTTTGTCGATTTTAGAAACGTAATTGATACAATTAGAATTTAAGAAACTATTCTTGTGCACGAGACCAATTTGAAAGACTACTTTAAAGCTTAACTAACGTAAAATAGAACTATAATTGAAAAGAGACATGTGTTTACAGGTACATAAGAACTGTAGCAACACGGTGGTTTCCATCCTTAGTGTTGACCTTATCTAGGAAGTAATCAAAGTGAGGTTCATATTTTTGGCCAACTTCATAGTGAAGAACCTGAAGTCCTTCTCCATTCTCTACATATTATGAGTTATTCATTAGTAACTAAAAAACTTTTGAAGTAATTCATTCATACCAGACGATAAGTATACTATATTAGGAGGTATTTCCATTCCTGTTTAATATATTCAAATTGTATTCCATTTCCGGCTTAACCACCATATCACATATAGTGAGATCCAAGGTACAAAAATTCAAACACTAATGGGATCTACAAAAATATTAAAATGACACAAACTCATTACATTAACTTCATCATATACTGCCTCATATGACTGAGCAAGAAAGAACCCTCATATTTTATAAAGTGACCCTGAGTAAGCAAAAAGGAATCGGACACACTAAAATGATCTTAGTTTAACCGACAAAAATATTCAGGAAGCAATAGAAAATCAGTGTAAAACAATAAAAAATTATTTTATTTTTCAATCTTTAATTACTGCTAGAATAACTGAATAATATTAAATGTAATAAGTCTATAATTATAGATGTTATATTTATAAAATTATAAACATTAAATTAGATAAGATAATTTTAGGTTATTGTGTCCCTGACATTATCCTATATCAAACTTAGAAAGACAAAAGAAAGAGATAAGCAGACGCATACAGGAACTCATCATACAGTCATACCTATTGGTACGAAAGTAAGATCAGCAATCTTTTTTTCTATGCTTTGGACAATTTTGTCCAATCCTCTTCTCAGAAACGCTCCTGAGCTAGTACGATCACTGGAGGCATGGATTGTATAGAATTGCATTACCACCACTAGTCTCTCAGGAGCAAGTATCTAAACCAAAACACAGCTTACAACTATTGTTACCATAAATGAACACGCAAAATAGAGGCAAACCTGCTATCTATACTCTGTCCAGTATCACTATCAGCAACTTGTGATTTTTCCATATGTGGTTTGGCAACGTTGATCAAGTGTTCACATTCTTCTTTGGACTGATCCAAATGAGAGGCAGAATTAATTAATATTAATATTCTAATACAAAATAGATGAGCTTCACTTTCAACAGTTTACTGCTACATGAATCTAATATCGCAAAATAAGACAAGACGCTCAAGCTTGTTGAACCTTTTCAGTCACAATTCGGTATTCCATTCATGAATATAACTAATTTTCTTGAGCCTCGCCTAAAAGACATCCTTATAACACGTTTTGAAGGAAAATTCTAGATCTGAACTGAGCTGGTAACCGCCACGTTGCACCAAACAGGTGTGTACATGAAAAAAATCAGTGCCTAATCCATAACAGGTGAATTAACAGATCTGAAAAACTAACCAGGAAATTGTGGTACATGAAAGCTCTTGGCTCCCACGAAAGAATTTCGGTCCACTTTTTCTTTTGCTCTACCAAACCGTAACCTCTTTCAAAAGCAACAACAATAAAGTAGTAATGTTAAACGCATTTTCGCCTTATAACTAGAAAAATAAAAACAGAATCGTTAGCGGTGGAAGCTACCTCTCAGAAGTTCTGCGCCGCCTAACAGCACCGATATCCTTGATCGGAGAATCATTAGCGGTAATAGGAAGATTAAAAACTCCGATAGAAAGTAACACCAGAAGCACAATCGTGAAAATCAAAAGCATCGGCAAAACCAGCTTCCTCAACGAGATCCATTTCTTCAACTGCGCCTTCGGATTCGTGTATTTTGCTTTTGCCATGCTTCAAATAATGTAGAATTGAATGGTGTTTGTGAATATATACGCTTCATCATAGTTCTATGGCTACCCTTTCTTCAGGCCAAAAAGCTTAATCTGTAACACTGTTTTGCGTCTTTTGCATGAAGATAAATTCAAAATACGAAATCAGAATTTGGAAGCGTTGTTGGCGTGAGTGGTACGGTAATACATGGGAGTTGCAACCAGGGTATTTGCTATTAATTAATTATATTTTTTTTGTATAAAATTTCTATAAATATTAATACAAATTATTAGTAATTAAATACTAATAAAAATAATAATATTTATTTGTTATGTAATATTATTTATAAAAAAGTAAGAAAATATTGAATACTATAACCCTCAAAGAATAACAAGATAATTAATTGTCTTCTGTATCAAATTAAAAATATTAAAAAAAGTATATAAAACCAAAAGATTACTAACCAAAAACTAAACAAAATCACATTAATTTATATTAATTATTAATTTTAAATTTTTTAATTTTAAAATTTAAAAAATTTAAAATTAATTAAGTAAACATAATTAAAACCTATAAAAACATTTCTCTTCTCTCTCACATTAACCTACCCACTTCTAACAATCACACACAGACTTCTCTCTTTTAGCAATACTGCTCGAAGCGCCGGCGACTTCCATGCTCTTCGTGACACCCTCCACAAGCGCATATAAAGCTTAACATCTTGAAACCCTCCATCTGTTATTTTGGTTACCTTATCAGATAAAAAGGGACCTAACTTACTGCAGAAATCATCAGTGACGTTGCATCTCCAGTTCGGCACGACATTTAGAGGCTGTCCTCTGGTAATTTCTTCAATGGTAATTTCTTCAAGGATTTCACAGAATCTTTCCCCTTGATAAACACCAATGCCTTTGGTTGTTGTGTTATCTTTATAAGGGTATGGACTGCATGCCTTGGACAGGACATGTGGGGTGACAAATTTATGCGAACCGGATCAAAATATTTAGGATTTGATAGGGGGTTCACACTTCTTAACTCTCCATTGATGATCTATTTGTTAATATGAATGTCATGAATTATAAAAAAAATATTCATTTAATATGAAAAAAACATTCTAATATTTAACAAAAAAAAATCCAATTATATTTTAGTAAAAAATAATTAAAAATCTATAAAATTAAAAAAAATGAAATTCTTAAAGAAATAGAGACATTTATATTTGTAATACAAAAAAATTCGAAAAATATATAAAAGAACATTCATTTAGTATGAAAAAGAAACGTTTTGATACTTAGTAAAAGAAACATCCATACATATTAACTCGTAGAGATTTTAAATTCACCTAAAGGTATTTGGCTGATTTTTTGTTAATACCTTTTTAGTTCCTAGCATTGCTCAAAATATTAATACAATAAAAACTAAATTCAACATAGAATAAGAGTATTCACTTGTTGAGAGCATATATGAAATTTTCGGCATTTTAGTTTCTTGATAATTCTGAGGAGGCACTCTAATAATTTTTAATTAGTGTTTTGGTATATGCAGAGTGTTTCTTTGTTTATCAAACGAGGAAACAATTAAAATTAAAAGTTCCTAGGGTCAATGCCATGCTAGACTATGTTGCTTATATGTGCCACTTTTTTTTTTTTTTTTAATCCATTTATTCTTTTTTTTTCACTCGTACAACGACTTCTTAACTTGCATAAATCTAAGATTCTTTAAGAATATAATAAAATTGTGACAAGAGCTAAAGAAAATTGGTTTATATATTTTGAACGATTTTATATATCAAAATTCAATTAAACTCACTTCCTGACGCTAGAGATGAAAATGGCAGCGACTTGAAGAACATATGGTGACTTCAATATTAGCCTCTCTTTCTCCTGCTTCTTAGTGTTTATTTATTTTAACATTGTTTTGAAATATGTATATTTATCAATTGAATGAAACAAAATAATAGCATGGTAAATTAGTTAGAAACACACAAAAATTTAGTCGAATATCACAGGTGATGACACCGCAATTCTAAGACAGGTACAACCCTGCAATACTAATGGCCCAAGTGTGGTATTGTTAGAACCAATAATTAACCAGTTATCAAAGACAGAAGAGGAGTAATCCAAGCTAGTTCTAATATTGATGGTGGCAGAGAGATAAAATTTGTCCCAGAAATCAATTTTTGTGAGGTTCTATCAACAGAGTTTATTCAGCCACTGTCGAACCCATTTTTTAGTAGTTCACAAGTTCCTAGGCCTTATTTTTAAGGCGGCAACTTAAATAAAGTCGTGAAAAATGACTTCGGCTAAAGTTGCCATTCTAATTTGAACAAGTGTCTCATCATGATTTTTTTATTAACTTGGTTTGATTTTATTGAACCGTATTGAACCAAATCATTTTATTGAATTTTATTAAACCAAATTATAGGTTTAAATTAAAAAAATACTAATATATTTTTAGGATAATATTTTTACTAGTAAATTTGCTTAATATTTTTGTCCATCAATAATAAAAATAAAATAACTAAAAAGTAATTTATAATTTATATATCTAAATATAAATAAATTATAATAAAATAAATTATATTAAAAATATTAATTAATTAAACAGTTAATTTAAACTAAAAAATTAGATAATTAGTTATATTTATAATTAAATAATTTTTTACTAAGTGTTAACAATTATAATTTTATTAGTTAAAGTTAAGAATGGTGTTTCAATTGTAATTAATTGTTAAGTATAATTTTTATTTAAAATAAAGTATTATTTTATTTATTTAAAATGCACTATTGTAATTATAAGATTGATTATACATTAGAGTATCTCTAATGTTAGTACTAGTTTCAATTTCATTCTGGATTCTACAAAAATATTTGTAGATCATATATTATAAATAGTAATTTGAAATTCAAAGTGAAAATTTGTTCCTCCATTACTCAATTTTAGTTCACTTAAAATTTTAAATTTTTTTAATTATTTTATCAACATAATTATTCGAATGACAAAATTTTATTAATTCTCTATCAAAATGATATTATATCTTTAAGATGAATTTAGAATATGATTTAATCTAAAATTTTTGTTTGTACATATAAATAAATGATAATTAATTATCTGATCGAATAAAAAATTGAATATCATTTAATCAAGTTCATAATCATAACAACAAGAAAAAATGTTAATTAGTTCTTAATATCAAACTTAGATATAATTTGATGTGATCATCTAAAGTTGTATTTTACACTTTTAATTAAGTATCAATTAGTAATTTTGAAATTTTGATGGAACTTAAATTATTATTACATGTAAAGTTTAATCTAGCTAGCACTCAAATCTAAGTGTTATTTTGTTGTTGAGATCCAATATAAACCACAATTTGATGAAAAGTTCTCCTTAAACGTCTAATTAAGTGCGAGTTAGTGATTTAGATTAAATTTAGAGCATCACTTTAATTTTGATGTGACATATGCTCTTACACATGTAATTAAGTATCGATTAGTAATTTGAATTAAATATAGAATATCACTTCATATATAACTAAGTGTATGTGATTATTATGAACATAAATTAAAAGTTAATTTGTTATGGAGATAACAATCAGAACATTATTTGATGTGAATTTTGTTATTATTTCTCTAATTAACTGTGATATCAAGTTTAGAATAGTTTACTCTGACATTCAAAAATTAGTATTAATTTATGAGATTAAATTTAGAATGTGAATTCATAAGAATTTATCACTACAAGAAAATAAGTTTTCTGTCACGCTTTTAAAGCGCGCCGAAAAGTGCTAAAAAGGGTGCCGACTGTTTTTTGCCACGTTTTTTGAGCTATCGACACGCTTTTGAAAAGGTCACATCCGCAAGCGTGCCGATTGCTCTATTGCCACGCTTTTGTGGATCTATCGGCACACTTTCTTTGTTGCCACGCTTTCAACTCTTGTCACGCTTAAAAGCGTGGCTATATGTATTAACTTATCGGCACACTTAAAAAACGTACCGAAAAAAATGAAAGATATGGCTACGCTTTTGAAACGTACCAATAATCGAAGAAATATAGACCTATTGCCACGCTTTTAAAGCGTGGGTATATCCCTATCAAATTAAAAAAAAAAATCTGGCATGCTCTTTTACACATACCCTAATGCACTCTAAAAACAATAAAAAATATTGACAAAAATCTGTAAATATTATTTTAAAAAATCAATTAATGAAAATTAGTATTACATTAATAAAATTCAAACCAAATTAGCTATATCAATCTCTTATAACCAAAGTACTTATAAAATATATTGGGATAAAAAATATCAATACATATAAAACTTATTAAAAGTTATTAACTTATTCTATCTCTTTATCATTTTTTGTGTAGAAAATAAAAAAATTAAAAAATAAATATCAATAATCCAAACATAATATTGTTGAATTTCGCGGTTTATAGGAAAAAATTCACAATCCTCAGCAAGAAAGACTCAAATCACAAATGCTCAGTACAAAGGGCCTTGACGAGTTTAACATAGTCAGGTTGGTCACAATCCTCGGCAAGAACAATGAGCTGAGCAGTGCACTTCTCGATCACCTTGGCACCCTCATAAAGGCCTCGTGCAAGACCACCATAAGCAAGTGACTTCCTAAGTGTTAGCTGTAAGGCAGTCATGATATCCATTGGCTCGCCGATGGCAGGAGCTACTTGCTCAGTTGCCACAACAGGACCTTCTTCACTGTAGATTAAGAGTATGATAAAAAAAGGGTATCAACTAACTACCATAGTTCCACAAGTGTTGTTGACTTTGCACGTAATCCATACTTCTTACACCGGTTGTTTAGAGATTTTACCAGTTCATCAAGGTCTGATTGGATACAATCAGCATGAGTCTGAAAATTGTAGATGACTTGATTAGATATGATTAGAATTTCTCAGGATGGATATAAATGCTTGATAACGTCAAACCTACCAGATATGCCCAAACAAATGTAAATTATCGTATAATATTAAGCACAGAAACAAAAAGCGGATGGCTACCTTCTTATCAACTTCTGAGGCTTCTTGAAACTTCGAATTAATTGAATTTTGCTCATCAGATCTCAACTGATTAAGGACGTGCTTCTCCAACACTGGAACGTGGGACTTTTGCTGTTTTTGAAGTCCTTCATCAGATAGAAAAACAGAAGCTGGCCTTGGTGGCCGGCCTGTAGTTGGGTTCACTCGTTGAGCACCAGGGTCACTCATCTCTTCCTCTTGTTGAAAACCTTCCAAAAATAGAGGGTATAGAGAAAAATAATAGTTTAAATATCTTCCATATATACAAATGATTGCGTGCGTGTGTGAGAGTAAGAGAAAAAGGGGGAAGGGGAGAACCAGTAATTCTCGGACACCAACCTGATGGATTTCCCCAAGTTACAGAACTGTACTGAGTGGCAGGTAGGCCAGAAGGTAGTAAAGCAAGGAGAATGTTACTTGGAAATACTCCTAGAAGAGCACGTCCTTCGGTGTGTTGTTCCATTAGGTACAGTGCAATACAAAACTCCATGAGAGAAAGCATGCTATCATTATTTTGATAAGATAAGTCCCATACCTGCTTTAAAACCTCTAGAAAATATAATCATATGTAGAACTCATGATCAGGGAATACGCTAGCCACTGAAAAATTATAAACATGGAACATGTGAAAAATAGGATGATAAAATAGGCATTGCCTAAAAGAAATCCATAAACAAAAAGGACAAAAATAAAAAACAAATGCTATCAAAAGCAAATCAATCATTCTTAAGCTGACAGCCATGAAATGGAGAAGAAAACATAAAGAAAGCATTTAAAGTCTCCTGTCGAAGCAAGAACAGAAGTATAAGAAAAATATACCCCATGGTAATCTCCAGCTAAGGAACAAGTTCCGGGCTTGTTCCCCAGTGATTTTCCTATCCCTATCTGTATCTACTGCAACAAATACTTTTGTATACTTTTGAATATCAGTTGAAGTCATCCTTGGCCATGGAGATTGAGGCTGACTAGAAGCAGAATCCTACAACCTCACTGGATGTCCAGGTGGATTTGGCATATTATGTGTTTGGACCAAGGCATGCTTATTCTGTTTCCCCACTGGATAGACCGTTGGAAGCTGTGCACCAACAGGCTGGGATGCAATTGGGCTCTGCAAAGATTCAGACCGCAATCAACAATCAACACAAACCAGCACCAGAATTTTGTGCTCAAATGAATTCACAGATTGCGCCATACACTATTGGGGTGTGTATGGTTTGGATAAAATTTTTTTGAAGAAATCCAAAGACAATCCAAATTGAAACCAATTATATGGTTCTAAATCCAAACCATACCTGGTTTTATAGACGAAACTGGTTTCAATCAGTTTGAAAAAATAAACATGTTTAAAACTGGTTCTGAATTTTCAAATTGGTTTTTGTTGTCAACCAGTTTTAAATCCAGTTTTTGCTGCAAATCTGGTTTTGACTGAAAATCCAATAATAAATCTGGTTTTTAAATCTTTTTTCTAATTGCAAATCCAATTTTCGTTACAATCTTATATTCTATTTTTAAAACCAATTAACAACCAATCTATAGGGAACTATATGTCTAAATGTTCGTTACAACATCAAAAATTAAATCTAAAAAACAAAGATTAATCTATATAACCTTTAGTCTTCATCAAGATGAATGAAAAAGTAATAACGATAGTATAATACTCACTAATCAAGCTCAGAAGTAAGAACTGAATGTTGTATAAATCTGGTTCACAAATCTCAGTACCTAACACAGTGCAGTAGTGCAAGATTCATGGTCATTCATGTATTAGGAGGAAATGTCAAAGCATGAACTCAAAATCTTAGTACTTAGAGGCAGCTCTTACATCTTCTAAAATACATCATTTTACTCCCAAAAGAGACTGCCAGAATGCCAAAAAATTCCACTCCCACAACTAATACAAAGGAGTTACCAGGCAAAAGAATAACTTGGAAAACAATTTTAAGAACCAATATTCAAGAGCATAACTTTCTCAAAACATAATTCATTTGATGGTTTGGTCAATGAGTAACTACCATTTTGGCTTTCAAAAATTCAAGTTTTGACAAAATGACCCTGCTAAAAAAAGGGAAAAATGACATTTTGGCTCCCAAAGATGATTTCAGTTTGACAAAATAAGCTATTTTCTTCATAAGTGGCAAATAGCTCGTGTTCAGTTCATCGTGTTCAATTTTCAAGTCAATTAGATTGCAAGCAGTATGAAAAGCATAATATGAACAACAGCACGACATTAAGAACCATACGAGAAAGAAAATTGAATAAATAAGGCATGAGATAAATAAAATGGAACATACCCAGAGATCCTTGTTGATAAGAAAAAAGAGCAATCTCTTCTTCACTGTACAGGGAAACAAAACAACAATAATATACCGAAAAATCAGATCTTGTGCTACGAAACTTTACAGCAAATATTTTCGTAATTTCCGCAGAATAAACATTGACAGTACAAACATATGATAGTACCAGCTACTCATTAAGGACTTGACAAGAAAATCATCGCATTAGAAAAAGCTACGGTACAATGAGACAATATATTTGAAGAAATAAACGATGAAATAATAGAACGCGAACGAATTGGCAAAAGGAGAGGGAAGGAATACCTGGAAGACGATGAATAGGTGCCGAACGAGTTTCCAGTGAGCGACAGAATAAAACGCAAAATAAGAATAGATCTAGGTTGGTATGTTGTGTAATCGGAGGGAGTGTGAGAGAGTAGAGGAGGAGAAGAACCCGAGTTGGTGCTTAGGGTTCAAAGGCGGCGATGGAACAGACTAAGACAGCGACGATGGAACGGACTAAGATGGCTTAGGGCTTTCTGGGTCTGGGTCACGAGGAGGAGATGATGAAGATGAACATGACGGTAGCCAAGCTTGACGGAAGTGTTGGAGGCGCGATGAAGCTCTGGTATTAGGGTTGGAGGCACGATGAAGAAGCTCTGGGTTAGGGTTGGAGGTACACAATGAAAAGGCTATGGATGAAGTAGTGTATTTATTTGATGAAAAACGTTAAGTGCGGGTATGCGTTTAGGTTTACCTAGTGAAGTGCTTTTGCTTTCCAAAGTTAGATACCCTTTTGGCACGCTTTAAAAATGTAACGGTACCCTAATTCTATTGGCACGCTTTAAAAAGCGTTCCTGTTGCTCTCTATGGTTATGCTTTTAAAGTGTCGCATAAAAAAGAACGTGGCCAACTTTTTAATCAGTGGCCACCTTCGTAAAAGCATCCCAATTCCCCTTATTGCCACGCTTTTCAAGCGTGGCAGTAAAAAAAGCATGGCCAAATTTCAAATAAATGGGCACCTTTGTAAAAGCGTGTCATTTCACTAAGCGTGGCCAAATCACAAATTAGTGGCCACCCTCACAAAAGCGTGGCCATAGACCACTTTTGGGCACGCTTTAAAAGCGTGGCAAGAAAAAAATGTGCCGACAAGCCTTTTTTCTTACAATGTATAAATTAAAAATCTTAAAAGACTCACTTAAATTTAGAGTATGATTTGACATGAAAATTTTATTTGTACATATAAATAAATGATAATTAGTGATCTGATCATATAAAAAATTAAACATAATTCATAATCATAATAAAAAAAATTGTTAATTAGTTCTTAATATCAGATTTAGAGTATGATTTGATGTAGTTATATGAATTTCTGTTTTGCACTTTTAATTAAGTGTAAATTAGTGATTTCAATCAAAGATAAAGCATTACTATATATGAAATTTACTCTTATACACTGAAAATTAATATTAATTAGAAGTTGAGATCAATATAGAACATAATTCAATGTTAAGTTTACCTTTGAATCTCTAATTAAGTGTGAATTAGTGATTTAGAACAAATTTAGAGTTCTATTATATGTAAATTAATGATTTAGATAAAATTTAAAAAGTAATTTTGATCTGAAATATACTCTCAGACATTTATAAATTATTAATTTGAATTAAATGTATGATTATTTGTAAACCTAAAACTAAAAGTTAATTTGAGATAGTATTTATAATATTATTTGATGTGAATTTTACTATTATTTCTCTGATTAAGTGTTAATATCAAATTTATAATATTATTTCATAGCAAATTTACTCTTACATCTAAAAATTAGCATCAATTTGTTTTTTATGGGATTAAATATAAAACATGAATTGATAAAAAAAACTTTATTAAAGATCTTTAAAAAATCACTTACGAAAATCTTTGAAAAATTTACCCAAATAAATTTTGATTGTATTGAGTTATTTATTTTTTTAAAGAAAAATCAGAAATTAATATGTTGTCGAAATTAGATATATATGTCAATTAGTAATTATGGTTTAGGTTATTTAACATTATAAAAATTCATAGATGACCTTTTGAATTTGTATTAATATTTGATTTGTGGATACAAAAATAATTTGCAATCAACAAAATATCACTCGACATTCTTTTTTATTCTTTTATTAAACATAAATTATAAAAAAAATAACAAAAAAAATTTTAAAATATTTTTATTATCTACTTTTTCTTTCAAATTATGGTAAATACTAAAACAGTTTCTTTTAATCTTTGGAAAAATTCCGATTCCAAGTCCTAACAATTTTGCATCAGAATGACTAATCCTAGTCCTAAGCCCAACTCCAACCCTAACCCCAACCCCCTTTGCAAATTTCCAAATCTATGCAGTAGATGGGGTGGCTACTAGCAACATTGACGGCGTGGACCTACATTCCTCTTTGATTACCTTGTTCCTTCTTCTGCGTTAGTACTCATCTATGCTCGTGGGAGCTGTGCTAGTCTTCTACTCACATACCTCCTATAAATACTTGATAGACTATTCAGATTAAGATGTACATTTGGATTGGTTTCTTTACTTTATTTTCATAAGTACTTTTCCATTACAAAAATGCTTTTGCAATTGGATTGGTTCGTTCAATATTTTTCAGCAAAAAATTTGCTAGGAAAATCAAATTGTATTTGAATATACAACTTAAAAAGGTATTGATGACGATAATTCGATAGAGTTTACAAGTCATAAACTCATGGTATTATCTTATCGGAGTGGTTGATCTAAACAACTAAATAATAAAATAGAAACTTTGAAGCTTTCTTTACTCAACTACCAGGGAGTGTGTCACTGTTCACAAGAATCTCCAAATCAAATACTTGAACACAACCATCAGAATTCATTGAACCAATACTGTGAGTACTGAGTACAATATATTTAACAAAAATAAATTACAAAAGGAAAACATATATGCACAATTCGCATACTAACAACACTGGAATGGTTCAGCAAGGTAATGTAACATCCCAGAAGCAAAAAGCTCATCTGCTCCAATAAGTTATTTTTCACTATTGTTTCAAGGTATTCTTGGCTTCCATGGCCTATATAAACATATGAATAGTTATGTCAAAAATCATGAAGAATTATTTTGTAACAATTAAAGCATAAAATACAAATAATTTTCACTTGTAAGAGCCATTGATGCCCAATATTTTGCAGAGTGGTTGGTTGGCCAGGTACTCCATCCTGTGGCATTGGAAATAAGTTACTAAGTGTTGGATAAAATTGGACCCCTGATAATGCTCCTATACCTGCCAGATTCGATTAAGAACCCATGAGCTTAGTACTAGATTCTGCAGTATAGTTGCACCCATTACTCTCATTCCTAGTGGCACCAAGAGGCTCTTTTGCTGCCTATCAAGCATGTCAAATAAATAAAAAAACAATTCATTACAACCTAATGTTACATTTCTTAATTTTTACGTCTATAAATAGACAGAATTACACAACCAAAATTTTTAACCATGCTAGGAGAATAAATATGATTAACATACTAATATGAAAATAATTGATCAAATTTTTTTCAACAAACAAAATTTAGCAATCTTTGCATAAATAACCTCATCTGTGTCTGTACATCGAGAAAGGAGATGGTCATGGCTCTGGTCACCTTCATCAACCAAATTTGGACAATGCCTCTTTGTATGACCCTTCACGAAGCAATTTGAACATGACCTTTTCCTAGTTTCATTCTTCTTGAGTTTGGGTGCACCTTTAGTCTTAGCGACACATGGATCACCAATAAATTCAGCAACAGGATGCAATACATTAGTAACGACATTTTGCCTTTTAATGTTGCACCTTTTCTCTAGATTTTTGGTCCATCTAGTAACTTCATTCATCGTATCACCAAAAAGTGGAACTTCTTGAGCCATAAGGAATGACATCCACATTGTGGCAACTGACATAGCACCATATCTCATTAAGAAACCTTTCTCAGTATCATTTGAAGTGCTTTTGACTGTTTGATCATTAGTATACTTCTTTGCATCTCAGGTCCATCTTTTTAGAATTAGACTTTTTGCCAATTCATCTACATCCTCTCGTCTCAACACACACAACATATGACTACAAGGATACCCTTTATGATCCCAATGACAGCATTCACACTCCAATTTTTTCTCATTGCTGTCATATACAACTGCAAATATTTTGACCCTCTTTTGAAAAGCACAAATCTTGTATACCATAGTTGTGGAAAGGGGTTGACTATTTATAATGTCTAAAGAAACCACTTCTTCAATTTGCTTCCTCACAAGTTTGAATATCTCTCTAGTGTAGATGTTTGCAGCACAAAGCTCGAGAGATTGTGATAAACCACTATTTTATGGTTTATATTGTGTTTAATTGAGTGGTTTTTATCAAATTCTTGCCCACTTATTCATATGATTTGCATGATTTTATAATTCCTTCCTAGTTTAGTTCTATGATCGAAAACTTGCTTCCTAGAGATCTTTTAATTGCGTATTTTAATTCTCCTTTATACCATTCGATGCCACAATTCATGTGTTAAGTGTTTCAGGCTTCATAGGGTAGGAATGGCTTAGAGAATAGAGAGGAAGCTTGCAAAAATGGAAGGAACACAAGAAACTAAGGAGATAACCAACTAACACCGACGCAGACGCATGGCTCATGCGACCGCGCAAATTGGAGAAAATCGCAGTGACGCGTTCGCGTGCTTGACGTGAACGCATGGATTGGAGTCTGCACGAATGACGCGAACGCGTGGACGATGCATACGCGTGGCAAGGAAAAACGCTGAATGACGCGCACGCGTGAATGACGCGTACGCATGACATGCGCGATCTGCAGAATTAACAAAACACACTGGGGACGATTTTGGGCCGCGTTTTGACCCAGTTTTTGGCCCAGAAACACAGAATAAAGCCAGGGAACATGCAGAGACTCAATTCATACAACATTGATAATTCACAATTTTAGTTTTTAGATGTAGTTTTAGAGAGAGAGAGGCTCTCCCCTCTCTCTTAGGATTTAGGATTTCTTTTATGATTAGGATTTCTACATCTCAATTTTCAGGTTCAATGTTCCTTTTATTTATTTTCCCAATTTAATTTATAAACTTTTCCATGTTACATTTGATATCTTTATTAATTCAAATTGAGGTATTTCAGACTTATGATTTTTATTTAGCTTTTTACACTCTTAGCTTTGGTTGAGTAATTGGTGACACTTGAGTTATCAAACTTAGCTGATGATTGAAAATTGGAATTCTTTGCTGATTGATTTGAATTCGCCTAACTCTAGTCTTTTCTTAGGAATTGACTAGGACTTGAGGATAACTAGGATAGGATTTCAAGTTCTCATACCTTGCCAAGATATTTTCGTAATTATTAATTTATTTTTCTTGCTATTTAAATTACTTGTTCTCTATTTCAAAAACCAAAAAATATACCTTTTTCCATAACCAATAATAAACACACCTCCCTGCAATTCCTTGAGAAGACGACCCGAGGTTTAAATACTTCAGTTATAAATTTTATTGGGTTTTGTTACTTGTGACAACCAAACTTTTACGCGAAAGGATTTTTGTTGGTTTAGAAACTATACTTACAACGCGATTATATTTTTGAATTTCTTTATCGGCAAAAGTCCGATTGTCAAAATGGCGCCATTGCCGGGGAATTGCAAACGTGTGCCTTATTATTGGTTATTGTAAATATTTTTCCTTTGCTTGTTTATTTGTTTTTGTTTTTTTCATTTTTAATTTTTATTAGCTACTATGAATTCTCACCCCTGTCGCTATGAGTTTGGTTCTAATTTTGTTGAAAGGAATGGAAGCTATAACAGGAACATGCATCAAGGTCAAAGCAATCAAAGATGGAAGGAGCCACGAGGATCTGATCAACCCTTTCAACAATAACACCTTCCAAAGTACCATGGACGACGACCATTCTACAATGCATGCCAAGACAATAGTTATGGTGGACCCCCTTCTAGTTACCAACAAGCCCCACTCTATGATTATGAACCACCTCCACAGCATGCCTTTGAACCACCAAACTCACAAGCCCCTTTCTGCCATTCACCTCCATATGACCCTAACCCTCAATCAGCATACCAACCACCTTATGAGCCATATGAACCATATATAGAACCACTCCAATTCCAACCCAATATTCACCATCTCAATATTCACCATCTCCATATCCATCAATCCAAGAGCACTATGATCCTACTTATGATAGCCGAGCGCAACAAGAATCAAGGGATCGTCTCAAAGAAACAGTAGAAAAACTTCATGCAACCCTTCGCCAATTGGATCAAGCGATAAATCGATTACCTTCCCGATGTTCGGACATTCAAGGAACCCCCATGGCTTCATGTGGAGAATCTATTGAAGAATGTGGCATGAAGGAGAAGTTAGAAACTCCGGTAGACAGTGAGCAGCACGATTTTGTATTGGAACAATTGGAAGAAGCTACGCCTGCCATTGAAGAGGAAAAAGTGGTTGAAGACTTAGGAGATGCAGAACCTCCATGAGAAACTCAAGTCATAGAGCCTCCTTCTAAGATGTTTGCAATTGATGTTGAGGAAGGTGTACAACCTCCAAGGCATATCATGGTTGAAGACTTTGAAGGGGACGATCAAGAGATGGATTCAATCATTAATGAATTCTTATCTACATTTGAATCCTTTCCCATTGGACTTAACATGGAGATTAAAGAAGAAGAAGCACAACCTTCCGTGCCCTTGGTGAACAATGAAAAAGAAATTGAATCGGAAGAAAGCTACCAAGAGGAAGAGGTTGAAATTGAAGAAGCTTGCAAAGAGGTGGAAGTTATCAGAGAAGAGCACAAGGGAGTGGAGCTTGCAAATTCATTAGAAATATCTCTCCCAAGGCCATTACCGCCAACACAACATTCAAGTGGGTAAAATTCTTATCCTTGACCTTTACTTTCCCACTTGAATATGGGCTTCTAGAGACGGATGGTCAACTTAGAGCTCTTTATGGCATTAAGAGTAAGAGGAAGATGGTTAGTGGTTGGAGTTGTCAAGCAAGGTTCAACATGGTTGTGTGCTCAAAGTTTAAACGCAAAGGTTGGTGTAGAGCTCAATTGAATGGGTCTAGGATGTTGTTTGGCCACTTCAGTGAGCATTCAGACTGCTTGCCACCCGGATGGAACAATATTGCTCAACAAGAAGACGGGTGCAAAAGCAAAGTTTCGGACCCCGGAATTCATTCTAGCAATCAATACTTTTGGGGCCTTATCACTTGCTTCCACTTGCTTGAAGGCGTTATGCACCTAATCTAGGACCCCGGAGGTTACTGGAAGTACAAACATTGGTAGAGATTCCTGGATGAGTTCAAGCACAAGCCACCATAACAAGGGACTCACCAAATGTCCAACTTAAGGACTTTAACTAAAAGTGCTAGGTGGGAGACAACCCACCATGGTATATTCTTTCCTTTTTATTCTTAGTTTTATTTATTATATTTTTATTCGTGTTCATTCATAATTTCTGCATAGTCATCTGCATTCTGCATACTGAAAAAAAAAAACGCACGCGACGCGTAAGCGTCGCTGACACGTCTGCATCACAAGTGCATTAGGAAGAAAAGAAAAGTGAACAGAAAGTGACGCGAGAGCATGGATGGAGGTGTGCCTCAGGCACAAATACGCCCACGCGACCGCGTCGCTGACACGTTCGCGTCGTTTGCGAAATAGCCTCCTCATGCGTCCGCGTCACCCACGTGAACGCATGGCCCTGTAAAATCGACGTAAACGGGTGCATGGCAGAGAGTTGTGATGGAGTAGGGCTGGACTCGTGCTAGAAGCACAAGCCCTACCATGCAAACGCGTGCCTCACGCATCCGTATCCTTTTTCAAACATGGCCATTCACGCGATTGCGTCACCCACGCGAACGCGTCACCAGATTTTTGGCAAAATGAGTTTGAAACAGAGAGTTGCGCGAACGCGAGGCTGTACTCACGCCAATCGCACAAATCAGGCCATGCGATCGTGTGACCCACGCGTCTGCGTCATTTGACCTTATCGCACACCACGCGACCGCTCACTCACGCGTCCGCATCACCTGCGCCACACAACTTATCTAGATTAGTGCCAATTATCTTATCTTTTCTTTTCTAATCCTAATTTCTTCTATCTTTTCTTCTTTCTTCTTTCTTTCTTACTTTATCTCTTTAATTTCTCATCCCTGTTCTCTTTCACTTTCTTTTACTTAATTTATTTGCATACTTTCATTCATCTTTTAATTACTACATTTAATTATTTTTCTTTCTTCTTGATTTTCTTTTTAGCATAATTATTTATGGTCTCTTTTTCTTTCTTTTTCATGCATTTTTATGTTGATGTTGGAACTTTATTTCGATCTTATACTATTGCTTGTAGATTATTATGGAGTTGTTTGACAATTCATATTAATTGTTTTTGGAATGCTTGCATGTTCCAATTTCATTCTCCCCCTATCATATTAAACATGCATACTAAGTGTTTGTGAAAAAGTCCGTTTGGCATTGTGCATTCTTCATTATTCTATCCTTCTACTCTAATGCCTGTTTTTTACAAAACCCTTTCCATATTTTATTAATTAATTATAATTGTTAATACAAACGTGATTGTCGGTTTGTTAAGAGTAATAATACATTTTTAATTTTTTATGCTTGATCTATGTTACTCATGCCTTTGCCTGCATGCTAATAAACATCTTGCATCCAATACTTACCATGTCTTGCTATATTTCCATTGATGAACTGATCACATGGAATTGCGACCATGTCTTTCGTTCACTATTTTCCTTACCTGGGCATCGATTATTACTTGCACTATCCTCTTCCTTGCTCTAACCCTTGGACTTACATGCTACTTCTCATTTTCCTTTCAGGATGACCACCAAAAAGGGTAAAGAGAAAGCCTCTAACAAGCCACCGGCGAAGAGCAGAACAAAAGGAGCACCAGCTGAGGAACCACAACCCCCGCACACCTGCACATCTTTGCATGCACCAAGGACGGTGCAATCTTTAAGTGTGGGAAGGTCGATACTGATCTCCGCAAGTTAGTTAGCCCCTTCTCAACACCAGTTTTTATTTTTCTTTGTTAGTTCATTGCTGTATTTGCATGTGTAACTGCATGTTTGTTTGATTTTGTGCATGTTCTTCTACTACGACTTAGTTGAAGTAATAAGTTTCTTTTTAAGACCCTATTTTTGAAAAATTTCACTAATTTAAATCAAAACTTTTGTGTTAAACTTGTTTGAAGCTTGTATTTGGAACATAGTTTATAGCTAAGAACACACAACCTGTGAGACTTGAGCTTAATTATATGGTTACATTATTTAGCCATAAATTTTTATTCTTGTGTGTTTTCTTCTCTATGATGGTAATTTTTTTACTTTGTTCTATCCTATATGTCCAATGTTTAGTGTATTTAAATGCATGCATATGATTGAGGACATTATTTGATTACTAGCTCACTTACCCCAAATAGCCTACCCTTTCAATTACCTTTGTTAGCCACTTTGAGCCTTTTAATCCCATTTGTTCTATATTTTACCACATCACTAGCCTTAAGTAGTAAAACAAGTAATTACCTGGTTTGAATCTTTGGTTAGCTTAAGATAGAGATTGTGTGTCAACTAAGTGCGGGAAAACTATGGGAACATGGGTTGATAGGGAATGTGTTGTGCTTATACTTTATTTGAATATTGGGAATTTGGGAACCTACTCATGTAAAACCAGAAAAATTAAAAATTCATGTGCATTGATAAGTTATGTTTCAAAAAAAAATCCAAAAATATTCAATAAATAAGTAAGTGAATAAGGGGACAAAACTACACCAATGTTAAGCTTTAATAAAGATCAATGCACATGTGATAAAAGTAAAGAAATATAAAAAATTTGGTACATGAGTATGAGAATTATACAAAAGTGAGAATTTTGGGTAGCTAGGCATGAATTTAAAAGTATATAGAGTGTGTGTATAGGTGAGAGCTTAGGTTAGTCAAAGATTCATATTATAGCTCACTTGGCCATACATATACCCTCACCCTTACCTTAGCCCCATTACAACCCTGAAAAGACCTCATGATGTTTGCATTGGTATACTAAATATTTGTTGATTGGTTAGATGAAGAACAAAGTTTAGAAAGCATGATTAGAGAAGAGTAGAGTGAATTACCCTATACACTTGAGAGATTAGAGTGATATACACTACCAGTAAGGGTTCAATGCTTGATTCTATGTTTCCTGCTTTCATGAGCTATCTTCTTACAAGTTTACATGTTTTCACTGTATAATTTGAATTAGTGAAATTTGATTTGTATTTGTCTTGGAGAACTTGTTTGCTTTTGACCAAGTAGATAGAAACATCTTAGCATGTAGTTGCATTCACATTCATAGGTTGCATTGCATGAGTCTTGCTTTTTCCTACTCATTTGTTTTATCTCCTTAAGCTAAGTATGAGGACATGCTAATGTTTAAGTGTGGGGAGGTTGATAAACCACTATTTTATGGTTTATATTGTGTTTAATTGAGTGGTTTTTATCAAATTCTTGCCCACTTATTTATATGATTTGCATGATTTTACAATTCCTTCCTAGTTTAGTTCTATGGTCAAAAACTTGCTTCTGAGAGATCTTTTAATTATGTATTTTAATTCTCCTTTATACCATTCGATGTCGTGATCCGTGTGTTAAGTGTTTCAGGCTTCATAGGGCAGGAATGTCTTAGAGAATGGAGAGGAAGCCTGCAAAAATGGAAGGAACACAAGAAACTAAGGAGATGACTAGCGAACATCGACGCGGACGCATGGCTCACGCGACCGCGTGAATTGGAGAAAATCGCAGTGACGCATTCGCATGCTTGACGCGAACGCGTGGATTGGAGTCTGCATGAATGACGCGAATGCGTGGACGACGCGTACGCATGGCAAGGAAAAATGCTGAATGACGCGCACGCGTGAATGACGCGTACGCATGACATGCGCGATCTGCAGAGTTAACAGAACACGCTGGGGACGATTTTGGGCTGTGTTTTGACCCAGTTTTTGGCCCAGAAACTCAGAATAAAGCCAGGGAACATGCAGACACTCTATTCATACACATTAATAATTCACAGTTTTAGTTTTTAAATGTAGTTTTAGAGAGAGAGAGAGGCTCTCCCCTCTCTCTTAGGATTTAGGATTTCATTTAGGATTAGGATTTCTACATATGAATTTTCAGGTTCAATGTTCCTTTTATTTATTTTCCCAATTTAATTTATAAACTTTTCCATTTTACATTTGATATCTTTATTAATTCAAATTGAGGTATTTCAGACTTATGATTTTTATTTAGCTTTTTACACTATTAGCTTTGGTTGAGTAATTGGTGACACTTGAGTTATCAAACTCAGCTGATGATTGAAAATTGAAATTCTTTGCTGATTGATTTGAATTCCCCTAACTCTAGTCTTTTCTTAAGAATTGACTAGGACTTGAGGAATCAAATTGATTTATCCACTTAACATACCTTCATAGTTAGAGGTTGACCAAGTGGGAGCAAAATCCAATTCTCATCACACATGATAAGGATAATTAGGATAGGATTTCCAGTTCTCATACCTTGCCAAGATATTTTCGTAATTATTAATTTAGTTTTCTTGCTATTTAAATTACTTGTTCTCTATTTCAAAAACCCAAAATATACCTTTTTCCATAACCAATAATAAACACACCTCCCTGCAATTCCTTGAGAAGACGGCCCGAGGTTTAAATACTTCGGTTATAAATTTTATTGGGTTTTGTTACTTGTGACAACCAAACTTTTGCACGAAAGGATTTTTGTTGGTTTAGAAACTATACTTACAACGCGATTATATTTGTGAATTTCTTTACCGGCAAAAGTCCGATCGTTAGACTGTAAGCCAGTTGCAAAACAGGATCAAAATTGATTGTCTTGAATTGAGCAACCATCTCATTGTTGCGGTAATCTTGTAAAGCCCACTCAAGATTCTCTAGCAACTCTAAAATACCGTGCCTTGAATGAACAAATCTCTTTATGAAGTTGTTAATGCCTTCACATCGTGAAGTAGTTCTAAAACCAACACAAAATTTACCCCGAAGAAATGCCCTGGCCCAACTTTCTTTGTTTTCACATTGTTTGTCAATCCATGACATGTTACTACCACCAAAATCTTCAACCAATTTTGACCATTCCTCCTCAAATTCATCAACATACCACTTGGTATAAATGAACTTCTTAAATGATTCACATAAGCCTGGGTCTTTGATTTTCAAAGTATCATTTCTCTGAAGATGCCATCTTCATAATCTATGGGTTGTATTTGGAAAAATCTCATTAATCGCCTTTTTCATAGCCTCGTCTGCATCAGTCACAACAACTTTAGGATGCTTGTTCATCATGACCTCCTAAAAATTAGCCAGTAGCCACTTGTACGTGGATGCCATTTCATTATCAAGTATGGCAAACCCGAATATACACGTTTGCCTGTGATGGTTACTCCCAGAAAAGATTACCAATGGTTTCTTGTACTTATTCTTTTTGTATATAGTATTAAACGCAAGGACGTCACCAAAATATTGATAATCAGCTCGGCATATTCCATCGGCCCAAAATAAACTACCTAACCGATCCTCCGTAGTTGAACTATATCGTGCCATAGCCATTGGGTCAATGTCAGCCTTTCCAAATAGGTAGCTTATGGTGGCATTGGCATCACCACCTAAAATACGTAAGCGTCAACTCCTGTCAAGGTGGTTATCTAAGTCTTTCTTTGTAAATCCAACTCTGGCATACCCACCGGCTTGTCCAGCCATAAATCCCATAATTTGAGATGTTGGCACACCATACATATGCATGATGTCAGCTTGTCCCTTATTTGCATCAGTTAACTGCTGATGGTTCGGAATTAGGTGAACCATGCATTGTGGAACTAAGTCATGGTTATGTTCATTGAAAAAATTCTTAACCCTCCAAATAGTTGCACTTTTATCAAAGTATAAACACAATTTATCTTGACAATTAGTTCGTGTCTCAACCCTTTGTTCCCTTTTTCGTGAAATATTGTCATAGTATTTCTTCTCTATCAATCCGGCCCTATTACAAAAGAACCTTCGTCTTGAGTAACAACCATCTTTGGTTTTCACAAAATCACCCTTTCGAACTCCAAAGCCAATACATTTGGCATATCTCACATACACATCATATGCTACCTCAGATGTTGGAAACGTATGATTGAGAATATCTTCGGCGGTAACGATTTCACACTATTTGCAACCACCACATTTACATTTTTCTATTTCCATCTCTTGGTCCAAGCTACAATCATCGTCATTAGCTGAACCCACTTTTGTCGTTTCCATCTCCATATGAAAGTTACATAAATAAAGTATATCAATGTGCAATTTAATATTAACATAAATATCGCATATAATAACATTACTCATTTCACTAAATTAGGACCTAGCCTAATAAATTAGAAGGGATAATTACTCCTTTTTAGAATAATGATAAAAAATATATAAATTATAATTATATTATAATAAGTTATATTATGATAAAATAAAATAATGTGGTAGAAAAAATATTAATATACATTATTACAAGGGTTATTATTGAATATGCACAACTTTAAAGCAGTTAAATATTTTATGAATTTTTGGAACACTATTTGCTCCCATTTTCAAAAGCCATGAAACATTATCCTTCAAATCGTATTGTGGTAAAGAATTTGTCAACAAATTTTATTAATTTAAAGAATTTATTCATGATATTTTATTATTGCTCACTTCTAATATGAAAGAGTACACTCTAAAGTACATAAAAATAAAATTTATTCCTTGTGAATTTGCCTAAAATTAGGCTCAATGTCAATTGAATAATCACACAAATCATGAACAAGCCAACAGTTTGCAAATTAAAGTTTATATCAATGTTTAACATTGATGACAAGTCATCTTATGCTAACTTTTCAAGCATTTTTCACTTGTTTCATGAAGGTTTATGCACTTTCTTGCATTATAAGTAAGTGATTTGGAGTGAATTTGCATGGTTATGTCAATTCAATCAACCATCATTTATTTGACACAAAATCATAAGGTTTAAACTAGAATTAATTGGTTTTTGATTGATTTATGAATCTTGTGAAATTGGTGATGCTTTGTTTGGTTGGTTTGATTAATTGTAGGTGAAGAAAAGAAATAAACAAGGAAAGCATGCCCATAAAAGCGTGGCCTATTTGGTGCATGGAATTGTGATTCACACTTTTCACAACTCCGGTACCACTAACCAGTAAGTGCACTGGGTCGTCCAAGTAATACCTTACATAAGTAAGGGTCGATCCCACAGAGATTGTCGGCTTGAAGCAATCTATGGTTATCTTGTAAACCTTAGTCAGGAGATTAATAATGAAAAGAGTTTTGTTTGTAAAAAGTAAAAGAACATGAAATGAATAATACTTGTTATGCAGTAATGGAGAACAGGTTGAGGTTTTGGAGATGCTATGTCTTCTGAATCTCTGCTTTCCTACTGTTGTCTTCTTCATGCATGCAAGGCTCCTTCCATGGTAAGCTGTATGTTGGTGGATCACCGTTGTCAATGGCTATCATCCGTCCTCTCAGTGAAAATGGTCCGGCTACGGGTTACGTAGGGCTAATCATCCGTCGGTTCTCACTCGTGCTGGAATAGGATCCATTGATCCTTTTGCACACTGTCACTGCGTCCAACATTTGTGAGTTTGAAAATCGTCACAGTCACCCTTTCCCAGATCCTACTCGGAATACCACAGACAAGGTTTAGGCTTTCCGGATCCCAAGAGTGCTGCTAATTGATTCTAGCTTATACCACAAAGACTCTGGTTGAACAGATTTGAACACTTTGTTGTCAGGAGAGGCACTCAAACTCGTGAACCAGGAACCCACGAGATACACACTCAATCTAAGGTAAAACAGAAGTGGTTGTTAGGAACGCGTTCATAAGTTGAGAATGGTGATGAGTGTCACGGATCATCACATTCATCATGTTGAAGTGCGAATGAATATCTTAGAATAGAAACAAGCGTGATTGAATAGAAAACTGAAATAATTGCATTAATTCATCAAGACACAGCAGAGCTCCTCACCCACAACCATGGGGTTTAGAGACTCATGCCATAGAAGATACAAATTCAGATGTTGTCATGAGGTACAAAATGAATCTCTAAAAGTATTTTTTATACTAAACTAGTAACCTAGGTTTACAGAAAATGGGTAAACTAAGATAGATAGTGCAGAAATCCACTTCCGGGGTGCACTTGGTGTGTGTTTGGGCTGAGCATTGAAGTTTTCACGTGCATAGGCTATTCCTGGCGTTAAACGCCAGCTTTGGTGCCAGTTTGGGCGTTTAACTCCAACTTTTATGCCAGTTCTGGTGTTTAACGCCAGAAAAGGGTAAAAAGCTGGCGTTTAAATGCCAGTTTGTGCCAATTGGGCTTCTGTAGCTCCAGAAAATCCATTTTGCGTGCAGGAGGGTCAGAATCCAATAGCATCTGCAGTCCTTTTTCAACCTCTGAATCAGATTTCTGCTTAGGTCTGATAAACCCCATTTTTAGGGTTTATCTTGTATTAAATTTAGAGCATTTCATCAACCTTTTGTCACATTTAGCCAAGGAATTAGCATGATTTTGTAATCTCTCTTGTATTTGTGCTTAACTGTAAAAACATGCTTTTTAAGCCTTATTTTGATGAATTCTAATTCCTCTTTAATTCCATAAGATGCCTTGATGTGTTTGCTAGTAATTCCAGGATTGAAATAGGCTAGACATGGATCAAAGGAGCAAGGAAGGAAGCATACAAATGGAGAGAAGCATAAAAAGCCAAAGAAAAGAATTCGACCAAGCACGCGCACGTGCACAAGGCGCTCGCGTGCACATTGCAGAATCGGCCGACGACGCGCACGCGTACCGTGCGCATACGCGTCGTAGTCCACACGTGATCTCATTAAAGCAACACGTGCCTGGCGATTTTGGAGAGTTTCTGGACCTATTTTGGTGCCGGAATTCTGGTAGAAAGTATTAAAAGGACCAAGGATGAAAGGGGAAGGCATAGATAGATAGATAGATAGATAGATGGATAGATAAATAGAGGGAGATAGATTGATTCACGAGGAGTTAGTTTTAGTTTAGAGTTAGTTTTCTAGAGAGAGAAGCTCTCACTTCTCTCTAGAATTAGGATTAGGTTTAGGTTAATCTCTCCTCTTAGATCTAGGTTTAATTCATGCTTTAATTTACTTCTTCTTTACCAATTTTTACTCTTCTCATCTTCCTCTTTCTAGTTATGTGCTTTAATAATTGTAATTCTTCATTTTGTTTTGGAATAGATTGTTGTTCCTTTGTTCTCTTTCAATAATGCGATTTGAGGTAATTCATGATAATTGTGATTTCGTTGATTGTTGTTGTTAATTCTTTGCATTCAATTATTGTTAGAATTTATTCCTGTTGTGATTTACTATACTTTTCTTTTGTACCTTCCAAGTGTTTGATTAAATGCTTGGGAGAATGTTAGAATGGAATTTTATGTTCTTGGCTTGAGAAGGTAACTTAGGATTTCTTGAGTTACTAGTGTCCAATTGATTGATAGTTGATAGCCATTGACTCTAGCCTTCATTAATCCAATTAGTGAAAAGCTAGGATTTATGGACTAGGATTGATATAACTCACTTGACTTTCCTTTGTTAATTGATTTAAGGATGACTAAGTGAGATTAATCCTTGCAACTACCATACTTGTGGCTAGTGATAATGATGAAGACCCTTGACAACCAAACCTTGCCAAGATCATTTTGTTAATAAAATTTCATTACCCTTTACTATTCATGTTTCTCATCAAAAACCCCAAAATAACTCACAACCAATAACAAGACACTTCATTGTAATTCCTAGGGAGAATGACCCGAGGTTTCAATACTTCAGTTTATAAATTTAGGGGTTTGTTTTAGTGACAAACAACTTTTTGTATGAAAAGATTATTGTTTGGTTTAGGAACTATACTTGCAATGAGAATTCATTTGTGAAATTCTAAACCATCAAAAATCAAATCATCAAGGTCCCTCAATTTCAGCCAAAAAATACCCGAAATCACAGAAAAACATAAACTCATAGTAAAGTCCAGAAATGTGATTTTTGCATAAAAACTAAAAAAAATATACTAAAAAGTAACTAAAGCATACTAAAAACTACATGAAAATACCACCAAAAAGCGTATAAAATATCCGCTCATCACAACACCAAACTTAAACTGTTGCTTGTCCCCAAGCAACTAGATAAATAAAATAGGATATAAAGAAAATCTAGAGGCAATACATCTCAGAGTTTTAAGTGAAGCTCAGATTCTAATTAGATGAGCGGGACTAGTAGCTTTTTGCTCCTAAACAGTTTTGGCATCTCAATTTATCCTTTGAAGTTTAGAATGATTGGCATCCATAGGAACTCAGAATTCAGATAGTGTTATTGATTCTCCTAGTTTAATATGTTGATTCTTGAACACAGCTACTCTATGAGTCTTGGCTGTGACCTTAAGCATCTTGTTTTCCAGTAGTACTACAGGATACATAAATGCCACAGACACATGACTGGGTGAACCTTTCAGATTATGACTCAGCTTTGCTAGAGTCCTCAATTAGAGGTGCCAAGAGTTCTTAGGCACACTCTTTTGCTTTGGATCACGAATTTAACCACTCAGTCTCAAGCGTTTCACCTGGACCTTCATGACACAAGCACATGGTTAGGGACAACTTGATTTAGCTGTTTAGGCCAGAATTTTATTCCTTTGGGCCCTCCTATCCATTAATGCTCAAAGCCTTATATCCTTTTTACCCTTGTCTTTTGGTTTAAAGGGCTATTGGCTTTTTCAGCTTGCTTTTTCTTTATTTTTCATTTTTTTGAAAGCTTTGTATTTTTCACTGCTTTTTCTTGCTTCAAGAATCAATTTTATGATTTTTCAGATTATCAATAACATTTCTCTTTCTTTTCATCATTCTTTCAAGAGCTAACAATTTTAACATTCATAAACTTCACTATAAAAAATATGCACTGTTCAAGCATTCATTCAGAAGACAAAAAGTGTTGCCACCACATGAAAATAATTAGAATTTTTCTTATTGAAAACTTGAAATAATTGCCTCCTTATTCTAAAGAAAACCTATTATTTTATTCATGTTTAGTGATGAAGAGAAGAATAAATTATAGCTTACTTGGAGATAATAAATATAAAAGAAAAATAAAAATAAAGACCCTAATTAGTAATACTCATGTAATTCTTAAGATAGGTTTCTTCTAATAAAAATTACCACAGAATTAAGACTAGGACTCAACAACCTTTATTTTGGGAGATGGATGCTCTTTCAATCTGTGGGGTGTCTGGTCCCTCAAGGGAGAGCTTCTGGTGCTTCAGCTCCTGTAGCTCACGCCTTTGCTTTTCTTGTTCCTTAAGCAGTTTGCAGAGCATGCTATTTTGATTTTGCTGTTCTTCTTTAAGTTGATCCATAGCTTCTTGCAACTTGGTGACAGATGCTTCTAGGTGGGCCTAGTAGTCAAATTGAGGGATTTCTGGGAGGAACTCCTACGCCCTCCTCTTGATGGAGTTGTCGTGCACTTGTTGTCCCTCCATTGACTTTTTGGTGATTGGATGCTTGACTGAGATGAACTCATCCACTCCCATCTTTACCCCAACATCTTTACATAGCAGAGAGATTAAGCTTGGGTAAGCCAATTTGGCTTTAGTGGAGTTCTTATTTGTAATTGTGTAAATCTCACAAGAAATTAGATGATGAATCTCCACTTCATTTCCCAGCATAATGCAATGAATCATCATTGCTCTTTTGACAATGACTTCAGAGCGGTTGCTAGTGGGTAGTATAGAATGCCCAATGAAGTCCAACCAGCCCCTAGCGACTGGTTTGAGATCTTCTCTCTTGAGTTGGTTTGGGACACCTTTTGAGTTGGTTATCTAATTAGTTCCAGGGAGGCATATGTCCTCTAGAACTTGGTCCAAATGCTTATCTACTCTCACCATTCTCCTATTAAAGGATTCTAGATCATCTTGTAGTTGAGGCAGCTTGAAGACCTCTCTTATTTTTTCGAGGTGGAAGTAAATAGTCTTCCCTCTGACCAGAGTTTGAAAGGTATGGAAGGCAGTTCCCGTCATTCTCTATTTATCTGTTAGCCACAGATTTGAGTAGAATTCCTAGACCATGTTTCTTTCCACCTTTGTCTCAGGATTAGCTAAGATTTCTCAACCTCTATTTCGAATCTGTTCTTGGATCTCTGGATATTCGTCTTCTTTCAGATCGAACTTAACTTTTGGGATCACTGACCTCAAACCTATTATTTTGTGGTAATGGTCTGCATGTTCTTTGGTTAAGAACCTCTCTTGATTCCAAAGTGGTTTTGGATTATTCTCTTTCTTGCCTCTTAAAGTGGTTTGTTTTCCTTTAGGGGCCATGATCTTGGTGATGTTTTACTCAATGATCACGGAAAAACACACCAAACTTAGAGGGGCAGACAGATTCGAATGGTAGAGGTTTGGGGATGGCCAAATGTATATTTAAAAGGGAGGGGGTGGGTTTCGAAAATTTTGAAAAAGATATGATTTGAAAAGATGAATCATGATATGAAAAAGATGAGATTTTAAAATTCCAAAGATATGGAAAAGATATAAAGAAGTTAAATATGAATTTTTGTTGATGCATCTAAGAATTAAAAGATGATATGATGAGTTGGAAAAGATTTGGAAAGAAATTGAAAAGATAAATGAGTTTTTGAAAAAGATTTGAAAGGGATTTTGAAAGAAAATTAAAAAGAATTTAGAAGATTATTAAATTTTTTAAAATTGAATTTGAGAGATGAAAATTTGTAACATGTTTATGTAGAAAATTATGAATTAAAACATGAAAATTTGAAAAAAATTGAAGTGAAAACAAAATCACCTCCCCCTGTCTGTTATGGCGTTAAACGCCCAGAATGGTATCCATTCTGGCGTTTAATGCCCAATTGTTGGCCAATTTGGCCGTTTAACGCCCAACCAGGTACCCTGGTTGGCGTTAAACGCCAGAAATCTTTTATCACTGAGCATTTTTCTAAATGCCCAGGATGCTACAGCTCTGGCGTTTAATGCTCAGAATGGTATCTTCACTGGCGTCAAACGCCCAGAATGGTACCCATTCTGGCGTTTGATGCCCAAAAATGCTCCTTACTGGCGTTTTCGTGCCAGTGAGCTCCTTTTCTCTGCTTTATGCTCTAAATCCTTCTGTAACTCTGTAAACTTCTGCAAATGATAATTAACCTTAAAGATAATTTATATCAAACTCCTATAATTATTATTTAATAAATAAAAAGTTTTGCTAATGGCTGGGTTGCCTCCCAGCAAGCGCTTCTTTATTGTCTTTAGCTGGACTTTTACTGAGCTTTAATCTAGTCTCAGTTTTAAGCATTCTTGCTCAATATTGCTTTCAAGATAATGTTTGACTCTCTGTCCATTAACAATGAACCTTTTGTTAGAGTCAATATCCTAAAGCTCTACATATCCATATGGTGACACACTTGTAATCACATATGGTCCCCTTGATGAGCAGATAATTTATACGCTTTTTGGCATTGTTTTTAGGTAGTTTTTAGTAAGTTTAAGCTACTTTTAGGGATGTTTTCATTAGTTTTTATGTTAAAATTCACATTTCTAGACTTTACTATGAGTTTGTGTGTTTTTCTGTGATTTCAGGTAAATTCTGGCTGAAATTGAGGGACTTGAGCAAAACTCTGAAAAAGGCTGACAAAAGGACTGCTGATGCTGTTGGAATCTGACCTCCCTGCACTCGAAATGGATTTTCTGGAGCTACAGAACTCCAATTGGCGCGCTCTCAACGGCGTTGGAAAGTAGACATCCAGAGCTTTCCAGCAATATATAATAGTCCATACTTCATTCGGAAATTGACGACGTAACTTGGCGTTGAACGCCAAGTACATGCTGCTGTCTGGAGTTAAACGCCAGAAAAACGTCATGATCCGGAGTTGAACGCCCAAAACACGTCATAACTCGGAGTTCAACTCCAAGAGGAGCCTCAGCTCGTGGATTGATCAAGCTCAGCCCAAACATACACCAAGTGGGCCCCGGAAGTGGATTTATGCATCAATTACTTACTCATGTAAACCCTAGGAGCTAGTTTATTATAAATAGAACATTTAACTATTGTATTAGATGTCTTTTGACCACGTTTGATCTTTGGTCTCAGTTTTGTCTTATTCTTCATCTTAGGAGGCCATTGAGCACGTTTAGGGGGGCTGGCCATTCGGCCATGCCTGAACCTTTTACTTATGTATTTTCAACGGTGGAGTTTCTGCACACCATAGATTAAGGGTGTGGAGCTCTACTGTACCTCAAGTATTAATGCAATTCTATTTTCTTTTATTCAAATCTCTCCTATTCTTATTTCAAGATATTCATTCGTACCCAAGAACATGATGAATGTAATGATTAAGTGATGCTCATTATCATTCTCACTTATGAACGCACGTGATTGACAACCACTTCCGTTCTACATGCAACAGAGCTTGGATGTGTATCTCTTAGATTCCCCAACAGAATCTTTGTGGTATAAGCTAGATAGATGGCGGCATTTATGAGGATCCGGAAAGTCTCACCTTGTCTGTGGTATTCCGAGTAGGATCCTGGGAATCCGGAAAGTCTAACCTTGTCTGTGGTATTCCGAGTAGGATTCCGGTAATGAATGACTGTGACGTGCTTCAGACTCGCAAGTGCTGGGCGTTAGTGACAGACGCAAAAGAATCAAGGGATTCTATTCCAGTAGGAGCGGGAACCAACTAGTGATTAGCCGTGCTGTGACAGAGCGCGTGAGCGTAGTTTTCACTGCGAGGATGGGATGTAGCTTTGGCCAGGTGATGCCTCCAGACGATTAGCCATGCGAGTGACAGCCGCAGAGGACCATTTTCCCGAGAGGATTCAAAGTAGCCATCGTCGAACAGTGAACCCCTATACACAGCTTGCCATGGAAAGGAGTAAGAAGGATTGAGTTGAAGCAGTAGGAAAGCAGGCGTCCGTGAGCCATGCAGTATCTCCATATGCTTATCTGAAATTCCCACCAATGAATCTGCATAAGTATCCCTTTTATTATTTCCTTTTATTATTTGATTTTCTAAACTCCATAATTTTATCTGCCTAACTGAGATTTACAAGGTGACCATAGCTTGCTTCATACCAACAATCTCTGTGGGATCGACCCTTACTCGCGTAAGGTTTATTACTTGGACGACCCAGTACACTTGCTGGTTAGTTGAACGGAGTTGTGTCCACTCGTGCCAATTTCAAATTCCATAAAAGTACAACTTAAAGAATAGTGATCACAATTTCGTCCACCACCCCTCCACCGGGATTTTAATTTTCCAGGGAACAATCTAAGCCTAGAGTTAAATAGCAGAACCTTCTGTCCTGGCTCAAAGACTCTGGATGACAGCTTGTTGTCATGCCACCTTTTTGCTTTCTCCTTATAAATTTTTGTATTTTTGAAAGTATTGAGTCTGAATTCCTCTAGCTCATTCAACTGGAGCAATCTTTTCTCTCCAGCTAACTTGGGATCAAGGTTTAGGAATCTGGTTGCCCAGTAGGCCTTGTGTTCCAGTTTCACTGGTAGGTGACAGCCTTTTCCATACACAAGCTGGTATGGAGAGGTCCCTATAGGAGTTTTGAATGCTGTTCTGTATGACCATAGAGCATCATCCAGACTCCTTGTCCAATCCTTTCTACGGGTACTTACAGTCCGTTTCAGGATTTGTTTTAGTTCTCTATTTGAGACTTCAGCCTGCCCATTTGTTTGTGGATGATATGAAGTTGCCACTTTGTGGTTAATTCCATATCAGATCAGAGCAGAGTCAAGCTGTTTATTGCAGAAATGAGTTCCTCCATCACTGATTAGTATTCTGGAGACACCAACTCTGCTGAAGATATGCTTCTGGAGGAACTTCAGTACTGTCTTAGTATCATTAGTGGGTGTGGCAATTGCCTCTACCAATTTAGATACATAATCTACTGCCACCAGAATGTAAGTGTTTGAGTATGATGGTGGGAAAGGCCCCATGAAATCAATACCCCATACATCAAACAACCCAATTTCTAAGATCCCTTGTTGAGGTATGGCATAATCGTGAGGCAGATTACCAGCTCTCTGGCAACTGTCACAGTTACGAAAAATCTCTCGGGAGTCTCTATAGAGGGTAGAATCCACATTGGAGGACTTTTGTGGCTGTTCGCTCACCTCCGAAATGTCCTCCATATTGTGTTCCATGGCAATGCCATAGGATTTTCTGTGCCTCTTCTCTAGGCACGCATCTACGGATTACTCTGTCTGCACATCTCTTAAAGAGATATAGTTCATCCAACAAGTAGTACTTTGCATCAGTAACTAATTTTTTTGTTTGCTGCCTGCTGTACTCTTTGGGTATGAATCTTACCGCTTTATAGTTTGCAATGTCTGCAAACCATGGTACTTCCTAAATGGCAAAGAGTTGCTCATCCGGGAAGGTTTCAGAGATCTCAGTAGAGAGGAGGGATGCCCCTTCTACTGGTTCTATTCGGGACAGGTGATCTGCTACTTGGTTCTCTGTCCCTTTTCTGTCTCTTATTTCGATATCAAACTCTTGCAGGAGCAACACCCATCTTATGAGCCTGGGTTTTGAATCCTGCTTTGTGAGTAGATATTTAAGAGCAGCATGGTCAGTGTACACAATCACTTTTGATCCTACTAAATAGGATCTAAACTTGTCAATGGCATAAACCACTGCAAGCAGCTCTTTTTCTGTGGTTGTGTAATTCTTCTGTGCATCATTTAGAACATGGCTGCCATAGTAAATGACGTGCAGAAGCTTGTTATGCCTTTGTCCTAATACTGCACCAATAGCATGGTCATTGGCATCACACATTAATTTGAATGGTAATGTCCAATCTGGTGCATAAATGACAGGTGCTGTGACCAACTTAGCCTTCAAAGTCTCAAAGGCCTGCAAACACTTTGTGTCGAAGACAAATGGTGTATCAGAAGCTAGCAGATTACTCAGAGGTTTTGCGATTTTTGAAAAATCCTTTATAAACCTCCTGTAGAATCCTGCATGTCCCAGAAAGCTTCTGATTGCCTTAACATTGGTGGGTGGTGGTAATTTTTCAATCACCTCTACTTAGCTTGATCCACCTCTATTCCTTTGTTCAAAATTTTATGCCCAAGGACAATTCCTTCAGTCACCATAAAGTGACATTTTTCCCAGTTTAAAACCAGGTTAGTCTCGTGGCACCATTTCAGAAGAAGTGCTAGATGATCAAGACAGGAGCTGAATGAGTCTCCAAATACTGAGAAGTCATCCATAAAAACCTCTAGAAAAATTTCTACCATATCAGAGAAAATAGAGAGCATGCATCTCTGAAAGGTTATAGGTGCATTGCACAGACCAAATGGCATCCTTCTGTAGGCAAATACTCCAGATGGACATGTGAATGCTATTTTCTCTTGATCTTGAGGATCTACTGCAATTTGGTTATAGCCCAAATAGCCATACAAAAAGCAGTAATGGTCATGACCTAGTAGTCTTTCTAGCATCTAGTCTATGAATGGTAAAGTAAAATGATTCTTTCTGGTGGCTGTATTGAGCCTTCTGTAGTCAATACACATATGCCACCCTGTAACTGTTCTTGTAGGAACCAGTTCATTTTTTTCATTATGATTCACTGTCATACCTCCCTTCTTTGGGATGACTTGGACAGGGCTCACCCAGGGGCTATCAGAAATAGGATAAATAATCCTAGCCACTAGTAATTTGGTGACCTCTTTCTGCACCACTTCCTTTATGGCCGGATTTAGCCACCTCTGTGGTTGAACCACTGGCTTAGCATCATCCTTCAATAGGATCTTGTGCATGCATCTGACTGGGCTAATGCCCTTAAGATCACTTATGGACTACCCAAGAGCTGTCTTGTGTGTCTTTAGCACCTGAAGTAGTGCTTTCTCTTCCTGTGGTTCTAAGGCAGAGCTTATGATCACAGGAAAAGTTGCATCCTCTCCCAGAAACACATATTTCAGGGATGGTGGTAGTGGTTTGAGCTCAGGTTTAGGAGGCTTATCCTCTTCATGAGGAGTTTTCAGAGGTTCTTTTGTATTCTCTGGTTCCTCTAAATCAAGCTGAACATCTTTAAAGATGTTCTCTAGCTCTAATTTGAGCTCTTAGTCATATTGACTTCTTCCACCAGGGAGTCAATAATATCAACTCTCATGTAGTCTTTTAATGTGTCTGGATGCTGCATAGCTTTGACAGCATTTAACTTAAACTCATCCTCATTGACTCTCAGGGTCACCTCCCCTTTTTGGACAACAATGAGGGTTCGTCTAGTTGCTAGGAAAGGTTTTCCTAGAATGAGAGTTTCACTCTTGTGCTCCTCCATTTTCAGCACTACAAAGTCAGTGGGAAAGGCAAATGGCCCAACCTTGACAATCATGTCCTCAATTACGCCTGATGGATATTTAATAGAGCCATCAGCAAGTTGGAGGTATATCCGGGTTGGTTTGACTTCTTCAGTCAAACCAAGCTTTCTGATAGTAGATGCAGGTATTAGGTTGATACTTGCCCCAAGATCAGATAGAGCTGTCTTGGTACACATACCCTCTAATGTGCATGGTATCATAAAGCTTTCGGGATCTTTATGCTTTTCTGGTAAGCTTTTCAGAATGACTGCACTGCATTCTTCAGTGAGAAAAACTTTTTCAGTTTGTCTCCAATCCTTCTTATGACTTAAGATCTCTATCATGAACTTAGCATAAGAGGGTATTTGCTCAAGTGCCTCTCCAAACGGAATCTTGATTTCAAGAGTCCTGAGATAGTTTGCAAAGCGGAAAAATTGTTTATCCTGTTCCGCTTGGCGGAGTTTTTGAGGATAAGGCATCTTGGCTTTATATTCCTCAACCTTAGTTGCTGCAGGTTTATTTCCAACAGAGGTGGTTGGAGAAACCTTCTTAGAGGGGTTACTATCAGCACTTGCAGGTGTCTGATCCCTCATTGGCGTTTGAACGCCAGGATTCGGGGGGTGGATGGGCGTTTAACACCAGATTTTCCCCCTTTTCTGGCGTTTGAACACCAGAACTGGACATGGACTGGGCATTTAATGCTAGTTTTTCACCCTTTTCTAGTGTTTGAATGCCAGAAGTATTCCTCTCTGGGCTCTTACTGTCCTCAAAGAGATTTTGGGCAATGATTTGCTCCTCCTCTATCAATTTTTCCTTTCTTGGCTTTTTGCTACTTTGAGTTGAGGTATTTAATGTCTTTCCACTCCTTAAATGAATAGCTTGGCACTTTTTTGTTATCTGTATGGATAACTGCTATTTTGTCTGATTCAATTGTTTTTCCATATTCTGGTTTGCATATTTGGTTTCTTGTGGCATTTCTCTGAATTCTACTAGCTCTTTTGTTAGAAAACATAATTGCTGATTGAGTTGAGCAACTTGTTCTGGAGGACTAAGTTCAGTGGATACTGCCTTAGCCTCTTCTTTCATGGAGGACTCACTACTTAAGTACAGATGCTGATTTCTAGCAACTGTATCTATGAGCTCTTGAGCTTCTTCAATTGTTTTTCTCTACCAGCTGAGTGGTCTAGAGATATTTGGGCTTTTTTTGTAAGCCCATAGTAGAAGATGTCTAATTGCACCCACTCGAAAAATATTTCAGAGGGACATTTCCTTAGCATCTCTCTGTACCTCTCCCATGCATCATAAAGAGATTCATGATCCTCTTGTTTAAAGCCTTGGATGTCTAGCCTTAGCTGTGTCATCCTTTTTGGAGAGAAATATTGATTCAGAAATTTGTCTGACAACTGTTTCCATGTTCTTATGCTGGCTTTGGGTTGGTTATTTAACCACCTCTTGGCTTGGTCTTTTACAGCAAATGGAAACATCAATAATCTGTAGACATCTTGATCCACTTCCTTATCACGTACTGTGTCAGCAATTTGTAAGGTGTGTGCAAGAAACTCAGTAGGTTCTTCCTGTGGAAGACCAGAATACTGGTAATTTTGCTGCACCATGATAATGAGATGAGGATTTAGCTCAAAAGTGTTAGCTCTTATGGGGGGGTATAAAGATACTACTCCCATATGAAGCGGTAGTGGGGTTAGCATATGACCCAGAGTCCTTTTGGACTGTTCATTTTCACTTAGGTCCATGATGGAGAAAGGGAGATGATGTGGATTGGAGATAGAAATATTACATTTATTATTAGAATTTTTTTTAGAAAACCGAAAATAAAAGAAGATAAAATAAAATAAAATAAAATAAATGAAAAATTTTATGAAGGATTTTCGAAAAAAATAAAAAGAGAAAATTGAAAAAGAGTCTATATTGAAAAAGGTTTAAGAAGATAATTTTAAAAAATGAAATTTTGACTTGACTAATAAGAAACTACCAAATTTTAAAAATTTTGACTAAATCAACTCAAGGAATTCAAAAATTATGAGTGAATAAAGGAAAAGATATTTTTTTGATTTTTTTTAATTTAACGAGGAAAGAGAAAAACAATAAAAAGACACAAGACTTAAAATTTTTAGATCTAATACTCCTTATTTTCGAAAATTTGAAGGAAAAACACCAAGGAACACCAAACTTAAAAATTTTAAGATCAAAACACAAAAAAGACTCAAGAATACTTTGACGACTCACAAGAACAACAAGAACATAAAAAGAACACCAAGAACACTTTTTGAAAAATTTTTTTAAGGTAATAACAACACAAGAAACACCAAACTTAAAAAAAATTTATACTCTAGACACTAATAATTCGAAAATACACAGGAAAAACAAGGAAAGACACTAAACAAGAAAATTCAAAGATAAAACAAGGAGAATAAACAAGAACAACTCGAAAAAATTGAAAGAAAATAACCACATGCAATTGACACCAAACTTAAAACATGAAACTAAACTCAAAGAAAATTAAAGATAAATAAAGAAAAATGATATTTTTGAATTTTTTTTGAAAAGAAAATAAAAGACTCTAAACCAAAAAGACAAAATTTTCCTAATCTAAATAATGAGATGAACCGTCAGTTGTCCAAAATCGAACAATCCCCGGAAACAGCGCCAAAAACTTGGTGCATGGAATTGTGATTCACACTTTTCACAACTCTGGTGCCACTAACCAGCAAGTGCCCTGGGACGTCCAAGTAATACCTTACGTGAGTAAGGGTTGATCCCACGGAGATTGTCGGCTTGAAGCAATCTATGGTTATCTTGTAAACCTTAGTCAGGGGATTAATAATGAAAAGAGTTTTGTTTGTAAAAAGTAAAAGAACATGAAATGAATAATACTTGTTATGCAGTAATGGAGAACAAATTGAGGTTTTGGAGATGCTCTGTCTTCTGAATCTTAGGCAAGGTTTAGACTTTCTGGATCTCAAGAGTGCTGCCAATTGATTCTAGCTTATACCAGGAAGACTCTGGTTGCACAGATTTGAACACTCTGTTGTCAGGAGAGGCACTCAAGCTCGTGAACCAGGAACCCAAGAGATACACACTCAATCTAAGGTAGAACGGAAGTGGTTGTCAGGCATGCGTTCATAATTTGAGAATGGTGATGAGTGTCACGGATCATCACATTCATCAAGTTGAAGTGCGAATGAATATCTTAGAATAGAAACAAGCATGATTGAATAGAAAACAGAAATAATTGTATTAATCCATCGAGACACAGCAGAGCTCCTCACCCCCAATCATGGGGTTTAGATACTCATGCCGTAGAAGATACAAATTCAGATGTAAAATGTCATGAGGTACAAAATGAATCTCTAAAAGTAGTTTTTATACTAAACTAGTAACCTAGGTTTACAAAAAATGGGTAAACTAAGATAGATAGTGCAGAAATCCACTTCTGAGGCCCACTTAATGTTTGTTTGGGCTGAGCATTGAAGCTTTCATGTGCATAGGCTAAACGCCAGTTTTGGTGCCAGTTTGGGCGTTTAACTCCATCTTTATGCCAGTTCTGGCATTTAACGCTAGAAAAGGGTAAAAAGCTGGCGTTTAAACGCCAGTTTGCGCTATCCAATCTCGGGCAAAGTATGGATTATTATATATTGCTGGAAAGCCTAAGATGTCTACTTTCCAACGCAATTGAGAGCGTGCGAATTGAGCTTCTGTAGCTCCAGAAAATTCATTTCGCGTGCAGAAGGTAGTCCTTTTTTCAGCCTCTGAATCAGATTTTTGCTCAGGTCTCTCAATTTCAGCCAGAAAATACCTGAAATCACAGAAAAATACACAAACTCATAGTAAAGTCCAGAAATGTGATTTTTGCATAAAAACTAATAAAAATAAACTAAAAAAGTAACTAAAGCATATTAAAAACTACATGAAAATACCACCAAAAAGCGTATAAAATATCCGCTTATCACTATGATAGAAAAGTGTGGCACACTCAAGGAAGCAAGCATAGCGCTCAAAAAGTGAGTGGAGGGCTCAATAAGTGAATGTTAGCAATTGAAGACCAAGGCACAAAGGCACAAGGCCAAGGCGTTGCGTTGAGAGAACAAACGGAGCGCTACATGGAAACAAAGTTGACAAGGCATCAGCAAGAGCGCTCAGTTAACTGTTTTAACTTTATCGTGGCTTGGCACAAAGAAAATCAAGGTGCGACTTCGACAAATGGGGTAGCCAAGGTTTGAACCCATGTCCACAAAGGAGCACCCCATGAAGAAAAGAAAAGCGCGCTACAAAGCTTGGCAAGGAAGTTGGCCAAAATGGCTTCACCAAGGATCGAACCATGCATACAAGGGAAGCAACAAGTAGCGCTACGTTACTTTCACCAACTGAGCATTATACAATTGAAGCTTGGCACAAGGAAATTGGTTCCAAATGGGAGAGCTAGGATTCGAAATTGGAAACCATGCTCAAAGGCAAAAGGGCCTAAGGAATTTTTGGCACAAATGGAGCCAGCAGGGCTCGAAAGTGGGAGCCTCAAATCCAAGCAAGGGGTGCTCTGTTTCCTTACCTCATTGAGCGCTACCATGCACAAGGAAATAGGCTTGGCACGAGACAAAAGTTGGAAGGAACATAAAGCCATTGAGCGCTGCGTTCAAAATCACCAACGGAGTGCTACAATTGAAGCCTAGGACAAGGCCAATGAGCGCTATGTTTGCTCACTTAACCGAGTGATCCACTGGAGGTGGCCTTGGTTCACATTTTCAATCAAAAGCCAATTTGGATCCAATTCTTCACCAAATTGAAAAGCCCACTCCAAAGTCTGAAGATCAAAAATAGAAAGTGTATAAATAGGAGTTAATTTGATTTGTAGAGGACTGACTTACTTTTTTTACTTTCTTTTAGACTCTTAGCTCAATTTTAGTTTTCATGAGAGTTTCCACTTTAAATTTGGGAATTGGGATTGAGATATGAGTTCTCTTTCTCTTTGTTTTTACTTCTGCAACTTCATTCTTCTGTTTTTGAATTTTGGATTGAGATTGAAGGAATTCTGTTTCAATTCTTTTTGTTCTTCTTCTTCATAATTATGAGATTTGAAGAATTTTATCCAACTTTCACTTACCCTTTCATCTACATTTCTTCTGTAATTTATTTTCTGTTTGATCAAGGAAGGAATTAAGATCTAGATCTACTTGCTAGTCTCATTGATCTCCTGAGATCTTTAATTTCTCTTTTAGATTTCACAATTGAGCTAAGTTTACTTTCTGTTTTGATCTTCAAGCAATTTTACCTTTCTGTTTAGATTTTCTGCAACTTATTTCATCTTCTACTTCTCTGATTAATTGCTCTTTACATTCTTTTGTTGAATTCTGAATCCCAGCTCCCACATCCCTTTACTATTCAAGCAATTTACATTTCTTGCACTCTAAGCTTCAGCTATTTACATTTCTTGCAATCTAAGGTTCAGTCATTTACATTACTTGCACTTTAAGATTCAACTCTTTTATTTCTTCTGCACATTTAGATTCTGTCAAATTCCCTTCTCCCTTCTATTTTCATGCAATTTATCTTCTGTTGGTAGTGATTCACTCAAATTATCAACTGTTTGCTTAACTAAACTAATCACCTAACTAAAATTGCTCAATCCATCAATCCCTGTGGGATCGACCTCACTCATGTGAGTAATTACTACTTGATGCGACCCGGTACACTTGCCAGTGAGTTTTGTGTGGAATCATTTTTTCCTCATCAAGTTTTTGGCGCCGTTGCCGGGGATTGACTAGATTGACAATGATTAAGTAAGGTGGTGGTCTAGATTGAGCACTTTTTCTTTGTTTTTCTTTATTTTTGACTAACGCACTAACTATTTGAATTTTCATTTAAGCTAACCATAACCTCACTCTAGCAGTAGAGTGCAGTGTTCTTGGTTTTTCTGGTCTTGTATGTTTCTTGTGTTTTGTTTGTATGACAGAGGCAAGAAGAGAGATTCCTAACTTGTGTGATCAAGATGAGAGGACTCTCAGGAGATTAAGAAGAGAAGCAAGAGAAAAAAGTGTTGTTGGAGAGGAAGAAGCATCTGAGGAAGAATACCAAGAAATGGAAGGGAACCCTTCCAATTCTAACCTACCAGAAGGGATGGCCATCAACAAGCCCCCACAGATGAGAGTCTTAGCTTCTTACACGTTTGCAAATCCTAGGCATTATGGGAGTAGCATCCTTACCCCAAATGTCAATGCAAACAACTTTGAATTAAAGCCACAGCTCATCACTTTGGTACAAAACAACTGCTCTTATGGAGGAAGCCCATTGAAAGATCCAAATCAGCATTTATCCACTGTCTTGGGGATCTGTGACACAGTGAAGTCCAATGGTGTGCATCCAGACATATACAAATTGCTGCTGTTCCCATTTTCATTGAGGGACAATACTGCTCAATAGCTTGAAGCCTTTCCACAACAAAGCATCACTAGCTGGGAGGATATAGTGAGTAAGTTCCTAGCCAAATTCTACCCACCTCAGAGGATTATTAGATTAAAGACAGAGGTGCAAACATTCACACAAATGGATGCTAAATCTCTCTATGAGGCATGGGAAAGATAAAAGGCATTGATTAGAAAGTGTCCCCCTGAAATGTTCAATGAATGGGACATACTTCAGAATTTCTCTGAAGGCTTGACCTTGAAAGCTCAACAAGCACTAGATTACTCAGCAGGAGGTTCTTTGCAATTGATGAAGACAGTAGAGGAGGCCCAAAAACTCATTGATATAGTGGCAAACCATCAATATTTCTTTGCTCATCAAAAGCAACGCTAACCAGCCCAAAGGAAATGAGTCCTAGAGTTGGAAGGTGTGGACACTATCCTAGCTCAAAACAAGGTGATGCAGTAGCAAATCCAGCAACAATTTGAGCAAATGGCTAAGAGAATTGATAGTTTACAAGTTGCATCAGTGAATGTCACCAATCAACTACCATCTGGGTGGGGATCAAATGAGGAGAATTGTGAAGATCAGCAGCAGGAACATGTGAACTATATGCACAACCAAGGAGCAGGACAAAATGAAGTTTATAGTGACACTGATGAGCGGATAATTTATACGCTTTTTGGCATTGTTTTTAGATAGTTTTTAGTATGATTTAGTTAGTTTTTAGTATATTTTTATTAGTTTTTAAGCAAAATTCATATTTCTAGACTTTATTACGAGTTTGTGTGTTTTTCTTGATTTCAGGTATTTTCTGGCTGAAATTGAGGGACCTGAGCAAAAATCTGATTCAGAGGCTGAAAAAAAACTACTGATGCTATTGGATTCTGACCTCTCTGCACTCAAAATGGATTTTCTAAAGCTACAAAAGTCCCATTGGCACGCTCTCAACTGCGTTGGAAAGTAGACATCCAGAACTTTCCAGAAACATATAATAGTCCATACTTTGTTCGAGTTTTGACAATGCAAACTGGCGTTCAAACGCCAACTTCCTGCCCTATTTTGGCGTTAAACGCCAGAAACAGGTTACAAGCTAGAGTTAAACGCCCAAAACAGGCTGCAAACTGGCGTTTAACTCCAAAAGAAGTCTCTACACATGAAAGCTTCATTGCTCAGCCCAAGCACACACCAAGTGGGCCCGGAAGTGGATTTCTGCATCATTTACTTATTTCTGTAACCCTAGTAACTAATTTAGTATAAATAGAAATTTTTACTATTGTACTCGCATCTTTGAATATCCTTAGATCATCTTTAGACATTTAGTCCTTAGACATTGGGGGCTGGCCATTCGGCTATGCCTGGACCATTACCACTTATGTATTTTCAACGGTGGAGTTTCTACACACCATAGATTAAGGTGTGGAACTCTGCTGTTCCTCGAGTATTAATGCAATTACTACTATTTTCTATTCAATTCATGCTTATTCCTGTTCTAAGATATCCATTCACATACAAGAACATGATGAATGTGATGATTATGTGACGCTCATTACCATTCTCACTTATGAACGCGTGCCTGACAAACACTCCCATTCTACATGCAAACAAGCTTGAATGCGTATCTCTTAGCCTTCTGGTTCACGATCAGAGTCTTTGTGGTATAAGCTAGAATCAATTGGCAGCATTCTTGAGATCCGGAAAGTCTAAACCTTGTCTATGGTATTCCAAGTAGGATCTGGGATGGGATGACTATGACGATCTTCAAACTCGCAAGTGTTGGGCGTAGTGATAGAGGCAAAAGGATCAATGGATCTTATTCCAACATGAGTGAGAACCGACAGATGATTAGCCGTGCGGTGACAGCGCATTTGGACCATTTTCACTGAGAGGACGGACGGTAGCCATTGACAATGGTAATCCCCCAACATACAGCTTGCCATGGAAAGAAGTATGAAGGATTGGATAAAGGCAGTGGGAAAGCAGAGATTCAAAAGGGATAACGCATCTCTATAAGCTTATCTGAAATTCCCACCAATGAATTACATAAGTATCTCTATCTTTATTTTATGTTTATTTATCCTTTAATTATCAAAACTCCATAACCATTTGAATCCGCCTGACTGAGATTTACAAGATGACCATAACTTGCTTCAAGCCGACAATCTCCGTGGGATCGACCCTTACTCACGTAAGGTATTACTTGGACAATCCAGTGCACTTGCTGGTTAGTTGTGCGAAGTTGTGGAAAAGAGTCGAGATTACAATTGTGTGTACCAAGTTGTTGGCGCCATTGAGATCACAATTTTGTGCACCAAGTTTTTGGCGCCGTTGCCGGGGATTGTTCGAGTATGGACAACTGACGGTTCATCTTGTTGCTTAGATTGGGTAATTTTATTTTATGTTTATTTTTGGAAAAAGAAATATATTTTTAATTCTGTTCTTCAAAATTTTTAAGAATGAATTCTAGAGTTTCATGATGATATGTTGAAGCATGGCTGGCTATGAAGCCATGTCTAATTCTGTTGGACCGAGGCTTTCACTTATCAACGCAAAAGCGTGTTAGTTGACTCCCATCAATTTGGTAGTTACACACATAGCTATTGTATACAATGTTCTGTTAAAGCTTGGCTGGCCATTGGCCATGTCTAGTGTTTTGGACCGAAGCTTTTACTTAAAGCTTGGCTGGCTAGTAAGCCATGTCTAATTCCTGGACCGAAGCTTTAGACTAACATTGCATGATTCCTGGAATTTCTATTAAAAATTTTGAATTTCTTTATTTTCTTTTTCCAAAATAATTTCGAAAAATACCAAAAAAAAAAAATTCATAAAACCATGAAACCAAAAATATTTTATGTTTCTTGTTTGAGTCCAGAGTCAATTTTTAAGTTCGGTGTCAATTGCATATTTTTATTTTTCTCAAAAATTTTCGAAAACTCATGCATGGTGTTCTTCATGATCTTCAAGTTGTTCTTGCTAAGTCTTCTTGTTTGATCTTTATATTTTCTTATTTTGTGTCTTTTGTTGTTTTTCATATGCATTTTTGAATTCATAGTGTCTAAACATGAAAAATCTCTAAGTTTGGTGTCTTGCATGTTTTTCCCTTCTTGAAAATTTTTCAAAAAATAAGTTCTTGATGTTCATCATGATCTTCAAAGTGTTCTTGGTGCTCATCTTGACATTCATAGTGTTCTTGCATGCATCATTTGTTTTAATCCAAAATTTTTATGTGTTGAGTTATTTTTGTGTTTTTCTCTCTCCTCATTAAAAATTCAAAAAATCAAAAAATATCTTTCCCTTATTTTACTCATAATTTTCGAAATCTTTGGGTTGGCTTAGTCAAAAAATTTTAAAAGAAGTTGTTTCTTGTTAGTCAAGTCAAGATTTCAATTTCAAAAAAATTATCTTTTCAAAATCTTTTTCAAAATCAAATCTTTTTCATTTTTATTTCATGTTTTTCGAAATTTTAAAAAAAAAATTTGATTTTCAAAATCTTTTTCTTATCTTTATTTCATAATTTTCGAAAATCTTGACTAACATTAATGTTTTGATTCAAAAATTTCAAGTTTATGACTTGCCTATTAAGAAAGGTTCAATCTTTAAAATTCTAAAATCATATTTTTTAGTTTCTTGTTAGTGAAGTCATCAACTTTAATTTTAAAAATCAAATCTTTTTAATTTCCTTTTCAAATCTTTTTTTTCAAAATAAATTTCAATCGTATCTTTTTAATCATATCTCTTTCAAATCATATCTTTTTCATAATCAATTTCAAAATCTTTTCTAACCTCTTATCTTTTTAGATTTGATTTTCAAATCTGTTTCAATTAACTACTTAACTCTTTTGTTTGATTTTAATAATTCTTCTCTTTTTCAAAACCACCTAACTACTTTTCTCTCTCTAATTTTCAAAAATCACCTTCCTCTTTTTCAATTTTTTTAATTAACTAATTATTTCAAATTTTAATTTTAATTTTTTTCTTCTCTTAATTTTCAAAAATCACAAACCTTTTTTCAAAAACAATTTTCGAAATTCTCTCTCTCTCATCTTCTTCTATTAATTTATTTAATCACTAACACTTCTCTTCTACTCGTAATTCGAACCTTCTCTTCTCTATGTGTTCGGATTTTTTCTTCTTCTCTCTTCTCATCCTTCTATTCTTCTTCTCTTCTACTCACATAAAGGAATCTCTATACTGTGACATAGAGAATTTCTCTTCTTTTCTGTTCTCTTCTTTTTCATACGAGCAGGAGCAAGGACAAGGACATTCTTGTTGAAGCAGATCCTGAACCTGAAAGGACTCTGAAGAAGAAGCTAAGAGAAGCTAAAGCACAACAATTCAGAGAAAACCTTACAGAGAATCTCGAAAAAGAAGTAATGGCCGAACCCAACAACAATGCAAGGAATATGCTTGGTGACTTCACTGCACCAAATTCCAACTTCCATGGAAGAAGCATCTCAATCCCTGCCATTGGAGGAAACAATTTTGAGCTAAAACCTCAATTAGTTTCTCTGATGCAACAGAATTGCAAGTTTCATGGACTTCCATCAGAAGATCTTTTTCAGTTCTTAACTAAATTCTTGCAGATCTGTGATACTGTTAAGACCAATAGAGTTGATCCTAAGGTCTATAAGCTTATGCTTTTCCCTTTTGCTGTAAGAGACAAAGCTAGAATATGGTTGGACTCTCAACCTAGAGATAGCCTGAACTCTTGGGATAAGTTGGTCACGGCTTTCATAGCCAAATTTTTTCCTCCTCAAAAGCTGAGCAAGCTTAGAGTGGATGTTCAAACCTCCAGGCAGAAAGAAGGTGAATCCCTCTATAAAGCTTGGGAAAGATACAAGCAACTGACCAAAAAGTGTCCTTTTGACATGCTCTAAGAATGGACCATCCTGGATATATTCTATGATGGTCTGTCTGAATTGTCTAAGATATTATTGGACCATTTTATAGGTGGATCTATTCACCTAAAGAAAACGCCTGCAGAAGCTCAGGAACTCATTGAAATGGTTGCAAATAACCAATTCATGTACACCTCTGAGAGGAATCCTGTGAGTAATGGGACACCTCAGAGGAAGGAGTTCTTAAAATTGATGCTTTGAATGCCATATTGGCTCAGAAGAAAATGCTGACTCAGCAAGTCAATATGATTTCTCAGAGTCTGAATGGATTGCAAAATGCATCCAACAGTACTAAAGAAGCATCTTCTGAAGAAGAAGCTTATGATCCTGAGAACCCTACAATGGCAGAGGTGAATTATATGGGTGAAGCCTATGAAAACACCTATAATCCCTCATGGAGAAATCATCCAAATCTCTCATGGAAGGATCAACAAAAGCCTCAGCAAGGCTTTAATAATGGTGGAAAAAACAGGTTTAGCAATAGCAAGCCTTTTCCATCATCCTCTCAGCAACAGGTAGAGATTTCTAAGTAGAGTCCCTCTATCTTAGCAAACATAGTCTCTGATCTATCTAAGGCCACTCTAAGTTTCATGAATGAAACAAGGTCCTCCATTAGAAATTTGGAGGCACAAGTGGTCCAGCTGAGTAAAAGAGTCACTGAAACTCCTCCTAGTACCCTTCCAAGCAATACAGAAGAGAATCCAAAAAGAGAGTGCAAGGCCATAACCTTACTTGGTATGGCCGATCCTAGAGAGGAGGAGGATGACATGAATCCCAGTGAGGAAGACCTAATGGGACGTCCTCTGGACAAAAAGGAGTTCCCAGTTGAGGAACCTAAGGAATCTGAGGCTCATTTAGAGACCATAGAGATTCCATTGAACCTACTTCTGCCATTCATGAGCTCTGATGAGTATTCTTCCTCTGAAGAGGATGAAGATATTACTGAAGAGCAAGTTGCTAAGTACCTTGGAGCAATCATGAAGTTGAATGCCAAGTTATTTGGTAATGAGACTTGGGTGGATGAACCTCCCTTGCTCACCAATGAACTGAATAACTTGATCAGACAGACATTACCTCAAAAGAAAGAGGATCCCGGAAGGTTTTTAATACCATGTACCATAGTCACCATGACCTTTGAGAAGGCTCTGTGTGACCTGGGGTCAGGCATAAACCTCATGCCACTCTCTGTAATAGAGAAACTGGGAATCTTTGAGGTTCAAGCTACAAGAATCTCATTAGAGATGGCAGACAAATCCATGAAAAAGTCTTATGGACTAGTAGAGGATGTGCTAGTAAAAGTTGAAGGCCTTTACATCCCTGCTGATTTCATAATCCTAGACACTGGAAAGGATAAGGATGAATCCATCATCCTTGGCAGACCTTTCCTAGCCACAGTAAAAACTGTGATTGATGCTGACAGAGGAGAGTTGGTCCTTCAATTGAATGAGGACTAACTTGTATTCAAGACTCAAGGATCTCCCTCTGCAACTGATGAGCGGATAATTTATACGCTTTTGGCATTGTTTTTAGATAGTTTTTAGTATGATTTTGTCACTTTTTAGTATATTTTTATTAGTTTTTAAGAAAAATTCACATTTCTGGACTTTACTATGAGTTTGTGTGTTTTTCTATGATTTCAAGTATTTTCTGGCTGAAATTGAGGGACCTGAGCAAAAATCTGATTCAAAGGCTGATAAAGGACTGCAGATGCTGTTGGATTCTGACCTCCCTGCACTCGAAATGGAATTTTTAGAGATATAGAAAACCAAATGGTGTGCTCTCAATTGCGTTGGAAAGTAGACATCCAAGGCTTTCCAAAAATATATAATAGTTCATACTTTGCCTGAGTTTAGATGACGCAAACTGGTGTTTAACGCCAGCTTTCTGCCCTATTCTGGCGTTAAATGGTAGAAACAAGTTGCAAAGCAGGGTTAAACGCCAGAAACAAGTTACAAATTGGTGTTTAACTCCAAGGAAGACCTCTGTATGCGAAAGCTTCAATGCTCATCCCAAGCACGCACCAAGTCAGCCCGGAAGTGGATTTCTACATCATTTACTCATTTATGTAATCCTAGTAATTAGTTTAGTATAAATAGAACTTTTTACTATTGTACTAGGGGTCTTTTGATCCTTTGATCACGTTTTGGGGGCTGGCCTCACGGCCATGCCTGGACCTTCATCACTTATGTATTTTCAACGGTGGAGTTTCTACACACCATAGATTAAGGGTGTGGAGCTCTGCTGTTCCTCGAGTATTAATGTAATTATGACTGTTTTCTATTCATTTCATGCTTATTCTTATTCTAAGATATTCATTTGCACTTCAACCTGATGAATGTGATGATCTGTGACACTCATCACTATTCTCACTTATGAATGCGTGCCTGACAAACACTTCCGTTCTACCTGCGAAAGCTAGAGTGTGTATCTCTTGGATTCCTGGTCCACGATGAATGGTTGCCTCTCCTGACAACAGAGCCTTCTATTCCATGACATCAGAGTCTTCGTGGTATAAGCTAGAATCAATTGGCAGCTTTCTTGAGATCCGGAAAGTCTAAACCTTGTCTGTGGTATTCCGAGTAGGATCTGGGATGGGATGACTGTGACGAGCTTTAAACTCGCGACTGTAGGGCATGGTGACAGACGCAAAAGGATAGTAAATCCTATTCCTACATGATTGAGAAACAACAGCTGATTAGCCATGCGAGAAACCGTAGAGGACCTTTTTTATTGAGAGGATGGAAAGTAGCCATTGACAACGGTGATGCCCTATATACAGCTTGCCATAGAAAGGAGTATGAAAGATCGGAAGAAGGCAGTAGTTAAGCAGAGATTCAAAAGGGATGAGGCATCTCCATACACTTATCTAAAATTCTCACCAATGAATTACATAAGTATCTCTATATTTATTTTATGTTTAATTATATTTTAATTATTAAAACTCAATAACCATTTGAATCTGCCTGACTGAGATTTACAAGGTGACCATAGCTTGCTTCAAGCCGACAATCTCCGTGGGATCGACCCTTACTCACGTAAGGTTTATTACTTGGACGACCCAGTGCACTTGCTGATTAGTTGTGCGAAGTTGTGAAAAAGAGTGATATTACAATTGTACGTACCAAGTTGTTGGCGCCATTGAGATCACAACTTCGTGCACCAAGTTTTTGGCGCCGTTGCCGGGGATTATTCGAAATTTTTCTTCTCTTTCGTTTTTCCAAAAATAATTTTCAAAAAATCCAAAAAAAAATTTATAAAATCATAAAATCAAAAATAAAAAATATTTGTGTTTCTTGTTTGAGTCTTGAGTCAAAATTTTAAGTTTGGTGTCAATTGCATATTTTTATTTTTCTCAAACATTTTCAAAAATTTCATGCATTGCATTCTTCATGATCTTCAAGTTGTTCTTGACAAGTCTTCTTGTTTGATCTTTATATTTTCTTGTTTTGTATCTTTTGTTATTTTTTATATGCATTTTTGCATTCATAGTGTCTAAACATGAAAAATCTCTAAGTTTGGTGTCTTGCATGTTTTTCTTTTCTTGAAAATTTTTCAAAAATAAGTTCTTGATGTTCATCATGATCTTCAAAGTGTTCTTGGTGTTCATCTTGACATTCATAGTGTTCTTGCAAGCATCATGTGTTTTGATCTAAAATTTTTATGTCTTTAGTCATTTAGTTGTTTTTCTCTCTCCTCATTAAAATTCAAAAATAAAAAATATCTTTCCCTTATTTCTCTTATAAATTTCAAAATCTTTGGGTTGACTTAGTCAAAATTTTTTAAAATAAATTGTTTCTTGTTAGTCAAATCAAGATTTCAATTTCAAAAATCCTATCTTTTCAAAATCTTTTTCTTAATTTTATAATTTTTGAAAACTTTACTAACAATTAATGTGATTGATTCAAAAATTTGAAGTTTGTTACTTTCTTGTTAAGAAAGGTTCAATCTTTAATTTCTAGAATCATATCTTTTAGTTTCTTGTTAGTCAAGTAATCCATTTTGATTTTAAAAATCAAATCTTTCTAAATTTCTTTTTCAAATCTTTTTCAAAATAAATTTCAATCATATCTTTTTCAAAAATTTGATTTCAAAAATCTTTTCTAACTTCCTATCTTTTTAAAATTGATTTTCAAATCTTTTTCAACTAACTAATTGAGTTTTTGTTTGTTTCTTATCTTTTTGAAAACCAACTAACTACTTTTCTATCTCTAATTTTTGAAAATCACTAACGATTTTTCAAAAACAATTTTCGAATATTCTCTCCCTCTCATCTCTTTCTATTTATTTTATTTATTTACTAACAATTCTCTTCATCTCAAAATTCAAGCCCTCTCTTCTCCTCTGTGTTCGAATTTTTCTCTACTCCTTCTTCTATTCTTTTTTTCTTCTACTCACATAAAGGAATCTCTATACCGTGACATAGAGGATTCCTCTTTCTTTTCTATTCTCTTCTTTTTTATATGAGCAGGAGCAAGGACAAGGACATTCTTGTTGAAGCCGATCCTGAACCTGAAAAGAATCTGAAGAAGAAGCTAAGAGAAGCTAAAGCACAATAATCTAGAGAAAACCTTACAGAGAATCTCGAAAAAGAGGAAGACATGGCAGCCAAAAATAACAACAATGCCTACAATGCAAGGAAGATGCTTAGTGACTTTACTGCACCAAATTCCAACTTCCATGGAAGAAGCATCTCAATCCCTGCCATTAGAGCAAACAATTTTGAGCTAAAGCCTCAATTAGTTTCTCTGATGCAACAGAATTGCAAGTTTTATGGACTTCCATCAGAAGATCCTTTTTAGTTCTTAACTGAATTCTTGCAGATTTGTGATACTGTTAAGTCCAATGGGGTTGATCCCGAGGTCTATAGGCTTATGCTTTTCTCTTTTTCTGTAAGAGACAGAGCTAGAATATGGTTGAACTCTCAACCTAAAGATAGCCTGAACTCTTGGGATAAGCTGGTCATGGCTTTCTTAGCCAAGTTCTTTCCTCCTCAAAAGCTGAGTAAGCTTTGAGTGGATGTTCAAACCTTCAGACAGAAAGAAGGTGAATCCCTCTATGAAGCTTGGGAGAGATACAAGCAACTGACAAAAAAGTGTCCTTCTGACATGCTTTCAGAATGGACCATCCTGGATATATTCTATGATGGTCTGTCTGAATTGTCTAAGGTATCATTGGACCATTCTACAGGTGGATCTATTCACCTGAAGAAAATGCCTGCAGAAGCTCAGGAACTCATTGACATGGTTGCAAATAACCAGTTCATGTACACTTTTGAAAGGAATCATGTGAATAATGGGACACCTCAGAGGAAGGGAGTTCTTGAAATTGATGCTCTGAATGTCATATTGGCTCAGAACAAAATGTTGACTCAGCAAGTCAGTATGATTTCTCAAAGTATGAATGGATTACAAAATGCATCCAACAGTACTAAAGAAGCATCTTCTGAAGAAGAAGCTTATGATCATGAGAACCCTGCAATGGCAGAGGTGAATTACATGGGTAAAGCCTATGGAAACGCCTATAATCCCTCATGGAGATATCATCCAAATTTCTCATTGAAGGATCATCAAAAGCCCCAACAAGGCTTTAATAATGGTGGAAGAAACAGGTTTAGCAATAGCAAGCCTTTTCAATCATCCTCTCAGCAACAGACAGAGAATTCTGAGCAGAACCCCTCTAGCTTAGCAAACATAGTCTCTGATCTATCTAAGGCCAGTCTAAGTTTTATGAATGAAACAAGGTCCTCCATTAGAAATTTGGAGGCACAAGTGGTCCAGCTGAGTAAAAGAGTCACTGAAACTCCTCCTAGTACTCTCCCAAGCAATACAGAAGAGAACCCAAAAAGAGAGTGCAAGGCCATAACCTTACTTGGTGTGGCCGAATGCACAGAAGAGGAGGAGGACGTGATTCCCAGTGAGGAAGACCTCATGGGACGTCCTCTGGACAAAAAGGAGTTCCCAATTGAGGAACCTAAGGAATTTGAGGCTCACCTAGAGACCATAGAGATTCTATTGAACCTCTTTTTACCATTCATGAGCTCTGATGACTATTCATCTTCTAAAGAAGATGAAGACATTGTTGAAGGGCAAGTTGCCCAGTATTTAGGAGAAATCATGAAGCTGAATGCCTAGTTATTTGGTAATGAGACTTGGGTGGATGAACCCCCCTTGCTTACCATTGAACTGAATGACATGGTTAGGCAAACATTACCTCAAAAGAAACAGGATTCTGGTAAATTCCTAATTCCCTGTAACATAGGTACCATGACCTTTGAGAAGGCTCTGTGTGACCTGGGGTCAGGCATAAACTTAATGCCACTCTCTGTAATGGAAAAACTGGGAATCTTTGAGGTACAGGCTGCTAAATTCTCATTAGAGATGGCAGACAAATCCATGAAAAAGGCTTATGGACAGGTAGAGGACGTGCTAGTAAAGGTCAAAGGCCTTTACATCCCTGCTGATTTCATAATCCTAGACACTGGAAAGGATGAGGATGAATCTATCATCCTTGGAAGACCCTTCTTAGCCACAACAAAAGCTGTGATTGATGTGGACAGAGGAGAGTTGATTCTTCAATTGAATGAGAACTACCTTGTATATAAAACTCAAGGATCTTCCTCTATAACCATGGAGAGGAAGCAAGAAAAGCTTATTTCAATACAGAGTCAAACAAAGCCCTCACAGTCAACTTCTAAGTTTGGTGTTGGGAGGCCACAACCAAACTCTAAGTTTGGTGTTGAACCCCCACATCCAAACTCTAAGTTTGGTGTTGGGAGGTCCCAACAATGCTCTGAATATCTGTGAGGCTCCGTGAGAGCCCACTGTCAAGCTATTGACATTAAAGAAGCGCTTATTGGGAGGCAACCCAATTTTTATTTATCTATGTTATTTCATGTTATTTTTTTAGGATGATGATCATGTGGAGTCACAAAAATAATTGTAAAAATTTAAGAAAAATAAAAAATAACATTAAAAACAGCACACCCTGGAAGAGAGACTTACTGGCATTTAAACGTCAGTAAGGGTAGCAGAATGGGCGTTTAACGCCCAGTCTGGCACCATTCTGGGCGTTAAACGCCAGAAACAAGCACCAGACTGGCGTTAAATGCCAGAAACAAGCTACAATCTGGCGTTAAACGCCAGAAACAGGTTGCAACCTGGCGTTTAACGCCAGGAAAGGAATAAAAGTTGGTGTTTAACGCCAGAAACAAGCAGCAATCTAGCGTTAAACACTAGGATTGCACAGAAGGGCATTTTGTACGCCTAATAGGAGCAGGGATGATACATCCTTGACCCCTCAGGATCTGTGGACCCCACAAGATCCCCACCTACGCTGCCCCTCTCTCTCTCTTACTCACCAATCAAATCATATCATCTTCCCTATATTCTCTTCACCAATCACCTCCATATCTTTTTCCCATAAACCCCACCTACCTCACTTTAAAAATTCAAATACTTTTCCCTCCCAAACCCAACCCTAATGACCGAAACCCAACCCTACCCTCACCCCTATATAAACCCCTCACTACTCCTTCATATTCACACAAAACAAACACCATTCCCCCGTTTGGCTGAACCACCTATAACCTTCCATCTCCTCCATTTTCTTCTTCTTCCCTTCTTTCTTTCTTCGTTTGCTCGTGGATGAGCAAACCTTTTAAGTTTGGTGTGGTAAAAGCATTGCTTTTTGTTTTTCCATAGCCATTTATGGCACCTAAGGCCGGAGAAACCTCTAGAAAGAGGAAAGGGAAGGCAAAAGCTTCCACCTCTGAGTCACGGGAGATGGAGAGATTCATCTCAAAAGTCCATCAAGACCACTTCTATGAAGTTGTGGCCAAGAAGAAGGTGATCCCTGAGGTCCCTTTCATGCTAAAGAAAAATGAGTATCCGGAGATCCGACATGAAATCCAAAGAAGAGGTTGGGAAGTTCTTACCAATCTCATTCAACAAGTCGGAATCTTAATGGTTCAAGAGTTCTATGCCAATGCATGGATCACTAGGAACCATGATCAAAGTATGAACCCGAATCCAAAGAATTGGCTTACAATGGTTCGGGGGAAATACTTAGATTTTAGTCCAGAAAATGTAAGGTTGGTGTTCCACTTGCCAATTATGCAAGAAAACGTACGCCCCTACACTAGAAGGGTCAACTTTGATCAAAGGTTGGACCAAGTCCTCATGGACATATGTGTGGAAGGAGCTCAATGGAAAAGAGACTCAAGAGGCTATCTGGTTCAATTGAGAAGACCGAACCTTAAGCCTGTGGCTAGAGAATGGTTAGAGTTCATCCAACGCTCCATCATCCCCACTAGCAACCAATCTGAAGTGACTGTGGATTGGGCCATCATGATCCATAGTATCATGATTGGGGAGGAAATGGAAGTCCATGAGATCATACCTCTAGAACTCTACAAGGTGGTTGACAAGTCATCCAGCTTGGCAAGGTTAGCCTTTCCTCATCTCATTTGTCATCTATGCAATTTGCTGGGATTGACATAGAAGGAGACATCCTCATTGAAGAGGACAAGCGCATCACTAAGAAAAGGATGGAGCAAACCAGAGAGCCCATTCATGGATCTCAACAAGAGCATGAGGATGATATTCATCAAGAATTCCCTGAGATGCCTCAAGGGATGTAATTTCCTCCAAACAACTATTGGGAATAACTCAACAACTCCTTGGAAGGCTTGAGTTACAACATGGACCAACTAAGGGTGGAGCACCAAGAGCACTCCATCATTCTGCATGAGATTAGAGAAGATCAAAGAGCTATGAGGGAGGAGCAACAAAGGCAAGGAAGAGACATAGAGGAGCTTAGGCGTTCCATTGGTTGTTCAAGAGGAAGACGCCACCCACACTAAGGTGGACTCATTCCTTAATCTCTTTGTCTATTTATTTTCTCTTTTCGGTTTTTTGAGCTTCATGTTTGTCTATGTTTTTGTCTTCATTACATGATCATTAGTGTCTAGTGTCTATGTCTTAAAGCTATGAATAATTCCATGAATCCTTCACCTCTCTTAAATAAAAAAATGTGCTTAATTACAAAAGAATAAGAAGTACTTGGATTTCAAATTTTATCTTGAAATTAGTTTAATTATTTTGATATGGTGGCAATACTTTTTGTTTTCTGAATGAATACTTGAACAGTGCATATTTTTTATCTTGTTGTTTATGAATGTTAAAATTGTTGGCTCTTGAAATAATGATGAATAAAGAGAAATGTTATTGATGATCCGAAAAATCATGAAATTGATTCTTGAAGCAAGAAAAAGCAGTGAATAAGAAAGCTTGCGAAAAAAAGAAAAAAAAGTAGCGAAAAAAAAGAAAGAAAAAGAAAGAAAAAGCAAGCAGAAAAAGCCAATAGCCCTTAAAACAAAAAGGCAAGGGTAAAAAGGATCCAAGGATTTGAGCATTAATGGATAGGAGGGCCCAAGGAAATAAAATCCAGGCCTAAGCGGGTAAATCAAGCTGTCGCTAATCATGTGCTTGTGTCATGAAGATCCAAGTGAAAAGCTTGAGACTGAGTGGTTAAAGTCGTGATCCAAAGCAAAAAGAAGAGTGTGCTTAAGAACTCTGGACACTTCTAACTGGGGACTCTAGCAAAGCTGAGTCACAATCTGAAAAGGTTCACCCAGTTGTGTGTCTGTGGCATTTATGTATCCCGGTGGTAATACTGGAAAACAAAGTGCTTAAGGCCATGACCAAGACTCATAATGTAGCTGTGTTCAAGAATCAACATACTGAACTAGGAGAATCAATAACACTATCCAAAATTCTGAGTTCCTATAGATGCCAATCATTCTGAATTTCAAAGGATAAAGTGAGATGCCAAAACTATTCAGAGGCAAAAAGCTACTAGTCCCGCACATCTAATTAGGACTAAGTTTCATCTCACTCATTGTATATTCTCTTCTTTTTATCCTATTTTGTTCTCAGTTGCTCGGGGACAAGCAACAATTTAAGTTTGGTGTTGTGATGAGCGGATAATTTATACGCTTTTTGGCATTGTTTTTAGATAGTTTTTAGTATAATTTAGTCACTTTTAGTATATTTTTATTAGTTTTTAAGAAAAATTCACATTTCTAGACTTTACTATGAGTTTGTGTGTTTTTTTGTGATTTCAGGTATTTTCTGGCTGAAATTGAGGGACCTGAGCAAAAATCTGATTCAGAGGCTGATAAAGGATTGCAGATGCTGTTGGATTCTGACTGTCCTGCACTCGAAATGGAATTTTTGGAGATACAGAAATCCAAATGGCACGCTCTTAATTGCGTTGGAAAGTAGACATCCAGGGCTTTCCAGCAATATATAACCGTCCATACTTTTCCCGAGTTTAGATGACGCAAACTGGCGTTTAACGTCAGCTTTCTGCCCTATTCTAGTGTTAAACGCCAGAAACAAGTTGCAAAGCAGGGTTAAACGCCAGAAACAAGTTACAAACTGGCGTTTAACTCCAAGGAAGACCTCTGCATGTGAAAGCTTCAATGCTCAGGCAAAGCACGCACCAAGTTGGCCCAGAAGTGGATATCTGCATCATTTACTCATTTCTGTAATCGTAGTAATTAGTTTAGTATAAATAGAACTCTTTACTATTGTACTAGGGGTCTTTTGACCACATATTTGGATTATCTTTTGATCCTTTGATCACGTTTTGGGGGCTGGCCTCACGGCCATGTCTGGACCTTCATCACTTATGTATTTTAAACGGTGGAATTTCTACACACCATAGATTAAGGGTGTGGAGCTCTACTGTTCCTCAAGTATTAATGCAATTACTACTGTTTTCTATTTAATTCATGCTTATTCTTATTCTAAAATATTCATTCACACTTAAACCTGATGAATGTGATGATCCGTGACACTCATCACTATACTCACTTATGAATGCGTGCCTGACAAACACTTTCGTTCTACCTGCGAAAGCTAGAGTGTGTATCTCTTGGATTCCTGGTCCACGACGCATGGTTGCCTCTCCTGACAACAGCGCCTTCCATTCTGTGAGATCAGAGTCTTCGTGGTATAAGCTAGAATCCATTGGCAGCATTCTTGAGATCCAGAAAGTCTAAACCTTGTATGTGGTATTTTGAATAGGATCTAAGATGGGATGACTGTGACGAGCTTCAAACTCTCGACTGTAGGGTGTGGTGACAGACGTAAAAGGATAGTAAATCCTATTCCTACATGATCGAGAACCAACAGCTAATTAGCCATGCGGGAAATCGTAGAGGACCTTTTTCACTAAGATGATGGGAAGTAGCCATTGACAACGGTGATGCCCTACATACAGCTTACCATAGAAAGGAATATGAAGGATTGGAAGAAGGCAGTAGGAAAGCAGAGATTCAAAAGGGATGAGACATCTCCAAACACTTATCTGAAATTCTCACCAATGAATTACATAAGTATCTCTATCTTTATTTTATGTTTAATTATATTTTAATTATTAAAACTCCATAACCATTTGAATCCGCCTGACTGAGATTTACAAGGTGACCATAGCTTGCTTCAAGCCGACAATCTCCGTGGGATCGACCCTTACTCACGTAAGGTTTATTACTTGGACGATCCAGTGCACTTGCTGGTTAGTTGTGCGAAGTTGTGAAAAAGAGTGATATTACAATTGTGTGTACCAAGTTGTTGGCGCCATTGAGATCACAACTTCATGCACCAGCAACCATGGAGAGGAAGCATGAAAAGCTTCTCTCAATACAGAGTCAAACAAAGCCCACACATTCAAACTCTAAGTTTGGTGTTGGGAAGCCACAACCAAACTCTAAGTTTGGTGTTGAGAGGCCACAACCAAACTCTAAGTTTGGAGTTGGAAGGCCCCAACCATGCTCTAAATATCTGTGAGGCTCCATGAGAGCCCACTGTCAAGTTATTGACATTAAAGAAGCGCTTATTAGGAGGCAACCCAATTTTTATTTATCTATGTTATTTCATGTTTTCTTTAGGTTGATGATCATGTGGAGTCACAAAAACAACTGCAAAAATTAAAACAAATTCAAAAACAGCATTAAAAAATAGCACACCCTGGAGGAGGAACTTACTGGCATTTAAACGCCAGTAAGAGTAGCAAAATGGGCGTTAAACGCCAAAAAGGGAACAAAGCTGGCGTTTAACGCTAGAAACAAGCAACAGCTTGGCATTGAATGCCAAGAAAGGTATAGAATCTGGCATTTAACGCCAGAAACAAGCAGCAGTTTGGTGTTAAACGCCAGGGTTGCACAATAAGGGCGTTTTGCACGCCTAAAAGGAGCAGGGATGAGAAATCCTTGACCCCCCAAGATCTGTGGACCCCACAGGATCCCCACCTATCCCACCTCTCTCTCTCTCCCCCTCACACAACTCTATAACACTCCACCCAAAACACCACTCACCAATCAAATCTTATCCTCTTCCCTATATTCTCTTCACGAATCACCTCCACATCTCTTCCCCAAAAACCCCACCTACCTCACTTTCAAATTTAAACACTTTTCCCTCCCAAACCCACCCAATTCTATTCGGCCACTCTCCCTCTCTTTCCCTATAAATACCCCTCTTCACTCTTTCATTTTCACACATCACAAACACTCTCCTACCCCTAGGCCGAACCTTTATCTCCCTCCATCTCCTCCATTTTCTTCTTCTCCCCCTTCTTTCTTTCTTCTTTTGCTCGAGGACGAGCAAACATTTTATGTTTGGTGTGGTAAAAGCATTGCTTTTTGTTTTTTCATAACCATTTATGGCACCTAAGGCCGGAGAAACCTCTAGAAAGAGGAAAAGGAAGGCAAAAGCTTCCACCTCCGAGTCATGGGAGATGGAGAGACTCATCTCAAAGGTCCATCAAGACCACTTCTATGAAGTTGTGGCCAAGAAGAAGGTGATCCCTGAGGTCCCTTACATTCTCAAGAAGAATGAGTATCCAAAGATTCGACATGAAATCCGAAGAAGAGGTTGGGAAGTTCTTACCAACCCCATTCAACAAGTCAGGATCTTAATGGTTCAAGAGTTCTATGCCAATGCATGAATCACTAGGAACCATGATCAAAGTATGAACCCGAATCCAAAGATTTGGCTCACAATGGTTTGGGGGAAATACTTAGATTTCAGTCCGGAAAATGTAATGTTGGCGTTCCACTTGCCAATGATGCAAGAAAATGCACGCCCCTACACTAGAAGGGTCAACTTTGATCAAAGGTTGGACCAAGTCCTCATGGACAAATGTGTGGAAGGATCTCAATGGAAAAGAGACTCAAGAGGCAATCCGGTTCAATTGAGAAGACCAGACCTTAAGCCTATGGCTAGAGGATGGTTGGAGTTCATCCAACGCTCCATCATTCCTACTAGCAACTGATCTGAAGTGACTGTGGATCGGGCCATCATGGTCCATAGTATCATGATTGGGGAGGAAGTGGAAGTTAATGAGATCATACCTCTAGAACTCTACAAGGTGGCTGACAAGTCCTCCACTTTGGCAAGGTTAGCCTTTTCTCATCTCATTTGTCACCTATGCAATTTGGCTGGGATTGACATAGAAGGAAACATCCTCATTGAAGAGGACAAGCCCATCACTAAGAAAAGGATGGAGTAAACAAGAGAGCCCACTCATGGACCTCAACAAGAGCATGAGAAAATTCCTCATGAAATCCCTGAGATACCTCAAGGGATGCATTTTCCACCACACAACTATTGGGAGCAACTCAACACCTCTTTGGAAGGCTTGAGTTACAACATGGACCAACTAAGGGTGGAACACCAAGAGCACTCCATCATTCTTCATGAGATTAGAGAAGATCAAAGAGCTATGAGGGAGGAGCAACAAAGGCAAGGAAGAGATATAAAGGAGCTTAGGCATTCCATTAGATCTCCAAGAGGAAGAACTAGCCGCCATCACTAAGGTGAACTCGTTCTTTGATTTCCTTGTTCTTATTTTTTTGTTTTTCGAATTTGATGCTTTATGTTTGTCTATGTTTGTGTCTTCACTTCATGATCATTAGTGTCTAGTGTCTATGTCTTAAAGCTATGAATAATTCCATGAATCCTTCACCTCTCTTAAATGAAAAACGTGCCTAATTACAAAAGAACAAGAAGTACTTGAATTTCAAATTTTATCTTGAAATTAGTTTAATTATTTTGATGTGGTGGCAATATTTTTTGTTTTCTGAATGAATGCTTGAACAATACATATTTTTGATCTTGTTATTTATGAATGTTAAAATTGTTGGCTCTTGAAAGAAAAATGAAAAAGGAGAAATGTTATTGATAATCTAAAAAATCATAAAATTGATTCTTGAAGCAAGAAAAAGCAATGAAGAAAAAAGAAAAAAACAAAAAAGTGGCAAAAAAAAAGGAGAAAAGAAAGAAAAAGAAAAAGCAAGCAAAAAAAGCCAATAGCCCTTTAAACCAAAAGGCAAGGGTAAAAAGGATCCAAGGCTTTGAGCATTAATGGATAGGAGGGCATAAGGAAATAAAATCCAGGCCTAAGCGGCTAAATCAAGCTGTCCCTAACCATGTGCTTGTGTCATGAAGGTCCAAGTGAAAAGCTTGAGACTGAGTGGTTAAAGTCGTGATCCAAAGCAAAATAGTGTGCTTAAGAACTCTGGACACCTCTAATTAGGGACTTTAGCAAAGCTAAGTTACAATCTGAAAAGGTTCACCCAATTATGTGTCTGTGGCATTTATGTATCCGGTGGTAATACTGGAAAACAAAGTGCTTAGGGCCATGACCAAGACTCATAAAGTAGCTTTGTTCAAGAATCAACATACTGAACTAGGAGAATCAATAACACTATCTAAAATTCTGAGTTCCTATAGATGCCAATCATTCTGAATTTCAAAGGATAAAGTGAGATGCCAAAACTGTTCAGAAGCAAAAAGCTACTAGCCCCGCTCATCTAATTGGGACTAAGTTTCATTGATATTATGAGATTCATTGTATGTTATCTTCTTTTTATCCTATTTGATTTTCAGTTGCTTGGGGACAAGCAACAGTTTAAGTCTGGTGTTGTGATGGGCGGATAATTTATACGCTTTTTGGCAATGTTTTTAGATAGTTTTTAGTATGATTTAGTTAGTTTTTAGTATATTTTTATTAGTTTTTAAGCAAAATTCATATTTATGGACTTTACTATGAGTTTGTGTGTTTTTCTATGATTTCAGGTATTTTCTGGCTAAAATTGAGGGATCTGAGCAAAAATCTGATTCAGAGGCTGAAAAAGGACTGCTGATGCTGTTGGATTCTGACCTCCCTGCACTCGAAATGGACTTTCTAGAGCTATAGAAGCCCAATTGGGGCGCTCTCAACTTCGTTGGAAATTAGACATCCAGGGCTTTCCATCAATATATAATAGTCCATACTTTGCTCGAGTTTTGACGACGCAAATGGGCGTTCAAATGCCAACTTCCTGCCTTATTCTGGTGTTAAACGCGAGAAACAGGTTACAAGCTAGAGTTAAACCCCCAAAACAGGTTGCAAACTGGCGTTTAACTCCAAGAGAAGTCTCTACACATGAAAGCTTCAATGCTCAGCCCAAGCACACACCAAGTAGGCCCGGAAGTGGATTTCTGCATCATTTACTTATTTCTATAACCCTAGTAACTAGTTTAGTATAAATAGAACTTTTTACTATTGTACTCACATCTTTGATTATCCTTAGATCATCTTTGGACGTTTAGTCCTTAGACATTGGGGGCTGGCTATTCAGCCATGCCTGGACCATTATCACTTATGTATTTTTAACGGTGGAGTTTCTACCCACCATAGATTAAGGTATGGAGCTCTACTGTTTCTCGAGTATTAATGCAATTATTACTATTTTCTATTCAATTCATGCTTATTCCTGTTCTAAGATATCCATTCGCACACAAGAACATTAGGAATGTGATGATTATGTGATGCTCATCACCACTCTCACTTATGAACGCGTGCCTGACAAATACTCCCGTTCTACATGCGAACAAGCTTGAATGCATATCTCTTAGCCTTCTGGTTCACGATCAGAGTCTTTGTGGTATAAGCTAGAATCAATTGGCAGAATTCTTGAGATCCGGAAGTCTAAATCTTGTCTGTAGTATTCCGAGTAGAATCTGGGATGGGATGACTGTGACGAGCTTCAAACTCACAAGTGTTGGGCGTAGTGACAGACACAAAAGGATCAATGGATCCTATTCCAACATGAGTGAGACCCAACAGATGATTAGCCATGCGGTGACATCACATTTGGACCATTTTCACTGAGAGGACGGATGGTAGCCATTGACAACGGTGATCCCCAACATACAGCTTGTCATGGAAAGGAGTATGAAGGATTGGATGAAGGCAGTGGGAAAGCAAAGATTCAGAAGGGATAACGCATCTCCACACACTTATCTAAAATTTCCACCAATGAATTACATAAGTATTTCTATCTTTATTTTATGTTTATTTATCCTTTAATTATCAAAACTCCATAACCATTTGAATCTGCCTGACTGAGATTTACAAGATGACCATAGCTTGCTTCAAGCTGACAATCTCCATGGGATCGACCCTTACTCACGTAAGGTATTACTTGGATGACCCAGTGCACTTGCTGGTTAGTTGTGCGAAGTTGTGAAAAAGAGTTGAGATTACAATTATGCGTACCAAGTTGTTGGCACCATTGAGATCACAATTTCGTGCACCAGACACCTACAACCCCTCCTGGAGGAACCACCCAAATCTCATATAGGAAGATAACCACAATCAAAACCAGCAGCCATGGCAAAGAAATTTAAACCACAACAACTCAAGAAATACAAACAACAACAACCAGCAAAACACTAACCCCAATCCATATAGAAAACCCCAAAACAATCATCCCAATTCCGACTATTATCCATCCAATAATCCAGCCACTAACCAAACAATTATCATCCACCCTCAACATCTCACAATCATCCACAGATACCACAAGATACTCAAAGGATCTCCAACTTGGAGATACTGATGGAATAGATGATGAAGCAGCAGGAACTAACAAGCAAGAATCATAAAGCTTCTATGAGAAACTTAGAGAGGTAGATTGGACAATTGTCCAAGCAAGCTGTGATTGAAAGGCCAACAAGCTCACTCTCAAGTGATACCATTCTGAATCCCAAAGAAGAATGCAAAGCTATTCAATTAAGGAGTGGAAGGACCTTGGTGAATAACAAAGAAGCCAACAAGAAGCCTATGGAGAATGACAAAAGGCCAGCTGAGAAAGATGAGGCCAACAACAAGGAAGAAGCTGTACTAAACAAGAAGGAACCAGAGAAGCTTAAAGAGAAGGATGACCAGCAAAAGAATTCTAAGAAAGGGAAGCAAGTAATAGAGGAACCATCTCAAGAATAAAGGCAAGGAGTGAAGGCTCACACACCTCCCTTGCCATATCCTCAAAGGATCAACAAGGAGACCAAGGATCAACACTTCCCCAAATTCCTTGAAGTCTTCAAGAAATTGGAGATTAATATCCTCCTGGCTGAAGCATTAGAGTAGATGCCTCTATATGCAAAGTTATTGAAAGAGCTTATCAACAAAAAGAGAAGTTGGCATGAGAAAGAAACCATTATGCTCACTGAAGAATGTAGTGCTGTGATTCAAAGGGGCCTTCCACCAAAACTCAAGGATCCTGGAAGCTTCTTCCTGCCTTGTACCATTGGTAGTCTAACCATTGATAAGGCACTATGTGACTTAGGAGAAAGCATCAATCTAATTCCCTATTCTATGATGAGAAGGCTATGCATAGAGGAGGTAAAGCCCACACAAATGTCACTAGAGCTCGTGGACAAATCATTGGTATTTCCCGGAGGAATGATTGAAAATCTCCTGGTCTAAGTAGGGACATTCATATTCCCAGCAGACTTTGTGATCCTGGATCTAGGAGAAGAAAAGAGTGACTCTATTATCTTGGAAAGACCCTTCTTGGCCACTGTAAGGGCCATCATAGATGTTGAACAAGGAGAGTTAACCCTAAGGGCGCATGATGAAAGCATTACTCTGAATGTCTTTCCAGAAGCACAACATAATGATGAAAAGGAAAAATGCATGAAGGTTGACAAAGAAGAATTGCAGTGGAAGGAAGAAACCAACAAGACACTCATTAATTCTCTTCTAGAGCAAGAGACAAGCAGCAAAGCAGGACAAAAAGAGAATGAGACTCTAAAGAATGATGAGAGAAAGCAAGAAGGAAGTGAGGTGTTAGCCACTAAGAAGGCAGATTCCAAAACACAACCCACTGTCAAAGGAGAAGAATCACCAAAAAAGGGAAGAAAAGCAAGAAAAAGGGTCCAAAAGGGTGGAAAAATAAAAAGATCCCAACTGAAGGATTTTCAAAGGGAGATAAAGTGCAGCTAATTTACCAGTAGTTAGGGACAAATCAACAATCTGATGATTACTACACTATCAATAGGATACTCTCACTGGAGCATGCAGAGATTGAACATCAAGGCATTGGAAGGAAGCTTACTGTGAGAGGAGACAAACTGAGACATCACAATCAACAACCACCCTAATGAGGGCCCAATGTCAAGCTAGTGACAGCAAAGAAGTGCTTATTAGGAGGCAACCCAACCTGAGGTAGTTTTCTTTTCATAGCTATTTCAATAAAAGGGTTGAGTAGTTTTATCTGTATTGCAAGGGAGAGTGAAGGATGCTAAGTTTGGTGTTCCACCAAAATCTCATTTAAAAACACATTTTCACCTTCTGCATAAAGGGTTGCTAGCTCCAAGCAATCAGATAAAACATTTAACCATTGTCTATTTTCTAATTTCTAGTTTTATAACCTTCAGCAAAGACAAAAGGTTTTCACATATGGTTGATTTGATGCATGAGAAACATTGGCAAGGGACTAAGTTTGGTGTTCACACACCAAAGTAAGTTCAAAAGCCCACAAAAAATTTTTGCATACTAACCAGTTGCCTAAGGGCTTGAGAGACAAGCAACTTCTACAATCTGTGAAAGGGATCTGCATCATCGTCCAAAGGAGGAACAATAGAGAGAAATAATGATGACAAAAGGAAAGGCTGAGAGGCATTCCCAATAGGTTATATTGACACTTAATCCTTGATTGCTGTGAAGTGTTTTAACTTAGAGATTCCTATATATCTTGCTGAAGTGTTTAACTAGGTGTAAGTGGAGATGTTTGCCAAAAATGCTAGCCTGCATTATACTATTGTTACTCATTAGCTTGAATTTTGTTTTGTTTCCCTGCTGCATGAATAAAAGAAAAATGTTTGAAATAGAAAGTGAATGTTCAATGTTGTAGAAGTTAGAATGAAATTCAATGGTGGTATTTGTTTGATTTAATGGTTAGCTCAAATAACAAAGGCTGCATAATAACAAGTTCTTTGAAGTGTGAATTAGTTTGTTACTATAAAGTTTGTTATCAATGAATATCCTTTGAGAATGAAGCCAAATAAGAAAGAAACAGAAAAAGAAAAGCCAAGAATGGGCAAAGAAACAAACAATAAGGTTAGACACCAATAGCTTGGACCCTAGGACATATGCCTGTGGTGTTTTTGTACTAGGATATGCTTGGACAAGTAGGTTCTGAGGAGTATTTTGAAACTTGGCCACTTGGATCAACTGATCTAGGATTGCCAACCGAAAATCCACTATCAAGAGCAACCTAGCTACAAAGCATTTAGTGATCCAAAGAGATGTTGGGCATCAATGTTCCTAAGAAGAAATTGTGAGCCATGTGTCTATGGTGAAGAAGTGGTGAGCAAAATTGAGCCAAAAGGCTGCTGCAACACTTGCCATCAAGCTTTCATTAATAAATAAGCGTTCTAAGCAAAATAAAGAAAGAAAAAGCTAGCAAGGGATCAATCAAAAGCAAGGCATTATAGCAGCAACTCTAGTGAACTTTTGAGGAAACATTTCTTATCTATCAGCAAAGAATAAATGAGCTACATTTGTCTGCATAAAACCCCATGAACCAAGTTCAATTATCTGCTAAATAAGGACATGTGTGCTTCTCTGTTTCATTTCATTTCCTCTTATGTTTAGCGCTTGCTTGGGTACAAGCAAGGTTTAAGTTTGGTGTTGTGATGACAAGTCATCTTATGCTAGCTTTTCAAGCATTTTTCACTTGTTTCATTAAGTTTTATGCACTTTCTTGCATTATAAGTAAGTGATTTGGTGTGAATTTGCATGGTTATGTCAATTCAATCAACCATCATTTATTTGACACAAAATCATAAGGTTTAAGCTAGAATTAATTGGTTTTTGAATGATTTATGAATCTTGTGAATTCGGTGATGCTTTGTTTGGTTAGTTTGATTAATTGTAGGTGAAGAAAAGAAAAAAACAAGGAAAGCGTGCCCATAAAAGCGTGGCCTATGATAGAAAAGTGTGGCACTCACTCAAGGAAGCAATCATATCCCCTGGGAATATTAATTACCTGAATGCTGACGTTATTGGCACTCACTTTTGCCAATAACGCCAGCGACCCTTTCCCCTTCAAGGGAGCATAACTTGAATTACAGAGGTTCAATCGAGGTGATTCCAATTGTGTTAGAAAGCTGACATTCAGAGCTTTCCAACGATATATAATGGTTTATAGTGGGTGGTGCACGGATTTGTAATCCGCACAACTAACCAGCAAGTGCACTGGGTCGTCCAAGTAATACCTTACGTGAGTAAGGGTCGATCCCACGGAGATTATTGGTTTGAAGCAATCAATGTTTATTTTATGAATCTTAGTCAGGATGCCAATAAGATTATTTGGATTTAATTGTAAGAAGTCAAAGTATTTAAAATTATTGGAAAAATAAAAGAGAATTAAATCGATACTTGGTGTGTAGTAATGAGAAATATGTTGGAGTTTTGGAGATGCTTTGTCCTTTGAATTGCTACTGTTCCTTGAAGTCCTCTTCCCACACGCATTGTTCCTTCCATGGCAAGCTCTATGTAGGGTGTCACCGTTGTCAATGGCTACTTCTCATCCTCTTAGTGAAAACGTTCCTATGCTCTGTCACAGCACGGCTAATCATCTGTCGGTTCTCAATCAGGTTGGAATAGAATCCATTGATTCTTTTGCGTCTGTCACTAACGCCCAGCCTTCAGGAGTTTGAAGCTCGTCACAGCCATTCAATCCCAGAATCCTACTCGGAATACCACAGACAAGGTTTAGACTTTCCGGATCCTCATGAATGCCGCCATCAATCCAGCTTATACCACGAAGATTCTGATTAAGGAATCTAAGAGATACTCATTCAATCTGATGTAGAACGGAGGTGGTTGTCAGGCACACGTTCATGGATTTAGGAAGGTGATGAGTGTCACGGATCATCACCTTCTCCATAATTAAGCGCGAATAAACATCTTAGATAAGAACAAGCGTGTTTGAATGGAAAACAAAGGAATTGTATTAAATCATCGAGACGCCGCAGAGCTCCTCACCCCCAACAATGGAGTTTAGAGACTCATGCCGTCAAAAAGTATGTAATTCAGATCTGAAAATGTCATGAGGTACAAAGTAATTCTCTAAAAGTTGTTTAAATAGTAAACTAGTAACCTAGGTTTACAGAGTATGAGTAAACTAAGATAATTGGTGCAGAAATCCACTTCTGGGGCCCACTTGGTGTGTGCTGGGGCTGAGACTAAAGCTATCCACGAGTAGAGGCCTTTCTTGGAGTTAAACTCCAAGTTATGACGTGTTTTGGGCGTTCAACTCCGGATCATGACGTTTTTCTGGCGTTTAACTCCAGACAGCAGCATGTACTTGGCGTTCAACGCCCAATTACGTCGTCTATCTTCGTGCAAAGTATGGACTATTATATATTTCTGGAAAGCCCTGGATGTCTACTTTCTAACGCCGTTGAGAGCGCGCCAATTGGACTCCTATAGCTCCAAAAAATCCATTCCGAGTGCAGGGAGGTCAGGATCCAACAACATCAGCAGTCCTTTTTCAGCCTAAGTCAGATTTTTGCTCAACTCCCTCAATTTCAGCCAGAAAATACCTGAAATCATAGAAAAATATACACACTCATAGTAAAGTCCAGAAATATGATTTTTGCCTAAAAACTAATAATATTCTACTAAAAACTAATTAAAACATACTAAAATCTACATGAAATTACCCCCAAAAAGCGTATAAAATATCCGCTCATCACAACACCAAACTTAAACTGTTGCTTGTCCCCAAGCAACTAGATAAATAAAATATGTTTTAACAGAAATTAAGAAGTAATAATATTTAAGAGTTTTAAATGAAGCTCAGATTCTTATTTAGATGAGCGGGGCTTGTAGCTTTTTGTTTCTGAACAGTTTTGGCATCTCCCTTTATCCTTTGAATTTCAGAATGATTGGCATCCATAGGAACTCAGAATTCAGATAGTATTATTGATTCTCCTAGTGTAGTATGTTGATTCTTGAACACAGTTATTTTATGAGTCTTGGCCGTGGCCCTAAGCACTTTGTTTTCCAGTATTACCACCAGATACATAAATGCCACAGACACATGACTAGGTGAACCTTTTCAGATTGTGACTTAGCTTTGCTAGAGTCCCCAATCAGAGGTATCCAGAGCTCTTGAGCACACTCTTTTTTGCCTTGGATCACGACTTTAACCACTCAGTCTCAAGTTTGTAACTTGGACCTGCATGCCACAAGCACATGGTTAGGGACAGCTTGGTTTAGCCGCTTAGGCCTGGAACTATTTCCTTAGACCCTCCTATCCATTGATGCTCAAAGCCTTGGATCCCTTTCACCCTTGCCTTTTGGTTTTAAGGGCCGTTTGGCTTTTATTCCTTTTGATTCAAAAAAAAATTTTTTTTTTGACTGCTTTCTCTTGCTTCAAGAATCAATGCTCATGATTTTTCAGATCATCAATAATATTTTTCGTGTTCCTCATTCTTTCAGGAGCCAATATTCATCAAATTCAAAGTACAAGTTATGCACTGTTCAAGCATTCATTCAGAGAACAAAAAGTATTGCCACCACACATAATTAATTATAATTTTTATTATTAAGAACTCGAGAAATATAGATTACTTCTTTATTCTAAAAAAAATCTACTACTTTATTCATGCCTGATGATGATGAGAAAAATAAATGATAGCTTAATAAAATCAAAATAGATATACTAATTACTACTACTATATATCTCCTAAGGTAAATTTCTATAATAACACTATCACTAAGTTAAAGCAGAAAAATTGGAACTCAACAACCTTGTGTTTTGAGGAGTAGCTGTTCCTCTAATCTGTGGGGTGTTGTTCAAGGATTAATTTTTGGCGCTTCAGCTCCCTTAGATCACGCCCTTGCTCTTCCTGTTCCTTAAGCAGTTTGCAAAGCATGCTACTTTGATTGCTTTGTTCTTCCCTTATTTGGTCCATAGCTTCTTGCAATTTGGAAATAGAAGCCTCAAGATGTTCCCAATATTAGAATTGAGGCAATTCTGGGAGGGCTTCCTGTGCTCTCCTCTTGGCTGAATCATCTTGTTGCTGTTGTCTGACCATTGATATTCCAGTGATTGGCCTCTCAACTGGAATATACTCTGTTATTCCCATCTTCACTCCAGCATCTTTGCAGAGCATAGAAATTAAGCTTGGATAGGCTAATCTGGCGTCCTTGGAATTCCTGTTTGCTATTTTGTATAGCTTACATGAGATCAGTTGATGGACTTCTACTTCTTTTCCCAACATGATGCAGTGAATCATTACTGCTCTTTTAATAGTAACTTCAGAACGGTTGCTGGTGGGCAATATGGAATGCCCTATGAAATCTAGCCAACCTCTGGCTACTGGTTTTAGATCTTCTCTTTTGAGTTGAACTGGGACGCCAGTCGTGCTGGTGGTCCACTTGGCTTCAGGGATGCATATATCCTCCAGAATCTTGTCCAGACCTTTATTTACCCTCATCATTCTCCTATTAAAGGAGTCTGGGTCATCTTTTAGTTGGGGAAGCTTAAATATCTCCCTGATCATGTCAGGATGGGTATGAATAATCTTTCCTCTGACTAAGGTCCGATGGTCATAGAGAGCAGCTCCAATTATTCTTTGCCTGTCTGTCTGCCATAGATTAGCATAGAACTCCTGAACCATGTTCCTTCCCACTTTCATTTCAGGATTGGCCAGAATTTCCCAGTTCCTATTTCGAATTTGCTCTTGGATCTCCGGATATTCATCTTCTTTCAGATCAAATTTGAACACCGGGAAGTCCTTTGTCACTGGGCGTTTTTCTGAACGCCCAGGATGCTAACAATCTGGCGCTGAACGCCCAGAAGGTGCTTCTTTCTGGCGTTCAACGCCCAGAAGATGCTCCTTTCTGGCGTTCAACGCCCAGATGGCTACCCTTACTGGCGTTGAACGCCCAGTGGGTGTTTCTTTTGGGCGTTCAACGCCCAAAACGTTTCTTACTGGCTTTTTGATGCCAGTAAGCTTTCCAAATTCTCCTGTAACTCTTGTGACTTCAATTAGTTGTTACTTCACCTTTTGAAGATACTCTGGCATCTACCTGTAAAACTTGATCAATTAAAAAAAGAACAAATAAAATTAAATTTTGTGATTTGGCTAGGTTGCCTCCCAGCAAGCGCTTCTTTAATGTCATTAGCTGGACTATTACTGAGCTTTAATTAAGTCTCAGTTTTGAGCATTCTTGCTCAAAGTTACCTTCAAGATAATGCTTAACTCTTTGTCCATTAACAATGAACTTTTTGTTAGAGTCATTATCCTGAAGCTCTATGTATCCATATGGCGATACACTTGTAATCACATATGGACCTCTCCACCGGGATTTTAATTTCCCGGGGAGTAATTTGAGCCTAGAATTAAATAGCAGAACTTTCTGCCCCGGCTCAAAGACTCTGGATGATAATTTCTTATCATGCCATCTTTTCGCTTTCTCTTTGTATATTTTTGCATTCTCGAAAGCATTGAGTCTAAATTCCTCTAGCTCATTTAACTGGAGCAATCGTTTTTCTCCAGCTATCTTGGCATCAAGGTTTAGGAATCTGGTTGCCCAGTAGGCCTTGTGTTCCAGTTCCACTGGCAAGTGACATGCCTTTCCATACACAAGCTGGTATGGAGAGGTCCCTATGGGGGTCTTGAATGCTGTTCTGTATGCCCACAGAGCATCATCCAAGCTTCTTGCCCAATCCCTTCTGCGGTTAATTACAGTCCGTTCCAGGATTCTTTTGAGTTCTCTATTTTAGACTTCAGCTTGCCCATTAGTTTGTGGGTGATATGGAGTAGCTACCCTGTGGCTAACTCCATAACGTACCAGAGCAGAGTAAAGTTGTTTATTGCAGAAATGGGTGCCCCCATCACTGATTAATACTCTAGGGATACCAAATCTGCTGAAGATGTGTTTCTGGAGGAATTTTAACACTGTTTTAGTGTCATTAGTGGGTGTTGCAATAGCCTCAACCCATTTGGATACATAATCCACTGCCACCAGAATATAAGTGTTTGAGTATGATGGTGGGAAAGGTCCCATGAAGTCAATGCCCCATACATCAAACAACTCAATCTCCAAGATCCCTTGTTGAGGCATGGCGTAACTGTGAGGCAGATTGCCAGATCTTTGGCAACTGTCACAATTAAGCACAAACGCTCGGGAATCTTTATAGAGAGTAGGCCAGTAGAAGCCACTTTGGAGGACTCTTGTGGCTGTTCGCTCACTTCCAAAATGTCCTCCATACTGTGATCCATGGCAGTGCCATAAAATCTTTTGCGCTTCTTCCTTAGGCACACATCTACGGATTACTCCGTCTGCACATCTCTTGAAGAGATATGGTTCATCCCAAAGATAGTACTTTGCATCTGTGATCAATTTCTTTGATTGCACCTTACTGTACACTTTGGGTATGAATCTCACTGCCTTGTAGTTTGCAATGTCTGCAAACCATGGCACTTCCTGGATGGCAAAGAGTTGCTCATCCGGAAAAGTTTCAGAGATCTTAGTGAGAGGGAGGGACGTCCCTTCTACTGGTTCTATTCGGGACAGGTGATCTGCTACTTGATTCTCTGTCCCTTTTCTGTCTCTTATTTCTATATCAAACTCTTGCAGAAGCAACACCCATCTGATGAGTCTGGGTTTTGAATCCTGCTTTGTGAGTAGATATTTAAGAGCAGCATGGTCAGTGTACACAATCACTTTTGATCCTACTAAATAGGATCTGAATTTGTCAATGGCGTAAACCACTGCAAGTAGCTCTTTTTCTGTGGTTGTGTAATTCTTCTGTGCATCATTTAGAACACGGCTGGCATAGTAAATAACGTGCAGAAGCTTGTCATGCCTTTGTCCCAACACTGCACCAATGCATGGTCACTGGCATCACACATCAATTCAAATGGTAATGTCCAGTCTCGTGCAGAGATGATTAGTGCTGTAACCAATTTAGCTTTCAGAGTCTCAAAAGCCTGCAGACACTCTTTATCGAAGATAAATGGCGTGTCAGCAGCTAGCAGGTTGCTCAGAGGTTTGGCGATTTTTGAAAAATCCTTTATAAACCTCCTATAGAATCCTGCATGCCCCAGAAAGCTTCTGATTGCCTTAACATTGGCAGGTGGTGGTAATTTTTCAATTACCTCTACTTTAGCTTGGTCCACCTCTATTCCCTTGTTCGAGATTTTGTGCCCAAGAACAATTCCTTCAGTCACCATAAAGTGACATTTTTCCCAGTTTAAAACCAGGTTAGTCTCTTGGCATCTCTTTAGAACAAGTGCTAGATGGTCAAGACAGGAGCTGAATGAGTCTCCAAATACTGAAAAGTCATCCATGAAGACTTCCAGGAATTTTTCCACCATATCAGAGAAAATTGAGAGCATACACCTCTGAAAGGTTGCAGGTGCATTGCACAGGCCAAATGGCATCCTTCTGTATGCAAATACTCCAGATGGACATGTGAATGCCGTTTTCTCTTGATCCTGGGGATCTACTGCAATTTGATTATAACCTGAATATCCGTCCAGGAAGCAGTAGTATTCATGACCTGCTAGTCTTTCTAGCATTTGGTCTATGAATGGTAAAGGAAAATGATCCTTTCTGGTGGCTGTATTGAGCCTTCTATAATCAATACACATACGCCACCCTGTAACTGTTCTTGTAGGAATCAGTTCATTTTTTTCATTATGAACTACTGTCATGCCACCTTTCTTAGGGATAACTTGGACAGGGCTCACCCAGGGGCTGTCAGAAATAGGATAAATGATCCCAGCCTCTAGTAATTTAGTGACCTCCTTCTGCACCATTTCTTTCATGGCTGGATTCAGCCGCCTTTGTGGTTGGACCACTGGTTTGGCGTCATCCTCCAGTAAGATCTTGTGCATGTATTTGGCTGGGCTAATGCCCTTAAGATCACTGATGGACCACCCAAGAGCTGTCTTGTGTGTCCTTAGCACTTGAATTAGTGCTTCCTCTTCCTGTGGCTCTAAGGTAGAGCTTATAATTACAGGAAAAGTATCACCTTCTCCCAGAAATGCATATTTCAGGGATGGTGGTAATGGTTTGAGTTCGGGTTTTGGAGGTTTCTCCTCTTCTTGAGGGATTTTCAGAGGTTCTATTATCTTCTCTGATTCCTCCAAATCAGGCTGAACATCTTTAAAGATGTCCTCTAGCTCTGATTCGAGACTCTCAGCCATATTGACCTCTCTTACCAGAGAGTCAATAATATCAACACTCATGCAGTCATTTGGGGTGTCTGGATGTTGCATGGCTTTGACAACATTCAACTTAAACTCCTCCTCATTGACTCTCAAGGTTACTTCCCCTTTTTGGACATCAATGAGGGTTCGGCCGGTTGCTAGGAAAGGTCTTCCTAGAATGAGAGTTGCACTCTTGTGCTCCTCCATTTCCAGCACCACAAAGTCAGTAGGGAAGGCGAATGGCCCAACCTTGACAATCATGTCTTCAATCACTCCTGATGGGTATTTAATGGAGCTATCAGCAAGTTGAAGACATATCCTGGTTGGTTTGATTTCTTCAGTTAAACCAAGCTTTCTGATAGTAGATGCAGGTATTAGGTTGATACTTGCCCCAAGATCACATAAAGCTTGCTTGGCACAAGTACCCTCTAATGTGCATGGTATCATAAAGCTCCCAGGATCTTTAAGCTTCTCAGGTAAGCTTTTCAGAATGACTGCACTGCATTCCTCAGTGAGGTAAACTTTTTCAGTGTCCCTCCAATCCTTCTTATGACTTAAGATCTCTTTCATGAACTTAGCATAAGAGGGTATTTGCTCAAGTGCTTCTGCAAACGGAATCTTTATTTCAAGAGTCTTGAGATAGTCTGCAAAGCGGGCAAATTGCTTATCCTGTTCCGCTTGGCGGAGTTTTTGAGGATAAGGCATTTTGGCTTTGTATTCCTCAACCTTAGTTGCTGCAGGTTTATTACCTACAGAAGTTGATTGGGAAGCCTTTTTAGAAGGGTTGTCATCAGCACTTGTATGTGACTGATCCCCGACTGGCATTTGAATGCCAGGGGTGGAAGCTGGAGTGGCGTTAGACGCCACCTCCTTGTTTGTTACTGGTGTTTGAACGCCAGAACCATGTTCCCTTTGGGCGTTCAACGCCGGATTCATGCTTGTTTCTGGTGTTGAACGCCAGGAATGAGCATGGTCTGGGCGTTCAGCGCCAGCATTATTCCTCTCTGGGCTCTGATTGTCCTCAGAGGGATTTTGAGTATACATCTGTTCATTTCTTGGCTTCCTGCTGCTTTGAAGTGAGGTATTTAATGTTTTCCCACTTCTTAATTGAACTGCTTGGCATTCTTCTGCTATTTGTTTTGACAGTTGCTTTTCTGTCTGCTTTAATTGCATTTCCATATTCCTGTTAGCCATTCTTGTTTCCTGTAATATTTCCTTGAATTCGGCTAGCTGCTGAGTTAGAAAGTCTAATTGCTGATTGAATTCATTGGCCTGATCTACAGGACTGAGCTTATCAGTTACTGTTTTAGCTTATTCTTTCATGGAAGATTCACTGCTTAGGTACAGATGTTGATTTCTGGCAACTGTATCAATAAGCTCTTGAGCTTCTTCAATTGTTTTTCTCATATGTATAGACCCACCAGTTGAGTGGTCTAGAGAAATCTGAGCCTTTTCTGTAAGCCCATAATAGAAGATGTCTAATTGCACCCACTCTGAAAACATTTCAGAGGGGCATTTTCTTAGCATCTCTCTGTATCTCTCCCAGGCATCATAAAGGGATTCATTATCTCCTTGTTTGAAGCCTTGGATGCTTAGCCTTAGCTGTGTCATCCGTTTTGGGGGGAAATAGTGATTCAGGAATTTTTCTGACAGCTGTTTCCATGTTTTTATGCTGTTCTTAGGCTGGTTATTTAACCACCTCTTAGCTTGATCTTTTACAGCAAATGGAAACAGTAATAATCTGTAGACATCCTGATCCACTTCTTTATCATGTACTATGTCAGCAAATTGTAAAAATTGTGCCAGAAACTCTGTAGGTTCTTCATGTGAAAGACCAGAATACTGGCAGTTTTGCTGCACCATGATAATGAGCTGAGGATTCAACTCAAAGCTACTAACTCCAATGGAGGGTATACAGATACTACCCCCATATGAAGCAGTAGTGGGGTTAGCATATGACCTCAGAGTCCTCCTGGACTGATCATTCCCACTTAATTCCATAATGGAATAAAAGAGATGATATGTATGTTGTTATTGTTTATTTTTTTAAAAAAATTAATTTTTATAAAATAAAAACAAAACAAATGAAAGAAATTGAAAAATATTTTGAAATTGAAATCTGAAATAAAATTTTTTTGAATTTTGAATTTTATGATGAAAGAGAAAAGTATGCAAAAGACACAAGATTTAAAATTTTTAGATCCAATGTTCCTTATTTTCGAAAATTTTGGAGGGAAAACACCAAGGAACACCAAACTTAAAAATTTTAAGATCAAAGCACAAGAAAGACTCAAGAATACTTTGAAAATTCACAAGAACACCAAGAACAAAAGGAAGAACACCAAACTTAAATTTTTTTTAGAAAACCAAAACAAATTTTCGAAAATTAGAGAAAACTTAGCAAGAAAACACCAAACTTAAAGTTTGGCACAAGATTCAATAAAAGAAAAATTATATTTTTTTTTTGAAAAAAGATTCCAAAGAGGATACCCAATTATGAAGAACAACTACTAAAGCTCCAGCAAAATGGGCAGCAACTTCAGAGTTAATTTTAAAAATGGATATAAGTAAAAATTTTTGAAAGTTACTGTTTGAAAAAGCACAAGAGAAACAAGAAAAGACACAAAACAAGAAAAACTAAAGATCAATCAAGAAAAATGGACAAGAACAACTTGAAGATCAAGGAAGAACCAAGAACACTAACACGAAAATTTTAAAGAAAATATAAAATGTGCAATTAACACCAAACTTAAAATAAGACACTAAACTCACGAAAAATTAACAACTAATTAAGAAAAATAATATTTTTGAAAAGAAATTTTTGAAAAGAGACTATCCTATCAAAATTTAATGACTCTATAACAACAAAAATAAATTATTCCTAATCTAAGAAATAAAATAAGCCTTCAATTGTTCAAACTCAACAATCCCCGGCAACGGCGCCAAAAACTTGGTGCACGGATTTGTAATCCGCACAACTAACCAGCAAGTGCACTGGGTCGTCCAAGTAATACCTTACGTGAGTAAGGGTCGATCCCACGGAGATTATTGGTTTGAAGCAATCAATGTTTATTTTATGAATCTTAGTCAGGATGCCAATAAGATTATTTGGATTTAATTGTAAGAAGTCAAAGTATTTAAAATTATTGGAAAAATAAAAGAGAATTAAATCGATACTTGGTGTGCAATAATGAGAAATATGTTGGAGTTTTGGAGATGCTTTGTCCTTTGAATTGCTACTTTTCCTTGAAGTCCTCTTCCCACACGCATTGTTCCTTCCATAGCAAGCTCTATGTAGGGTGTCACCGTTGTCAATGGCTACTTCCCATCCTCTCAGTGAAAACGTTTCTATGCTCTGTCACAGCACGGCTAATCATCTGTCGGTTCTCAATCAGGTTGGAATAGAATCCATTGATTCTTTTGCGTCTGTCACTAACGCCCAGCCTTCAGGAGTTTGAAGCTCGTCACAGCCATTCAATCCCAGAATCCTACTCGGAATACCACAGACAAGGTTTAGACTTTCTGGATCCTCATGAATGCCGCCATCAATCCAGCTTATACCACGAAGATTCTGATTAAGGAATCTAAGAGATACTCATTCAATCTGATGTAGAACGGAGGTGGTTGTCAGGCACACGTTCATGGATTGAGGAAGGTGATGAGTGTCACGGATCATCACCTTCTCCATAATTAAGCGCGAATAAACATCTTAGATAAGAACAAGCGTGTTTGAATGGAAAACAAAGGAATTGTATTAAATCATCGAGACGCCGCAGAGCTCCTCACCCCCAACAATGGAGTTTAGAGACTCATGCCGTCAAAAAGTATGTAATTCAGATCTGAAAATGTCATGAGGTACAAAGTAATTCTCTAAAAGTTGTTTAAATAGTAAACTAGTAACCTAGGTTTACAGAGTATGAGTAAACTAAGATAATTGGTGCAGAAATCCACTTCTGGGGCCCACTTGGTGTGTGCTGGGGCTGAGACTAAAGCTATCCACGAGTAGAGGCCTTTCTTGGAGTTAAACTCCAAGTTATGACGTGTTTTGGGCGTTCAACTCCGGATCATGACGTTTTTCTGGCGTTTAACTCCAGACAGCAGCATGTACTTGGCGTTCAACGCCCAGTTACGTCGTCTATCTTCGCGCAAAGTATGGACTATTATATATTGCTAGAAAGCCCTGGATGTCTACTTTCCAACGCCGTTGAGAGCGCGCCAATTGGACTCCTGTAGCTCCAAAAAAATCCATTCCGAGTGTAGGGAGGTCAGGATCCAACAGCATCAACAGTCCTTTTTCAGCCTAAGTCAGATTTTTGCTCAACTCCCTCAATTTCAGCCAGAAAATACCTGAAATCACAGAAAAATACACACACTCATAGTAAAGTCCAGAAATATGATTTTTGCCTAAAAACTAATAATATTCTACTAAAAACTAATTAAAACATACTAAAATCTACATGAAATTACCCCCAAAAAGCGTATAAAATATCCGCTCATCAGTGGGCATGAAATTGGAGCACAAATAATAGGCATCTTTTAAGTTCCAAAAACACCAACTGGGTAGCAAGTATGACGTTAGCCACACTAACTTCAGCACTAACGCCACACTTGTAGCGTTAGTATGGCTAATGGTAACACTAACGATTACCACCTGGACCTCAACTTTATTCACTTCTCTTTCAAGGACCACCCAACCTCAAGCAAGCGAGCCCACAAGTGTCAACCAATCAAGGCCACAAGAAGCATCTATCGTAGGAATTTTTATTTAATTGTAATTTGCTTTTAATTTCATTTCATTTTGTAATTTAGGAGAGCCTATATAAAGGCCTTAGTTTTTACTTTGTATTCATCTGGGGATTGAAGGGGGATTCTGTATTGGGGGCTGGAGGCTGGAACACACGAGAGAGGGGGGCCTTCGGACTCCCTCCCCTCACACAGTTTTGCTTCTTTTCTTAGTAGGAGCTTTATTCTAGTTTGTAGTTTTCATTTATGAACTTTGAAGTTTCAATTTCAGTTTTAATCTTCATTCTTTATTTTTCTACACTTTTTTCTTTTCTATTTTGGTAGAGCAATGAACAACTAACTCTTTTCATTGGGTTAGAGAGCTCTATTGCATTTGATGGATCAATTGTAGTTTTTATTCTTCTTCTACTTTCTTTTCTCTTGATTTTACTAGAGGGCTTACGATCTTCATCCAATTAGTTAGCTATCTTGGAAGAGAAGCTCTCCATAATTGGATCTCCTCTGAGCCTTGGAAGAGGAATGAGGAGATCATGCTAGAAATGCTCTCTCACATTGGATTAGGTTGGGGGTTGGATGGATATTGTGACATTTAATCCTACCAATACTTTGATCTATGAATGTGTGTGGTATAATCAGTGACCAAACTTCATCTCTTCCCATGAGCAATTAAATCAAGGAATTGGGAAATTGTTCAAGCTTAGAGAGATTTGATTGCCAAGGAATTGGGATCCAATCACTTAAGATTTCTAAGGAGATAAATGAATGCATTGATTGAGGAAGAGATGAGAATGAACTTGATCTGGAGGATTGCAATATCTCTTGATCCCAATGTTCATTTTATTTTTAGTTTTTACATTTACTTTTCTTGCCATTTTACTTTTCTGCACTTTATTGCTTCCTTTACTTTTATGCCATTTACATTTCCTTGTTACTTGTCCCTCCAATATGATTCGTCTAACTAGGATAATCAATTAACCATTGATTGCTTAATCTGTTAATCCCTATGGATTTGACCTCACTCTATTGTGAGTTTTTACTTGATGACAATTCGGTATACTTGCCGAAGGGAAATTTGTTGAGAGACAAGTTTCTGTGCATCAAGTTTTTGGTGCTGTTGCCGAGGATTAATCGTGATTAACAAACTACCGGTTGATTGATTTACTAGATTAGACACTTTTCTTTTGTCTTTGTTTTCTTTTGTTTCTTATTTTCTTTTGCTAACTAACTGTTTGTGATATTGCCTCACTGATGCCATGGCATCTAGGCCAGTTTTACTGACCTTTTCTTTACTGTTTTAGGGTAGTTTCATGCATTTTCTTAGGAAATAAGCAAGTTTTGGATGAAAATACACTTTCACCTTGATCCAAGCAATTATTGTGAACTTTACATGATTTCATGAGGATTAGGTAGGAATTGAATGATAAAATTGATGATGCATAATTTCATGACTTGGAACAAAGCTTTGATGCACTTTAATTGCTTGATTTCAGGACAAAGGAAGCAAGAAGGAACCACATTAGTAGCCACGTTAATCTAATTAACATGACCACTAACATGGAATGGGGACAAGCTTGTAGCGTTAATGGAAAAGGTGACCACCAATAACGCCTTCGAAGCCATAATAGCCCACGTTAGTTGCCACATTAACTACATTAACGTGGTAGCTAACGTGGAGGAAAATAGAAGCTCCAATGCTAGTGGTAAAAGTGAATGCCACTAACGTTCCACAAAGGCACAAATTAAGCCACGTTAAGAGTCACGTTAACCTAATTAACGTGAACTCTAACATGGGATGAGGAATCAATTACCAACGTTAGTGTCACTCACCTTTGTCACTAACGTTGGACCAACCCAAGAGTGCCCACGTTAGTGGTCACGTTAAGACCACTAACGTGAGAAGTAACGTGGAGCTAAGCATGATAAGCCAATGTTAGTGACACTCACCTTTGTCACTAACATTGGAGATGGCATTCACTACCACGTTAATCCAATTTACGTGAACTCTAACGTGGGAAGGAGGGGCGTTTGGAGCGTTAGTGACAAAGGTAAGTGTCGCTAATGCTCTCGAAGCTTAGGCATGCCCACATTAAGAGTCACATTAGCTATGCTAACGTGAACGCTAACGTAGGGAAAGGGGGCAAAAGGCAACGTTATTGGAAAAGGTGAGTGCCAATAACGTTTGCGAAGGACCAAGAGGCAACGTTAGTGGTCACGTTAGTACCACTAACGTTGATGTTAACGTGGGTCATTTTGGGGTTGGAACGTTAATGAAAATGGTGATCGTCACTAACGTTCTCGCACCCACATTTTCACTTAACGTTAATACCACTAACGTCCTAACTAACGTCCTAACTAACGTCCATGCCTAACTTACACTTTTCTGCAAACAAAGCTGAGCCCACTAAAGATTGTAACGACTTTAAGACAAGATCCAAGGCCCATATCCAAGACTTGAAGAACTAACTAGAAGATCAAGAAGAGTAGTATATATAGGAGTAGTTTTGAACTAAAGAGAAGCTTGGCACTTTTGGAGAACTACACCTTGTATAATTACTTTTCTGCACTTTTAGTCACTGTAGAATGTATTCTTCTTCATCATCTTCCATTTCCGGAGCTATGAACAACTAAACCCCCTTTTCATTCTTCATCCCATTTCTTTTCTCTTGATTTACTAGAAAGATTTTGATCTTAATTCAATTGGTTATTTGTCTTGGAAAAGAAACTCTCCATAGTTGGATCTCCTCTGAGCCTTGGAAAAGGGATGAGGAGATCATGCTAGAAATGCTTTCTCATGTTGGACCATATTAGGGTTTGGGCGGATATAGTGACATGTAATCCTCCCAACACTTTGATTTGGAAATACATGTGCTATAATCAGTGACCATACTTCATCTCTTCCCATGAGCAATTAAATCAAGGAATTGGACAATTGTTCAAGCTTAGAGAGATTGGGTTGCCAAGGAATTGGGATCCAATCATCTAAGATTGCCAAGGAGATCAATGAATGTATTGATTGAGGAAGAGATGAGAATGAACTTGATCCAGAGAATGCAATATCTCCTAAGCCCAATGAATCCCCTATTTCTGATCTTACCCACTCTCTTTACTTTCTGCCATTTATCTTCATGCTCATCTCCCCAAACCCCCATTTAAGATTCTGCAATTTATTTTCTGCAATTTACTTTCCCGCCATTTAATTTTCTGCAAATCTCAACTAAATTTCTATTTAGCTCAACTAGCACACTCTTCTAACTAAAGTTGCTTGACCAATCAATCCCTGTTGGATTAGACCTCACTCTATTGTGAGTTTTTTCTTGACGACAATTCGGTATACTTGCCGAAGGAAAATTTGTTGAGAGACAAGTTTTCGTGCATCAAGTTTATGGCGCCGTTACCGGGGATTGATTTTGTATCGACAATGACTAAGTTGGAAGATCACTAGATTGAGCATTTTTTTGTTTGTCTATTTTACCCAGTCATTTACCTTCGGTTCATTTACCTTATTCCTTTATCCCCTCTACCCTCTCTATTTTCTTTTTCTTTGTTATTACTTACAATTCTGCTCACTAACCCACTAACTATTCGATAATTTGCACCACTTACACTAACAGCCACTCTAACAAGAATAATCACTCCATTTTATTTCTTGCTATGTGCTCTAGAAGCGGGGCTTCAACTTCCTTTGATTTCGAACCAAAAAGGACCTTCTTTAGATTAAGGAGGGAAGCAAGAGGAAAAGGAGTTATTAGTGCTGAGGAAGAGGAATAGTACTTTGAAACAAACATGGAGGAGAACTTGGAAAACAACTATGAAGAAGAAGCTCACAACCATGCCAGAGAAGGCCCTGTGAATCATGCTGGGCAAGAAAGAAGAGTGCTAGGCTCTTACATCAATCCAAACCCATGAAATTGTGGAAGTTGCATCCAAAAGCCAACCATACATGCCAATAACTTTGAATTAAAACCCAGCTCATCACCCTTGTTCAGAATAATTGCTCATTTGGAGGAAGTGTCCAAGAAGACCCCAATCAATATCTAATCACCTTCCTAAGAATATGTGACACTGTGAAGTCTAATGGTGTTCATCCGGATGTCTATAGACTACTTTTGTTCCCCTTTTCACTCAGGGACAAAGCATCTAAATGGCTGAAATCCTTCCCGAAGGAGAGCTTAACGAATTGGGAAGATGTGGTGAACAAATTTTTGGCAAGATTCTACCCTCCTCGAAGAATCAACAGGCTGAGAGCTGAGGTATAAACCTTCAGGAAACAAGATGGTGAAACTCTCTATGAGGCATGGGGGAAGTTTAAGGACTTAACAAGAAGGTGCCCACCAGACATGTTCAATGAATGGGTTCAACTACACATTTTCTATGAAGGTCTTTCTAACGAGTCAAAGAAGGCCGTAGACCATTCATCAGGGGGCTCTTTAAACAAGAAGAAGACCATTGAAGAAGCCATAGATGTCATAGAAACTGTGGCAGAGAATGACTACTTCTATGCTTCTGAAAGAAGCAACACTCGAGGAGTGATGGAGCTGAACCACATGGATGCACTGCTGGCTCAAAATAAGATGATCACCAAGCAGTTAGCAGATCTTACCAAGAAAGTGGAAGAAAACCAAGTTGCAGCAGTCATCACTTCATTACCAGCTCAAGAAGGAGTAAATGCAGGAGAAGAAGGTGACTGGGAGAAGGCCAATAATGTGGGGAACTCACCCAGGCAGACCCATGATCCATACTTTAAAACTTACAATTCTGGTTGGAAAAACCACCCTAATTTTGGGTGGGGAAACCAATAAGACCAAGGCCAAGACCAGAGACACCACAACCACAATCCCAACAACAATACAACTCACCAACATCCCTGATATAGATCTTATCAACACCCACCTAATCACCCTTCTCAACCATCTAACCTCAACCCACCATCACCAACCGAAGATAGACTTTCCAGAATTGAGGCTCTACTTGAATACATATGTAAAGAAGTCCAAGACAATAGAGTGTTCAAGGATGAAGTGTGAGCCAATATAAAAAACCAGGGAGACACCATCAAGAGGCTGGAGTCCCAAGTGGGGTATCTATCTCAACAGTTTCCTAAACCTACTGATAGTTTCCCAAGTGACACAGAAAAGAACCCAAGTGGATAAATAAAGAAAGTAAGGTGGGAAGAATGCAAGATGATCACTATAAGTGATGAGAGGAGTGTGGAAGAAGTGCACACACAAACAGAACACTTCCAAGACAATCCAAAGGAAAAGCATGAAGTGAGAAATCAAGCACCCCATCTCACACACAGGGAGGGGCTAAAGAAAGGGGAGACCCTGAACCCATATGCACCCTTTCCCCAATGGCTCAAAGGTGGTGTAGCAAGGAGAATGTATTCAAGGTTCCTAGACATGTTTGCATCTCTTGATGTAAATATACCATTCATTAAGGCCCTCCAGCAGATGCCCTCCTACATCAAGTACATAAAGGAGTTGCTGGCCAAAAGGAGTTCACTAAAGGGTGGGCAAACAATAATGATGAACAGGGAGTGCAGTGCTCTCATTCAAACAGATCCACCTACAAAGAAAAAGGACCCAGGGAGTTTTCACATCCCCTGTGCTATAGAAGAGACAATGATTGATAAGGAACTCTGTGACCTGGGAGCAAGCATCAACTTAATGCCTCTATCCTTCATGAAAAATCTTCAAATCAATGAGCTAACATCCACGGATGTAATCCTCAAATTGGTTGACAAAACTTAAAAACAGGCAATAGGAGTGGTTGAAAACGTGTTAGTGAAGGTTGGGAACTATTTCCTGCCCACCAACTTTGTTATCCTGGAGATGGAAGAAAATCCCATCCATCATATCATCCTGGGGAGGCCATTCTTAGCCACAGGCAGGGCGCTTATAAATGTGGAGCGAGGAGAGCTAGTATTGAGGATACACGATGAACAGCTCACCTTCAACGTATTTAAACCCTCACAAGAAGCAGATCATGATAATAAATAGCCAAAGGAAGAGCACAATAAGGAGCTGATGGAAGAGACAAGCACGGGAGCACAAGCACCACACCGGAGAACCCCTATGGTTGACAAGCAATGTGGTTAGAAGGAGCAACAGCCAAGTGTAACCCAAGAGGAGCTAGACCCACCTGAGTCATGTGAGACAAGCAACAAAACCCTCCTGAAAGAAGAAATCACAAGGAGCAAAGTAACATCGAGGGACACAAGGAAAAAGGCCCCAAGGGGATGGAGGAACAAGAAGTTCTCTACAGAGGATTTCTCTCCAGGAGATAAAGTGGTCTCTGCCTATATTCCACCTATCCCACCTCATCTCCCCACCATCCCATCTCAGTTGCCTCAAGTGTATACCATCAGCAAAATTTTGTCCTTAGAACATGTGGAGCTTCTTAACAAAGCCAATGGAGACAGATTCACTGCAAGAGGAAAAGATTTGAAGCACTATCAACCACCCTGAAAAAGGCCAAACATCAAGCTAGTGACGCTAAAGAAGCACTTCATGGGAGGCAACCCATGTTTTATACCCTTTCCTTTTAATCTTTAATAGTAGTTAATAAAGCAAGGTTCATGGATTCTAAATCAACTTCGACAAACACCTATAAGAATCCTTACATGCAGCATATAGTACAAGATAAGTTTGGTGTTCAAGACACACCAAAAGGGCTTGAACACACTCCATATTATGAGAGTCCTAATCAATTCTTGTTGCACTATATGATCACAAGCAAGTTTGGTGTCACCAACGTTTCATGCATGATCATTTGATTGGTCGGTTGATTTGCATTCATGAATAACATTTAGTTAGTCAAAAGCAAAAACAAAAAGAAAAAGGGGGTGGCTAGCCTCCGAAATATTTTTTTCACCGCCACAATTCAAACTAATCTCTCTTTCCTTTTGTTTTGCAAGGAATTTGAAGGGAATGTTGGAAGAACTTGATGGGACAACCAATTAAAAAGGGGGTTCGGCCACTGCACCCACGGAACTACACACTTGTCTTCAAGGGGAGCACCTTGGGAAGTGTTGCCATGCAACATTAGGAGTAGGATAGCCTTGGAAATCGAACCAATCAATTCATAAAGGTGGTGATCCATGTGCCCATCCAATGCCAAATCCCAACCGTCCATTATTGAACCATACTATAAATCCACACCCTTCAATCACCAATCATCCTCCTATATAAATGACTACCACTCCGTACCTCTCTATATACAAACATCCATCCACTCCATCTCTTGTTCTTCTTTCTTCCGAAACTTTACACCTTCACAGCACCAATTCCCACTCATGGCATCCTCGAGCTCTAAAAGAAGAAAAAGGAAGGAACCTATGAAGCAACCCCCTTTTGATGAGAAGAAATTTAGAACCTTTTACCATGCATTGCAATTTGGGTGGATGGCTGAGAAAGAAATCATATATGAGTTAAGCCTCCAAGTCACAAAAACTAAGTGCCCTGAAATCACAGAAAAGGTGGTAAAGAGAAGATGGGAGCTCCTCATTGATCCGGTCACAAGAGTAAATACAACTATTGTAAGAGAGTTCTATGCAAACGCGGTCAGATATGACAAGGCAGATGAATCCTATACATGCTTCGTAAGAGGGATGACGATGGATTTTAGTCCCATGAGCATCATGAGGGTGTTAAAACTACAAATCATACCATTCGAAGAAGAAAGCTATCAATCCAGAATAGATAGCAATCCTGACTATGATCAGATTGTAAAAGATATCTGCATACCAGGAGCAGATTGGGTAAGAGATAAGAAACCCAAATTCATTAAGAGGGGGGATCTCACCCCTGAAGCAAAAGGGTGGTTCGAAATTGTAAGGAGATCCATCCTCCCTGCCGGAAACAACTCAGAGTTAAACCTTAAGAGAGATACAATGGTACAATGTATACTCAAGGGGGAGAGATCAAGGTTCACGAGCACATAGCTCAGGGCATTTGGAAGTTTGCTGAGAAAAGTGATTCTAGAGGAAGACTAGGCTACCCCAGCACCATTTTTTGTTTGTGTGCAAAGGCTGGGGTGGTGTTCGAAGATGGAAACCCCGAGTGGATAAAAATCGGCCTCCCAATTATTCTTCGACGGATGCATGCCGTTGCACCTCGCCTACCTCAGCGAAGACTAAGAAAGAGGCTAGCCCCTCAAGTGGAAGAAGGACAAAACCTAGAGGAACACGCCCCAGCCACTTTAGACATGCATCAATTACAAGAAGCAATTGATAGCATGTCTAGGCAATACATGGAAAATCAAGGGGCACATAAGGAACTTCAACTGCAAATGATGGATCGACAAGAAGAATCACTCTCTAGATGGATGAACCAACAAAGGGAGTGGCAAAAGCAATTGATGGAGTAGCAACTTGAACAAGGGAGACAGTGGGGTGACTCCTTCCACAAGTTGAACCAAAAGCAAGATCAACAACAAGAAGCCATTCAAAAGCTAATCAACATCCAAGCACATCAAGGTGCACACATTCATGAGATGCATTAGAAACAAAGAGAACATGCAGATCTTTTCAATGAATACAGAGCATTCTCAGAAGGAGTCTATATGAGTGAAACCGGTTACCATGTAAACACTCAAGTCAGGCTCAGATATTTAGTCAGACAACTGCCTGTATTGCACCCTGGGATCATGAGGTATGAGGACGTAAAGGACGAATTAGCACGAGTGGAATGAATCAGTAAAGAAGGCCAAAAAGAGTCATGAATCGGTAAAGAAGGCACTGGAAGATTGGAAAATAGCCAGAATGAATCGGATGCAATGAAGTGCAAGTGGACATAAAGAGGACAAACATGGGAGAGAACATGAGCATTTTGATAAGTAAAAGGTGGTGGAGCTCCTTCTTTGTTTTATCTTTTTCAAGCTTTAAATAAGGAAAATCATATATGAAATAGAACATGCTTCCAAAGTAGCTTAGGAATTTTCAATTCTGCCTTTAAATTTTCAGTGTTTAAGTCTAAGTGTGTTGGTCTAGGTCCCTGTCTCTCATTTTCATCTTGCTTATATGTATGCTTGTCTTTATAAGTCAATTAAAAAGATAATGTTATGAAAAACAAGAGTGGACTTATTTTGTGAAGCAAATTCTGAATGTTTGTGGTAGGGTCATTGATTAGCTAAGTTGGTTCACCAATAAGGTGTATAAGCAACTATATGCTCCAATTTATACGCTTAAGACACACCTTATGAGACTAACCAAACAATAAGATCCCAATAACAGAAGAGAAAGAACAACAAGAGTTTGAAAAGGAAAGAAAAACAATTAAGAAATAGGGCTAGGCACCAAGGGTTTGAAAATTGAGGCATGTGTCTGTGGTGTTCCTGTGCAAGGGATATGCTTGGATGAATAAGTTCTTAGGGGTGCCTTATCACCTGGTAACTTGGTTTAACTAATCCGGGATTATCAGTTGAAAGTCCACTATCAAGAGCAATCTTTGCTACAGAGCACTTAGTAACCCAAAGAGGTGCTGGACACCAAGGTCTCAAGAAAGAAAAAAAAAAGAAATAACAAGCCATGTGCCTGTGGTGTGTATGTATGGGGGAAAGAAACTTGAGGGAGTAAGTCCTTAGGGGTGTCTTAACACCTAGCACCTTAAACCAACTGGTTCGAGAGTGTTGGCTGAAAGCTTATCATAAAGAGTCACCCTCTCACAAAGCACTTAGCCTAAAAAGAATGTAATAAAACCTGGAAAAGAAGGGAGGATCATAAAAAGGAAGTCTCAAAGGATGCAATCAAGTGAGTATTCAAGAGCATGATAAAGGCCTGAAAACTAGTGAAGGAATGAACCTAAGTTGCTATGCATGAAACCCCATAAACCAGGGATTTGAACTTCTATAATAATTATTTGTTTATCTTGTTCTTTCATTCATTTTTCCTATGTTTCACTACTTACTTAGGGACAAGCAAGCTTTAAGTTTGGTGTTGTGATGCCAGGGCATCTAGGCCAGTTTTATTGACCTTTTTTTTTTACTGTTTTAGGGTAGTTTCATGCATTTTCTTAGGAAATAAGCAAGTTTTGGATGAAAATACACTTACCCCTTGATCCAAGAAATTATTGTGAACTTTACATGATTTCATGAGGATTAGGCAGGAATTGAATGATAAAATTGATGATGCATAATTTCATGACTTGGAACAAAGCTTTGATGCACTTTAATTGCTTGATTTCAGGACAAAGGAAGCTAGAAGGAACCACGTTAGCAGCCACGTTAATCTAATTAACGTGACTACTAACGTGGAATGGGGACAAGCTTGTAGCGTTAATGGAAAAGGTGACCACCAATAACGCCTTCGAAGCCATCATAGCCCATGTTAGTTGCCACGTTAACTACATTAACGTGGTAGCTAATGTGGAGGAAAAGAGGAGCTCCAACGTTAGTGGTAAAAGTGAATGCCACTAACATTCCACAAAGGCACAAATTAAGCCACGTTAAGAGTCACGTTAACCTAATTAACGTGAACTCTAACGTGGGATGAGGAATCAATTACCAACGTTAGTGACACTCACCTTTGTCACTAACGTTGGACCAACCCAAGAGTGCCCACGTTAGTGGTCACGTTAAGACCACTAACGTGGGAAGTAACGTGGAGCTAAGCATGATAAGCCAATGTTAGTGACACTCACCTTTGTCACTAACGTTGAAGATGGCATTCACTACCACATTAGTGGCCACATTAATCCAATTTATATGAACTCTAACGTGGGAAGGAGGGGTGTTTGGAGCGTTAGTGACAAAGGTAAGTGTCGCTAATGCTCTCGAAGCTTAGGCATGCCCACGTTAAGAGTCACATTAGCTATGCTAACGTGAACTCTAACGTAGGGAAAGGGGGCAAAAGGAAACGTTATTGGAAAAGGTGAGTGCCAATAACATTTGCGAAGGACCAAGAGGCAACGTTAGTGGTCACGTTAGTACCACTAACGTTGAAGTTAATGTGGATCATTTTGGGGTTGGAACGTTAATAAAAAAGGTGATCGTCACTAACGTTCTCGCACCCACATTTTCACTTAACGTTAACACCACTAACGTCCTAACTAACGTCCATGCCTAACTCACACTTTTTTGTAAACTAAACTGAGCCCACTAAAGATTGTAACGGCTTCAACACAAGATCAAAGGCCCATATCCAAGACTTGAAGAACTAACTAGAAGATCAAGAAGAGTAGTATATATAGGAGTAGTTTTGAACTAGAGAAAAGCTTGGCACTTTTGGAGAACTACACCTTGTATAATTACTTTTCTGCATTTTTAGTCACTGTAGAATGTATTCTTCTTCATCATCTTCCATTTCCAGAGCTATGAACAACTAAACTCCCTTTCATTGGGTTAGGGAGCTCTGTTGTAATTTGATGGATCAATTATAGTTTTCATTCTTCATCCTCTTTCTTTTCTCTTGATTTACTAGAAAGCTTTCGATTTTAATTCAATTGGTTAGTTGTCTTGGAAAATAAACTCTCCATAATTGGATCTCCTCTGAGCCTTAGAAAAGGGATGAGGAGATCATGCTAGAAATGCTATCTCATGTTGGACCAAATTGGGGTTTGGACGGATATAGTGACATGTAATCCTCCCAACACTTTGTTGGAAATACATGTGGTATAATCAGTGACCATACTTCGTCTCTTCCCATGAGCAATTAAATCAAGGAATTGGGCAATTTTTCAAGCTTAGAGAGATTGGATTGCCAAGGAATTGGGATCCAATTATCTAAGATTGCCATGGAGATCAATGAATGCATTGATTGAGGAAGAGATGAGAATGAACATGATCTGGAGAATGCAATATCTCCTAAGCCCAATGAATCTCCCATTTCTGATCTTACCCATTCTCTTTACTTTCTGCCATTTATCTTCATGCTCATCTCCCCAAACCCCCAATAAAGATTCTGCAATTTATTTTCTGCAATTTACTTTTCCGCCATTTAATTTTCTACAAATCTCAACTAAATTTCTGTTTAGCTCAACTAGCACTCTCTTCCAACTAAAGTTGCTTGACCAATCAATCCCTGTGAGATTCGACCTCACTCTATTGTGAGTTTTTACTTGACGACAATTTGGTTTACTTACCGAAGAGAAATTTGTTGAGAGACAAGTTTTTGTGCATCACTTACTAAGTATCCCTCATTTATTACAATGGAGATTCCAATTTCTTTTGGTGATTATTATTTGAGACAGAGCTTTTTGCTGGAAAGAAAGGAGCATCCATCATATTTTAGTCAATCAAATTTCATGGGAAACTCTCCACCACCACAGAATGATTCTCTTTACGATGCTCATGGTGTGTGGGTGTATCAAGAACATGAAATGGGGTAATTTTTAGAGCCACAAAATGGTCCATATTCTGGTGAAATTGATCACTACTCAAGTTGTGGATGGGAAGATCAAAATCAAAGAGATTTCACTCATTCATACCCTATTCATCAAGAACCATCACCTCTCAACTATCCAACCTCACCTCCAAATTTTACATGCCTAAATTCTTCATCACTTGAGTATACCTCAGCACAAAATTCTGTCCCAAATCCATATAATTCATTTCACCATCCACAAAACTCAATCCACTACCCATAAGAGTCATACCACTTTCAAAACACACAACCACAAAATAACCAATTCCATTCACAAGCCAACCCCAACAAAGCATTACAACCTACCCAACCTCCTTTAGATGGACTTGCTAGGATGGAACTCATCATTGAAGAACTCAAAAAAAAATAGAGAAGAAGATAGACTCGCTAGGATAGAACTCCTCTTTGAAGAAATGATAAAGACAAACGAAGAGGAGAAAAGAGCAAAAAGGGACCATGAAGAAAAATTGAGACAGAATACACAACTCTATTCTGAGGAACAATTCATTGAAGAGCTGAGATCACAAAGAGAGACCACTTCACTCTCTCTAGAAATAGAGGAGTTCATTCAAAGGTCAAGAAAAAGGGAGGAATCAGAAGAACAAGAAAAAGAGGCAGCCATACCAAGTGAGATTCATATGAAGAAGGAAGAGGTTGTGAGAGTATATAAGCCTAAGGCTCCATACCCACAGAGGTTACTAGTGGTGCCAAAGGAACATGCAAACTCACTCCCAAAAGACTCAATGCAATATCATGTAGAAGAAATGAAGGAAGTCAATCAAGGGAGCCTACACTCCAATGAAATAGAGAATTGCATAGAGGGTGAGTTCATTGAACCACCAATTCAAGATTTTTTGATAAAGAGAATGCTCCAACCATCATACAATACCCAAATCCTGAAATCAAGGTGGTGAAGGCAATCAACAAAAGAAGTAAAAAGAGGATGGTGACCAAGAAAAGAAGAACAATATCCATGAAGAAGAAAAGGTCAACCAAAATCCATCCCACCCCTACCCCAAGAAGCAAGTTTACTAAAGCTAACAACAAAAGAAAGCTTGCTGGTGAGAGGCACTCAAAACAAGGGGCATTAACTGGCTCCTCTTTTCTCTGGAGGTCGTTCCTCTTAACAAACTAGAAGAAAAGGAAGAAATTCATGAACAACATGTCAAGCTAATGACATTAAAAGAGCGCTTGTTGGGAGGCAACCCAACCGTAGGTAACATTTTCTTTCCTTGCTTAGTTTACTTTCAATAATTTGACATATGATTGCATTCTAAGTTTGGTGTTGTCATGCAACAAAATGATTTTCAATCTTCACTGGGTATTTGCATCATTCTAAAATGAAAGTGTCACACTAAGTTTGGTGTTGCCACTTAACTTTCATGCAAAGTACCATGCCAACACCACTTATTAATGCAATCACAATGTTTCTGTTTTTTGTTCTTGTGCCTTTATTATAATCCTTAACCTTGCTTGCTGAAACACATACATACTCACACCTTATTCTATGACATTCATAATCCATCATAAACTCCATCACTACTGTTTTAATTGTTGATTGAGTATAAGCAATCATTCTAAGTTTGGTGTGGGAAGGGGAAGAATAGGAGGAAAAGAACAACAACAATGAAGATGAACTACAAGGTGGTAAAGTTGCTTTTTCCTCTTACTTATTTTCAGCACTTTAAATTGCATGATTGTCTTTTATTTTCTTTGTATGCATGTGTGATTACTCCTTGTGAATAAGCATAATTTGATATTTGATTTGAAATATGTTGCTATGATATCATGATTATCATCTTGAATTTTACTTGCACCCAATATCTCTAAGAATGCAACAAAGAAATAATTCTTTTGAAAGGAAAATGTTGAAGAATTTTATAAATCTTGGGGCGAGCAAAAGATTAAGAGGAGTGGAGGTTCTGATTGTATGATTGTGTATTGAGGTTGCATGTGTTGTGAAAACTTGCATGGGAGCTCATAGACAGGAAATAAAGTTTAAAGAAGTATTATAGAATTTCTCAAACATCTATTGATCCAAAAAGTAGTAACAAAAGAAAACAAAAGAAAAATAAAAACAAAGAACAAGCCCAAGGCTCTGAGCATCAATTACTAGGAAGAAAAAGAAAAAAACAAGAACCCAAAGAGTTATTGTCCTAGTTAAATGCTTGTGGTGGATTTGTGTCAAAGAGAGAGGCTTGAGCAAGTATATCCGAAGGGGTGCTTCAACACCTAATACCTTAGACCAAACTGGTTTGGGAGTATTGATTGAAAGCTTATCTTAAAAAGCCGCTTTGAGACATGATACCTAGAGTTGAGGCCAAGATACTAAAAGAAAAGAAAAATGCTAAAAAATAAGTGCTGCTTCAAAGGTGACAATCTATAAAGAGGATTCCATAATATCATTTGAATGAAAGTCCTAAGATCTAAGACTTCCAACATGTAAGGACTAATGAGCACTGGAATCCTTTCATAAGTATACAAATTGGAGTTCACCCCACTGTTACTTATTCACTTCACTCACTAAGGCATCATAAGCAATTCTTCAATACATTCCAATTAAGAGAATTCTTTGTGCATAGTTCTTTTCTTGTTTGGGGACAAGCAAGATTTAAGTTTGGTGTTGTGATGCCAAGGCATCTTGGCTAGTTTTACTAGCCATTTTTTGAATGCTTTAGGTTGGTTTCATGCATTTTCTTAGGAAATAAGCAAGTATTTGGTTGAAAATGCATTCATACCATGATTCAAGCAAACATTGTGAATTTTTAATGATTTCATAAGAATTATGCATGAATTGAATGATAAAATGGATGATGCATGATCTCATGATTAAGAGCAAGATTTTGATGCACTTTGTTTGATTGATTTCAGGTAACAAGAAGCAGAGAAGAGCCACGTTAGTGGCTACGTTAGTGCCACTAATGTGGCCATTAACGTAGAAGGAAGGAAAGTTTGGAACGTTAGTGGGAACGGTAATGGCATTAACTTTAAAGAAGGAGAGCATGGAAAGTTAGTGGCAACGTTAACACCACTAACTTTAGCAAATCAAAGGAAGAACCACGTTAATGGCCACGTTAACACCACTAACGTGGATCATTAACGTAGAAGAGGGGGGGTTTTGTAGTGTTAGTGACAAAGGTGAGTGTCACTAATGCCCTCGAGCTTTGGCAGGCCTACGTTAAGGGCCACGTTAGTTACATTAACGTGGATCATTAACGTGGGAAAGAGGGATAAGGAGCAGCATTATTGGTAAAAGTGAGTGCCAATAACGCTAGCGAAGGGCTAAGAGGCTACGTTAGTGGCTACGTTAGTGCCACTAACGTGGGCAAAATCTCACCCGGCAGCCTGACCATGCCTTCTTCAAACAAGAAAAACTTGAGCCACAAAGCTCTGAATGAGGTGATTTCAGTGGCATTGAAAAGTAGGATTTCAAAGCTTTCCAAGCATATATGGCACTACATGTTGGCCACTAAATTTGAGGGAGAAAACCTGTCCCAAAAGTGCAAAGATGAACATGGTATCAACCTGTAGTAAGGCCAGCTGACCTCTTCACCTTCCAAGAAGTGTAACTTGAGCTGTAGAGCTCCAAATGATACGCTTCCAAAGGCGTTGGAAAGTAGACATCCAAGGCTTTCCAAAAAAATTTAATAGTATGGGGTGGACATTAATTTTGAGCTCCAGAACCTGGCAATATTAATCTCCTGAATGCTGACGTTATTGGCACTCACTTTTGCCCATAACGCTAGCAACCCTGTCCCCTTCAAGGGAGCATAACTTGAGTTACAGAGGTCCAACCGAGGTGATTCTAGTTGCTTTAGAAAGCTGACATTCAGAGCTTTCCAACGATATATAATGGTCTATAGTGGGTGACGTTAGGATTTTTGCTAGTAAAGAATTTTATAAAATATAGTCAGATTGTGAGTATAGATTCTAAACCAACAGAAAATCCCTTTGTACAAACGTTTTGGTTGTCACAAGTAACAAACCCCTAAATAAATTGATAACCGAGTATTTAAACTTCGGGTTGTCTTCTCAAGGAATTGCAAGGAGGTATGTTCTTATTATTGGTTATGAAGATTATAAATTGGGGTTTTAAAGATGAGGAACAAGTCATTTAAATTGCAATTAAAATAAATAAAAGACTTTAAAATAAAAAAATAAATAACTGTAAAATAAATTTTTGGCAAGGTATGAGAAATTGGAAGTCCTATCCTAGTTATCCTTATCAATGATGATGAAAATTAAATCTTAATTCTACTTAATTAACCTTTGCTAGTGCAAGGGAAGGTCAAGTGACTAATTAGTTTGATCTTCAAATCCTAGTTAATTCCTAGAAAAAGATTGGGATTATTGAAGTTCAAGCTAATTAGCAAAGATAGCAATTATCGATCACATTGAGTCTAATAACTCCTGAGTTACTGATTTCTTAACCAAGACCAAAAGGAAAAAAGTAAATCTACTGGAATAAAAAATGTCTTCGGATTGGAAGCAACAGTAACATAAATAAAAGAGAGTAATAATAAACTGAAATACCTCAAATAACATTAATTCAAAGAATAATTTGTAACGTAGAAGAATTCATAAATTAAATTGAGAAGATAAATAAAAAGGAATATGAAACCTGATGAAAAGAGATAATCCTGAAAGCAAAAGAAATCCTAATTTTAAATCCTAGAAGAGAGAGGAGAGAACCTCTCCCTCCAAACTACATCTAATTCATGAATAGTAACTAATTGGAGATTCTCCTTTAACGGATGCATTCCCCCACTTCATAACCTCTGATCTGTGCCTTCTGGACTTGGATATGGGTCTGGGCCAAAAGGGCCCAAAAATAGCTGCAAACGAGATCTGCAAATTCTACAGATCGCGCACGTCACGCATCCGCGTGGGTCACGCGGTCGCGTCATCTGGAATGTCGCTCTTCCATGCAGTCGCGTCAATCATGCGCCCGCGTCAGTTGTATTTCGCAAGTCACGCGTTCGCCTCATCCATGCGCTCGCGTCGATTCTCTTTCGTGCGAACCACGCGTTCGCGTCGTCCATGCGGACGCGTCACTGCCGGTTGCTCTAAAACTCCAATTTGTGCTTTCCTTCCATTTTTGTATGTTTCCTTTCCATCCTTTAAATCATTTCTGCCCTATAAAACCTGAAAGTACTCAACACACAAATCACGGCATCGAATGGTAATAAAGGATAATTAAAATAATTACTTTGAAAGCATAGAAAACATGTGTTTCATATATATCACATAATAGGGAAGGGAAAGCAAAACTTATGCAATTTCTATGAATAAGTATGTGAAGGGTTGAATAAATCAATTAGATTGAGCACAATATACATCATAAAATATGGGTTTATCAACCTCCCCACACTTAAACAATAGCATGTTCTCGTGCTAAATCCAAGATAAAGAGTAAGGTAAGGTTCAAGTGGTGGAATCTCATGCAATACAATCTATTCTAAATGCAACTACCTAAATGAATCGTGCAATTCTAATTTTTATTCACTTGTATATAAAACTTACATGTAGTTAAATTAATTCACATTCTCAAGGAATCATATATGCATAGCCAAACCTTAGATAATGATAACGCACTTTTACAATTGAGATGGGAAAGAGAATTGTTTTACAAACTTGCAAAACAATCAGCAATTTAAGCAGAGATATATGTTGATGAGCTATGGAACCCTCACTGGATTTTTGTTTACTCTCTAGTCACTCAGTGTTTATTAGGTCAATCACTCTATTCTTCTTTTTATCCTTACTTTCGATAACTTTTTTCTTTATCTAACCAATCAACAATCATAGAATATAGGCATACAAAAATCATGAGGTCTTTAATTAAGGTTGTAATGGGGCCAAGGTAAAGGTAAGGGTATATGTATAAGGCTAAGTGAGCTAATTAAGTGAATCCTTGATTAGTCTAAGATCTCACCTAACATACATATTTTGTAAAGCAAAGCTTCTTTACCTATTTTCCCATATTTTTCCCACTTTTTATATTACATGCTCATATTTTAATTTTTATTTATTTTTATCCTATGTGCATCGCTTTTTGCATTTGGAGAATTCTTTTTGTATCCCCTTTATTCAAATACTGAAACATAAATTTTTTTTTACACATGGTAATTAAATTATTTTGATTTCACATGAGCATGCTTCCCAAAACTTTTTTTTTAAAATAAGAAATCTTATTCTTTTTAACTTTCTACCTTTTTGTTTCTATCATCCATGTTCCCATAAGGTTCCCACACTTACATAATACACAACTTCTATCTTAAGCTAACCAAGGATTCAACTTGGGATTTTTATTTTGTTTTTCTGCTTAAGGCTAGTAATGTGGTTATAAAACAAGAGGGGATTTAAAGGGTCAAGGGGGCTAACAAGGGTGATGTAAGAGGTAGGCTAATTTGGGAATGGTGAGCTAGAATCAAACAATGGCCTCAATCACTTTTTTGGTATGTATCTATATTCTATAATTGGACATATAGATTAAAACAAAGTAAAGAACACCAGAATAAATAAGATGGACAGAACACACAGGAATAAAATATTATGGTTTAAATGTAACCATGCAATTAAGCTCAAAACTCACAGGCTGTGTGTTCTCTAACTCAAAAATCATATATCAGTTATATATTTCAAGCAAGTAAAAATTAAGAGTTCCCATTATTCTCAATGTAAATCTTAAGGTGGCTTTAAAGTTTTAGTGTTTCTCCTTGATGAAATGTTGTTAACTAACTAACATGTAATGCTATATATACAAGGTGTGGGTTGTTTTTATTCTGTTAAATTTTTTAGTTTACTTCCTTTTTATTTTCAATCTAAGCTAAAATATCATATGCTAAAAAGGGGTAAACTATACTAATTAATCCACACATTCTTTAACTAATAAACTAAGGTGCAAATCGAGCTAAAATATCCAAGATGTATATACAGCCTAAAGTGCATAATGCAAAAAGTACAATAAAAGAAAAAGAGAGAAATGTGCAAAATATAGAAAATAGACAAAACAAGAAGAGAGTCTGTAGTAGTTCACTAAAATAAATAGATGCCAGAGATGGCGACCTCCCCACACTTAAATAATAGCATCGTCCTCGATGCTCACTCAAGCAGGGTGTGACGAAATGCCATCTCCGGAAGGATGGGCTGCTGGTGTCTCGATGGTAGGCTGAGGGTCTGTAGTCGCTGTGAGAATCAGAGGAGTGGTCTGCTGAATCGGGGGCTCTGTCCGTAAAGGAACCTCCGGATCTGCGGTCTGTAGCTGGTGGTGCTCCTCATGATGTGGTACAATGTGACCGGGACCTCCTTGCTCAGCCTGGGTAGGTGCCTCCTCCTCGTGATCACTCACCTCCTCCTCAGATGTGTCGGAGGGCGTGTCGGGCTTGGAGGGAATGTCACTACCAGAGTGGATATCAGCTTGAGGTGCTCATAGCGTCCCTTGTGGTGACGCTCAGACCTCTCAAAAAGTCACCCGGTGCGACGGTCAGATCTCTCAAACTGCTGTTGGTGATGGCGCTTCATCTGATCTAGGCGATCAAAGAGTTGGTGCCCTAGACGGTAGACGGGCTCAGGAGCAAGTGGGGGTGTAGTGGGTGGTGCTGGTCCAGTGGGAGCAGAAGGGGTAGCTGAAGAGGTGGCTGCCTCAGTAGTGTCAGTGAGAAATGGAGGGCGATAGCCGAGAGCCATGAACTTCCGATTATGAGGGATGATCTTTCGGCACTCTGCGGCTGGGGGCTTTTCATCAACAGCCTCCCAAGGTACCTCAGCTCGGCGACCCAACTGAGTAATTAGGTAAGGAAAAGAGAGGGTGCCTCTAATATGGACCCTGGCCATGTAATGCCGGATGAAGCGAGGTATATAAAGGTTCGTACCCGTCATCACACACCAGATGAGGGTAATCATAGCAGCTGGCACCTCCGTCTCATGAGTGCTCGGTATCACATAGTTGCTCAGAATCTGTTGCCATAGTCGAGCCTCATCATTCAGATATATAAGCCTGATTCCCTTTGGTACCAATGTGCTAGTTCCCATGACCCAAGGAACAGTAGGATCAAGAGTGATGTCCTTCTTTACTGCATCCCAATCAAACCTCATGAATCTCATATCTTCCTCAGCTTTCTGTTAACCATCTGGCTGATTTGATTTAGGTGGAAGATGGAGGATTTTTTCAATTGTTTCCTCGGTAACCAGAATCTGTTTACCTCTGAGCTGTACTACATCCAGGGAAGAGAGAAAGTAGTTACAGTAGAATTCTCTAACCCAGGATGAGTTGACCTCAGTTAGGTTCCTCTCCAGGAAGAACCAACTTCTCTGTTTGATCTGATCTGAGGTTTACTGCTGGAGTTCTTCTAGAATTTTGAGAGTCCTTTCCATGTGTAGGTTCCTGGCAGTGGAAAAAGTTGGGTATTTCAGCTCACAATATTTGTTTGCAAATTTTACTGGGTCAGCTGAAGGTACCAACTGATCAGCCTTTTCCTGCGGGGTAAAGTTCTTCTCTCACCAGGAATCATCATGTAAGATGCCAAGGATGGAACCAGAGGATTCTCCTCTTTTTCGTTTGCCAGTGGTGACTTTGCCCTTTCCCCTGCCTTGAGATTCAGACATCCTGAAAAAAAAAATAGAATTTTTCAAGATATACTTGAGGAATAAAAGCAGGAAAATAAGTAGGCAAATAACAAGATAAGTATGAAGTGGCAAAGGAGCAGTAGAAAAATGAAATGAGTTAAGTAAATGTATATTTCGGATTGTGTTGGAGTTGAAAAGCAGAGATGAGAACACAGTCCAAAATGTGTTAGAAGTGGAAAGCTTGTTAAATAGAAAAACAATAATCATGCCGTGAGTTAAAGTAATTTAAAAAAGTAAGGAAAAGTTAAAGTGGAAAGTTAGAAAGTTAAAAATGGGTAAAATTGAAAAAGAGGTTAGAAAGCGAAAATCAGTGAGTTAGTAAAAACGAAGTCAGAGTAAGTGGCATGATGATTGGTTCCTAAGTAACAAGAATTTCACAATTTGAAGCAATAGTCAACTCATATTCAAGTAGGAAAAACATGGTATTGATGATGATTCAGAGATATATAGAAGTAGTAAAAAGTAAAATCAAACCATCAATAAATCAATTTATTAACCAGGAGATCAAAAGTAATAAGAATGCTGGCCCGTGCATTCAAGAATAGGTTTGGTATGCGTGGAGCAATTCAAAAATGAGAGTTGCCAAAACCAATACTTGAATGTAGAAGGAAAAGTAATTTGCAGAAAATTGGGCAGCATTCCGGCTAAAATTGGATGTTCCCAGAAAACAAATAACAAGAATAGTTCATATGTATTTAAATAAGGCTGCACAAATAGCAAGAATAAGAAAGAGCAGTGTACAGCAGCATGTAACAGCTAAGAGCAACATATGAATAGGATCAACATCATGGCCAGAATAAATTGCAGAATAGATAAACAGATAACAGGAACGGTGCAATTATTAGGCCTAAATCCACTATCTAGATCCTAGCTACCTAACCACCTAGAATCCACTACAAACATGCATCTCTATCTAGCCTATGCGGAACAAAAATTGAAAAACGAACTAATGAGTCGCAAGGATGAATCGCCGTATGGCGGAACCTGGTGCATAAAGAGCAAGGAGATGGGGCAGAGATAAGGGTAGATGGGTGATGATGCGGCGGCACTAGGTGAAGCACGGCGGCGCGGTGGTGGGGCAGTGGCCGTCGGAGGTAGGCTGCGGTGGGGGGCTTGCGGCGGTGGGGTGGTGACGGAAGAGAGAGAGAGAGAGAGAGGAGGGGTGGTCGGTGTGGCAGTGGTGGCGTGGTGATCTTGGAAGACTGCGGTGGTCGTTGGTGGTCGGAGGTGGTGGCTGGGGTGGTTGAGAGAGAGTTGCAGAGGTTAGAGAGAGAGGGGGTAGGGTTTGGGGACGCGACGGGGAAAGGGTTCGCGTGACTTAGGGTTAGTGATCGCGAATCCATGCGGACGAGTGAAGGATGCGATCGCGTGAGCAGGGTGAAATAGGGTCGACGCAATCGCGTGGATTGGGTGTAAGATGGGTGACGTGGACCCGTGAGGCACGCGATCGCGTCGCTGGAATTTGTGCTAGACACACGCTTCCAGCGTCGTTTCAGCACAACTCTCTGTTTGGTTTGGGGTTCATAATATCCACGAGCAATGCGATCGCGTCACTCACGCTTTCGCGTGGGATGGGTGTTGTGTAAGTGACGCGTTCGCGTCAGGGACGAGTACGCGTGGGTTGTTGGTGCTAAACGCGCAATAGCCGCACGATTCCAGCCCAACTTTCTGGGCGTTGGATCTTTACGTCGATATCCATATCACGCGTTCGCGTGGGTGACGCGGACGCGTGGATGGCCTTTTTTGCAACTGACGCGATCACGTGGGGCACGCGGTCGCGTGGAATAATTGTGCTAAAGGCATGCCTCCAGCCTTGCTTCAGCGTGACTCTCTGTTCACTTTCCTTTTCTTTTAATGCACTTGTGACGCGGACGCGTCAGCGACGCTGTCGCGTCGTGTGCTCTTTCCCTTTTTTTTTTATGCAGTATGCAGAATGCAAAATGCAGTGAATGTCATACAAAAACTTCAGGTACAAACAAAATTCAAAAACAGAGCAAAACAGAGGGGGAACGATCATACCATGGTGTGTTGTCTCCCACCTAGCACTTTTAGTTAAAGTCCTTAAGTTGGACATTTGAAGAGCTTCCTGCTATGGTGGCTTGTGCTTGAATTCGTCCAGAAATCTCCACCAGTGTTTGGAATGCCGGCATCCTCCGGGGTCCCAAACAAAGTACGTAAAGCCCTTGTGTGAGTTCAAACAGGCTTGCAGGCTCCCGGAGTGTTGAATGGTAGAATAGATTCCAGGATCCCAAACTCTACTTGTACACCTATTTTTGTCTTGATCTTTATTTTTCCAGCCGGGTGATAAGTAATTTGAATGCTCACTACAGTGACCAAACAGCTTCCAAGATCCTTCCAATTAAGCTTGACACCAATTCCTGCACCTCAAATTGAAGTGCAAAACCTCATTGAATCTTGCATACTAACGCTGAGTGCGAGTCATTTCCCTTTTTCTCTTAAAGCCGCAAAGAGCTCTAAGCTGGCCATCTGTCTCAAGCAAACCATATTCAAGTGGAAAATTGAAGATAAAGGTCAAGGATTCTACCCACTTGAAGTTTGTGTTGGGTGGTAATGGCATTGGGATCAGTGTTTTTAGTGGTTCTGCAAGCTCTACTCCCTTGTGGTCTTCTGTGAATTCCTCCACTTCTTGGCAATTTTCTTCCAATTCAACCATGTCTTGATCAAAGTCACTGATATCTTCCTCATCACTTGAGTCATAATTGGGAGGTTGAGAAAAGTCGACCTCTGCATCATCCTCATATTCACTTGGGGAAGATTCTTCTATCTCCAGGAATTCACTTACGGATGCAAGTTCAATACCAAGAGAACTTGACTTGTGATCATCATCATCAAGGAAACATGTGTCTCGGGTAGTTCCGTCTAGTTCTCCATAAGATACCTGCTTTGGGGGTTGTGCACTATCCTCCTTAGCATCAATTGTAGCGTCCTTGACGGAATTCTCCATAACTCTAGATTTAGGTGGCGGTTCGGCATCTCCTAAATCTTCAACCAACTCTTCTTCTTCTACAATGACAGCGTCCTCTACTTGTTCTAGTACGAAGTTATGCTCTATGCTGTCCACTGGAGTTTCTAGTGTCTTCTTCATGCTACGTTCTTTATCAGATTCTCCACATGAAGCCATAGGAATCTGTTGAGTGTCTGAACGTCTGGAAGATAATTGATTTATTGCTTGCTCCAGTTGATGAAGGGTTGCATTAAATTGGTCTACTGATTTTTCGAAACGAACCTGTGATTCTTGGCTTGATGGATATGGACATGGCGCATAGGGGAGTGGTGGTTCTTGGCAGTAATTGGATTGGCGTTGGGGCTGATAAGAATCATGTGGTAGTGAATGGTGAAAAGAAGCTTGTGAGTGTGGTGGTTCGAAGTTATGTTGAGAGGATGATCTCTGAGCACAGGGTGGGGCTTGTTGGTAGCTACGAGGTTGTCCACCAAATCTATCAGTTGGGCATGCATTATAGAATGGTCTTTGTCCATGATATCTAGGAGGATGTTGTTGCCTAAAGGGGTGATCAGATCCTCGTGGCCCCATCCATCTTTGATTGCTTAGACCTTGATGCATAGTCCTGTTATAGCTTCCATTCCATGCAACAAAATTAGAACTAAACTCAAAGCGAGAGGGGTGAGAATTCATAGTATCTATCAGAAATAAGAGGGAAGAGAGAAAACAAATAAACAAGTAAAAGAAAAATATTTACAATAACCAATAATAAGGCACCCGTTTGCAATTCCCTGGCAATGGCGCGATTTTGACGTTAGGATTTTTGCCAGTAAAGAATTTTATAAAATATAGTCGCGTTGTTAGTATAGATTCTAAACCAATAGAAAATCTCTTCGTACAAACGTTTTGGTTGTCACAAGTAACAAACCCCTAAATAAATTGATAACCGAGTATTTAAACCTCGGGTCGTCTTCTCAAGGAATTCCAGGGAGGTATATTCTTATTATTGGTTATGAAGATTATAAATCGGGGTTTTAAAGATGAGGAACAAGTCATTTAAATTGAAATTAAAATAAATAAAAGACTCTAAAATAAATAAATAACTGTAAAATAAACTTTTAGCAAGGTATGAGAAATTGGAAGTCCTATCCTAGTTATCCTTATCAATGATGATGAAAATTGAATCTTAATTCTACTTAATTAACCTTTGCTAGTGCAAGGGAAGGTCAAGTGACTAATTAGTTTGATCTTCAAATCCTAGTTAATTTCTAGAAAAAGATTGGGATTATTGAAGTTCAAGCTAATTAGCAAAGAAAGCAATTATCGATCACGTTGAGTCTAATAACTCCTGAGTTACTGATTTCTTAACCAAGACCAAAAGGAGAAAAGTAAATCTACTGGAATAAAAAATGTCTTCGGATTGGAAGCAACAGTAACATAAATAAAAGAGAGTAATAATAAATTGAAATACCTCAAATAACATTAATTCAAAGAATAATATGTAATGTAGAAGAATTCATAAATTAAATTGAGAAGATAAATAAAAAGGAATATGGAACCTGATGAAAAGAGATAATCCTGAAAGCAAAAGAAATCCTAATTTTAAATCCTAGAAGAGAGAGGAGAGAACCTCTCCCTCCAAACTACATCTAATTCATGAATAGTAACTAATTGGAGATACTCCTTTAACGGATGCATTCCCCCACTTCATAACCTCTGATCTGTGCCTTCTGGATTTGGATTTGGGTCTGGGCCAAAAGGGCCCAAAAATAGCTGCAAACGAGATCTGCAAATTCAGTAGATCGCACACGTCACGCGTCCGCGTGGGTCACGCGGTCGCGTCATCTAAAGTGTCGCTCTTCCACGCGGTCGCATCAATCATGCGGCCGCGTCAGTTGTATTTCGCAAGTCACGCGTTCGCCTCATCTATGCGCTCGCGTCGATTCTCTTTCGTGCGAACCACGCGTTTGTGTCGTCCATGCGGACGCGTCACTGCCGGTTGCTCTAAAACTCCAATTTGTGCTTTCCTTCCATTTTTGTATATTTCTTTTCCATCCTTTAAATCATTCTTGCCCTATAAAACCTGAAAGTACTCAACACAGAAATCACGGCATCGAATGGTAATAAAGGATAATTAAAATAATTACTTTTAAAGCATAGAAAACATGTGTTTCATATATATCACATAATAGGGAAGGGAAAGCAAAACTTATGCAATTTCTATGAATAAGTATGTGAAGGGTTGAATAAATCACTTAGATTGAGCACAATATACATCATAAAATATGGGTTTATTAGTGGACATGAAATTGGAACACAAACAATAGGCATCTTTTAAGCCCCAAAAACACCAACTGGGTAGCAAGTGTGACGTTAGCCACACTAACTTCAGCACTAACGCCACACTTGTAGCGTTAGTATGGCTAACGGTAACACTAACGATTACCACCTGGACCTCAACTTTATTCACTTCTCTTTCAAGGACCACCCAACGTCAAGCAAGCAAGCCCACAAGTGTCAACCAATCAAGGCCACAAGAAGCATCTAGAGTAGGAATTTTTATTTAATTGTAATTTGCTTTTAATTTCATTTTATTTTGTAATTTAGGAGAGCCTATATAAAGACCATAGTTTTTACTTTGAATTCATCCAGGGATTGAAGGGGGATTCTGTATTGGGGGCTGGAGGCTGGAACACACCGGAGAGGGGGGTTTTCGGACTCCTTCTCCTCACACACTTTTCCTTCTTTTTCTTTACTTAGTAGGAGCTTCATTCTAGTTTGTAGTTTTCATTTATGAAATTTGAATTTTCAATTTCAGTTTTAATCTTCATCTTTATTTTTCTGCACTTTCTTTCTTTTCTATTTTGGTAGAGCAATGAACAACTAACTTTTTTCATTGAGTTAGAGAGCTCTATTGCATTTGATGGATCAATTGTAGTTTTAATTCTTCTTCTTCTTTCTTTTCTCTTGATTTTACTAGAGAGCTTTCGATCTTCATCCAATTGGTTAGCTATCTTGGAAGAGAAGCTCTCCATAATTGGATCTCCTCTGAGCCTTGGAAGAGGAATGAGGAGATCATGCTAGAAATGCTCTCTCACATTGGATTAGGTTGGGGGTTGGATGGATATTGTGACATTTAATCCTACCAATACTTTGATCTATAAATGTGTGTGGTATAATCAGTGACCAAACTTCATCTCTTCCCATGAGCAATTAAATCAAGGAATTGGGAAATTGTTCAAGCTTAGTGGTGCACGAAATTGTGATCATCAACAATAGCATTCAACTTGGTATGCGCGTTTATAACTCAGCACTTTCTTCACAACCTCGCACAACTAACCAACAAGTGCACTGGGTTGTCCAACTAATAAACCTTACGTGAGTAAGGGTCGATTCCATGAAGATTGTTTGTATGAAGCAAGCTATGGTCATCTTGAAATTCTCAGTTAGGCGGATAATATATGTTTATGGATTTTTCAAAAAATAATGATAAATAAACAGAAAATAAAGATAAAAATACTTATGTAAATCATTGGTGGGAATTTCAGACAGGCGTATGAAGATGCTATGCTCCTTCTGAATCTCTGCTTTTCTACTGCCTTCATCCAATCCTTCTTACTCCTTTCCATGGCAAGCTGTATGTAGGGCATCACCGTTGTCAATGGCTACATCCCATCCTCTCAGTGAAAATGGCCCAAATGCTCTGTCACAGCATGGCTAATCATCTGTCGGTTCTCGATCATGTCGGAATAGAATCCATTGATCCTTTTGCGTTTGTCATCACGCCCAGCAATCGCGAGTTTGAAGCTTGCCACAGTCATTCAATCCCTGAATCCTACTCGGAATACCATAGACAAGGTTTAGACTTTCCGGATTCTCATGAATGCCGCCATCAATTCTAGCTTATACCACGAAGATTCTGGTCAAGGAATCCAATAGATATGCACCCGGTCTAAGATAGAATGGAAGTGGTTGTCAGTCACGCGTTCATAGGTGAGAATGATGATGAGTGTCACGGATCATCACATTCATCATGTTGAAGTGCAACGAATATCTTAGAACAGGAATAAACTGAATTAAATAGAAAATATTAGTAATTGCATTAAAACTCAACGTACAGCAGAGCTCCACACCCTTAATCTATGGTGTGTAGAAACTCCACCGTTGAAAATACATAAGTGATGAAGGTCCAGGCATGGCCGAATGGCCAGCCCCCAAAACGTGATCACAGGATCAAAAATACAATCCAGGATTCCAGACGTCTAATACAATAATAAAATGTCCTATTTATACTAGACTAGCTACTAGGGTTTACAGAAGTAAGTAATTGATGCAGAAATCCATTTTCAGGACCCACTTGGTGTGTGATGAGCGGATAATTTATACGCTTTTTGGCATTGTTTTTAGTATGTTTTTAGTATATTGTAGTTAGTTTTTGTTATATTTTTATTAGTTTTTAGTTAAAATTTACTTTTCTGGGCTTTACTATGTGTTTGTGTGTTTTTCTGTGATTTCAGGTATTTTCTGGCTGAAATTGAGGGACCTGAGCAAAAATCTGATTTAGAGGCTGAAAAGGACTGTAGATGCTGTTGGATTCTGACCTCCCTGCACTCGAAGTGGATTTTCTGGAGCTACAGAAGCCCAATTGGTGCGCTCTCAATTGCGTTTGAAAGTAGACATCCTGGGCTTTCTAGCAATGTTTAATAGTCCATACTTTGCCCGAGATTTGATGGCCCAAACCGGCGTTGCAAATCAGCTTCAGAATTCCCGGCGTTTAACGCCGGAACTAGCACAAAAATTGGAGTTAAACGCCCAAACTGGCATAAAAGCTGGCGTTTAACTCCAGAAAAAGTCTCTACACATGAAAGCTTCAATGCTCAGCCCAAGCACACGCCAAGTGGACCCCGGAAGTGGATTTTTACGTCATTTACTCATTTCTGTATACCCTAGGTTACTAGTTCACTATTAATAGGACCTTTTGATATTGTATCGGTACCTCATGACACTTTACACGTTCCTCATTGTATCCTCTATAGCATGAGTCTCTAAACCCCAAGGTTGGGGGTTAGGAGCTCTGCTGTGTCTTGATGGATTAATGCAATTACTACTGTTTTTCATTCAATCACGCTTGCTTCTATTCTAAGATATCACTTGTTCCTAAACTTGATGAATATGATGATCCGTGACACTCATCATCATTCTCACCTATGAACGTGTGCCTAACAACCACCTCCGTTTTACCTTAGATTGAGTAGATATCTCTTGGATTCTTTAATCAGAATCTTCGTGGTATAAGCTAGAATTGATGGCGGCATTCAAGAGAATCTGGAAGGTCTAAACCTTGTCTGTGGTATTCTGAGTAGGATTCAAAGATTGAATGACTGTGACGAGCTTCAAACTCCTGAAGGCTGGGCGTTAGTGACAGACGCAAAAGAATCACTGGATTCTATTCCAACCTGATTGAGAACCGACAGATGATTAGCCGTGCTGTGACAGAGCGCATTGAACATTTTCACTGAGAGGATGGGAGGTAGCCATTGACAACGGTGAAACCCTACATACAGCTTGCCATGGAAGAAGCCTTGCAAGAAGAAGACAGTAGGAAAGTAGAGATTTAGAAGATAGAGCATCTCCAAAACCTCAACCTGTTCTCCATTACTGCAAAACAAGTACCTATTTCATGTTCTTTTAATTTTCACAATCAACCCTGATAATTATTGATATCCTGACTAAGAGTTACAAGATAACCATAGCTTGCTTCAAGCCGACAATCTTCATGGGATCGACCCTTACTCACGTAAGGTATTACTTGGACGACCCAGTGCACTTGCTGGTTAGTTGTGCGGAATTGCAAAAGTGTGATTGCAATTTCGTGCACCAGTGTGTGCTTGGGATGAGCTTGAGCTTTACACATGCAGAGGCTTCTTTTGGAGTTGAACGCCAAGTTGTAACGTGTTTTTGGCGATCAACTCTGGTTCGTGACGTGTTTCTGGTGTTTGACTCCAGAATGCAGCATGGAATTGGCGTTGAGCGCCAGTTTACGTCATCTAATATCGAATAAAGCATGGACTATTATATATTGCTGGAAAGCTCTGGATGTCTACTTTATAACGCCGTTGAGAGTGCGCCATTTGGAGTTTGGTAACTCCAGAAAATCTATTTTGAGTGCAGGGAGGTCAGAATCCAACAACATCAGCAGTCCTTTGTCAGCCTTTTATCAGAATTTTGCTCAGGTCCCTCAATTTCAGCCAGAAAATACCTGAAATCACAAAAAAACACACAAACTCATAGTAAAGTCCAGAAATGTGAATTTAGCATAAAAACTAATGAAAACATCCTTAAAAGTAACTAGATTCTACTAAAAACTACCTAAAAACAACGTCAAAAAGCGTATAAATTATCCGCTCATCACAACACCAAACCTAAATTGTTGCTTGTCCCCAAGCAACTAAAAATCAATTAGGATAAAAAGAAGAGAATATACTATAAATTTCAAACTATCAATGAATATTAGTTCTAATTAGATGAGCGGGACTAGTAACTTTTTGCTTCTGAACAGTTTTGGCATCTCACTTTATCCTTTGAAGATTAGAATGATTGACATATATAGGAACTTAGAATTTCAAATAGTGTTATTGATTCTCCTAGTTAAGTATGTTGATTCTTGAACACAGCTACTTTTATGAGTCTTGGCCATGGCCCTAAACACTTTGTTTTCCAGTATTACCACCCTAAAGTCCCTAGTTAAAGGTGTCCAGGGTTCTTAAGCATACTCTTTTTACTTTGGATCATGACTTTAACCACTTAGTCTCAAGTTTTTCACTTGGACCTGCATGCCACAAGCACATGGTTAGGGACAGCTTGATTTAGCCGCTTAGGCCTGGATTTTAGTTCCTTGGGCCCTCCTATCCATTGATGCTCAAAGCCTTGGATTCTTTTTACCCTTGCCTTTTGGTTTTAAGGGCTATTGGCTTTTTCTGCTTGCTTTTTCTTTTTTCTTTTTTTTTGCCTTATTTTTTCACAAGCTTTTGTTATTCACTGCTTTTTCTTGCTTTCAGAATCAATTTCATGATTTTTCAGATTATCAATAGCATTTCTCTTTGTTCATCATTCTTTCAAAAACCAACAATTTTAACATTCATAAACAACAAGATCAAAATATGCACTGTTCAATCATTTATTCAGAAAACAAAAATTGTTGTCACCACATCAATATAATTAAACTAAATTCAAGGATAAATTCGAAACTCATGTACTTTTTGTTCTTTTGAATTAAAAACATTTTTCATTTAAAAGAGGTGAGGGATTCATGGAATTATTCATAGCCTTAAGACATAGTTACTAAATGCTAATGATCATATAGGAAAGTACACAAACATAAATAACATAAAGCTTAAAAATCGAAAAAAAGATAAATAGAACAAGGAATGAGTCCACCTTAGTGGCATCTTCTTCTTGAAGGACCAATAACGTCCTTGAGCTCTTCTATGTCTCTTCCTTGCCTTTGTTGCTCCTCCCTCATTGCTCTTTGATCTTCTCTAATTTCATGGAGAATGATGGAGTGTTCTTGATGTTCCACACTTAATTGATCCATATTGTAACTCAAATCTTCTAGAGAAGTGTTGAGTTGTTCCCAATAATTGTTGGGAGGAAAGTGCATCCCTTGAGGCATTTCCAGGATTTCTTGGTGATGAGCTTCCTCATGCGTCTCTTGGAATCCATGAGTGGGCTCTCTTGTTTGCTCCATCCTCTTCTTAGTAATGGGCTCTCTTGGATGTCTCCTTCTATGATAACTCTAGCTGAGTAACATAGATGGCAAATAAGATGAGGAAAAGCTAGCCTTGCCATGGTGGAGGACTTTTTGGCTATTTTGTAGAATTCAAGAGAGATGACTTCATGAACTTCTACTTCCTCTCCAATCATGATGCTATGGATCATGATGGCCCGATCCACAGTAACTTCAGATCGGTTGCTAGTGGGGATGATGGAACGTTCGATGAACTCCAACCATCCTCTAGCCACAGGCTTGAGGTCCAGTCTTCTTAATTGAACCGGCTTGCTTTTGGAGTCTCTTTTCCATTGAGCTCCTTCAACACATATGTCCATAAGGACTTGGTCCAACCTTTGATCAAATTTGACCCTTCTAGTGTAGGGGCGTGCATCTCCTTGCATCATGGGCAAGTTGAACGCCAATCTCACATTTTTCGGACTAAAATCTAAGTATTTCCCCCAAACCATTGTATGATAGTTGTTTGGATTCAGGTTCACACTTTGATCATGGTTCCTAGTGATCCATGCATTGGCATAGAACTCTTGAACCATTAAGATTCTGACTTGTTGAATGGGGTTAGTCAGAACTTCCCAACTTCTTCTTTGGATCTCAAGTTGGATCTCCGGATACTCATTTTTCTTGAGTTTGAAAGGGACCTCAGGGATCACCTTCTTCTTGGCCATAAAATCATAGAAGTGCTCTTGATGGGCTTTAGAGATGAATCTCTCCATCTCCTATGACTCGGAGGTGGAAGTTTTTGTCTTTCCTTTTCCTTTTCTAGAGGTTTCTCCGGCCTTAGGTGCCATAGGTGGTTATGGAAAAACAAAAAGCTATGCTTTTACCACACCAAACTTAGAATATTGCTCACCCTCGAGCAAAAGAAGAAAGAAAAGATGAAGAGGAAGAGAAAATATAGAGGAGAGTGGGGGGGAGGTGTATTTGGCCAAGGTATAGAAGAGGGGGTTGTGCTGTGTGAAAATAAAGAAGGATGGAAGGATTTATATAGTGAGGGGAGAGGGAGTAGGTTCGGCTATTTAGGGTGGGTTTGGGTGGGAAAGAAATTTTGAATTTTGAAGATAGGTGGGGTTTATGGGAAAGAGTGGATGGATGTGAGTGGTGAAGGGGGGTAATTGGGAAGAGAGACTGAGGTGATTGGTGAAGGGTTTTTGGGGAAGAGAGGATGAATGTGAAGAAGAGGAGAGAAGGTGAGTTGAGGTAGGTGGGGATCCTGTGGGATCCACAGACCTTGGGATGATCCTGTGAGGTCCACAGATCCTAAGGTGTCAAGGATTTACATCCCTGCACCAATTAGACATGTAAAACGCCTTTGCATACAATTCTGGCGTTTAAATGCCGAAGTGATGCTTATTTTGGGCGTTCAACGCCCAATTGTAGCATGTTTCTGGCGTTGAACGCCAGTTCCATGCTTGTTTCTGGCGTTCAGCGCCAGCTCTCCTCAGGGTATATTTCTGGCGTTCAAACGCCAAGATGCTGCTTGTTTCTAGCGTTCAACGCCAGATCCATGCTCTGTTTTGACGTTGAACACCAGCCAGATGCTCCTTACTGGCGTTTAAACGCCAGTAAGTCCTTCCTCCAGGGTGTGCTTTTTCTTCTGCTATTTTTGATTTTGTTTTTAATTTTAGTATTTATTTTGTGACTCCACATGATCATGAACCTAATAAAACATAAAAGAACAATAAAAATAAAAATAAAATTAGATAAATAAAAATTGGGTTGCCTCCCAATAAGCATTTCTTTAATGTCATTAGCTTGACAGTGGGCTCTCATGGAGCCTCACAGGTGATTAGGTCAATGTTGTAAACTCCCAACACCAAACTTAGAGTTTGGCTGTGGCCTCTCAATAGCAAACTTAGAGTTTGATTCTGGGGGCTTTGTTTGACTCTGTACTGAGAGAAGCTTTTCATGCTTCCTCTCCATTGTTATAGAAGAACTCCTTGGGTTTTAAACAAAAGGTAGTCCCCATTCAATTGAAGGACTAATTCTCCTCTGTTAACATCTATCATAGCTCCTGCTGTGGCTAGGAAAGGTCTTCCAAGAATGATGCATTCATCCTCCTCCTTCCTAGTGGATGTAAAGGCCTTCAACCTTTACCAACACGTCCTCTACCAATCCATAAGCTTATCTTATTGACTTGTCTGCCATTTGCAATGAGAATATGGCAGGCTGTACCTCAATGATCCCTAGCTTCTCCATTACAGAGAGTGGCATAAGATTTATGCTTGACCCCAGGTCACACAGAGCCTTTTTCAAAGGTCATGGTGCCTATGGTACAGGGTATTAAGAATTTGCCAGGATCTTATCTCTTTTGAGGTAAGGTTTGCTGAACCCATGGATCTAGTTCACTGATGAGCAAGGGAGGTTTACCTTCCCAAGTCTCATTACCAAAAAATTTGGCATTTAGCTTCATGATGGCTCCTAGATATTGAGCAACTTGCTCTCTAGTTACATCTTCATCTTCTTCAGAGGAAGAATAGTCTTCAGAGCTCATGAATGGTAGAAGGAGGTTTAATGAAATCTCTATGGTCTCTATATGAGCCTCAGATTCTTTTAGGTCCTCAATAGGGGACTTCTTCTTGCCTGAGAGATGTCTCATGAGGTTTTCCTCATTGGGATTCACGTCCTCTCCTTCCTCTCTAGGTTCGGCCATGTTGATTATGTCAATGGCCTTGCACTCTCTTTTTGGATTCTCTTCAGTATTGCTTGGGATAGTACTAGGAGGAGTATCAGTTATTTTCTTACTCAACTGGCCTACTTGTGCCTCCAAATTTCTGATGGAGGACCTTGTCTCACTCATGAAACTTAAAGTGGCCTTAGACAGATCAGAGACTAAATTTGCTAAGTTAGAGGTACTCTGCTCAGAATTCTCTGTCTGTTGCTGAGAAGATGATGGATAAGGCTTGATATTGCTAAGCCTATTTCTTCCACTATTATTAAAGCCTTATTAAGGCTTTTGTTGATCCTTCCATGAGAAATTTGGATGATTTTTCCATCATGAATTATAGGTGTTTCCATAAGGTTCACCCATGTAATTTACCTCTGCCATTGCAAGGTTCTCAGGATCATAAGCTTCTACTTCAGAAGATGCCTCTTTAGTACTGTTGGATGCATTTTTCCATCCATTCAGACTTTGAGAAATCATGTTGACTTGCTGAGTCAACATTTTGTTCTGAGCCAATATGGCATTCAGAGCATCAATTTCAAGAACTCCCTTCCTTTGAGGCGTCCCATTATTCACGGAATTCCTCTCAGAAGTGTACATGAACTGGTTATTTGCAACCATGTCAATAAGTTCTTGAGCCTCTACAGGCGTTTTCTTTAGGTGAATGGATCTACCTACAGAATGGTCTAGTGACATCTTAGAGAACTCAGATAGACCATAATAGAATATATCTATCGTGGTCCATTCTGAAAACATGTCAGAAGGACATCTTTTGGTCATCTGCTTGTATCTTTCCCAAGCATCATAGAGGGATTCACCATCTTTTTGTTTGAAGGTCTGAACATCCACTCTAAGCTTGCTCAGCTTTTGAGGAGGAAAGAACTTAGCCAAGAAGGCCATGACCAGCTTATCCCAGGAGTCCAGGCTATCTTTAGGTTGAGAGTTCAACCATGTTCTAGCTCTGTCTCTTACAGCAAAAGGAGAAAGCATGAGCCTGTAGACTTCAGGATCTACTCCATTAGTCTTAACAGTCTCACAGATCTGCAAGAATTCAGTTAAGAACTGGAAGGGATCTTCTGATGGAAGTCCATGAAACTTGCAGTTCTGTTGCATTAGAGCAACTAATTGAGGTTTCAGCTCAAAATTGTTTGCTCCAATGGCAGGAATTGAGATGCTTCTTCCATCAAAATTTGACGTAGGTGCAGTATAATCACCAAGCATCCTTCTTGCATTATTGTTGTTGGGTTCAGCTGCCATCTCCTTTTCTTGTTCGAAAATTTCAGCAAGGTTGTCTCTGGATTGTTGTAATTTAGCTTCTCTTAGTTTCCTCTTCAGATTCCTTTCAAGTTCTGGATCAGCTTCAACAAGAATGCCTTTTTCTTTGTTCCTGCTCATATGAGAAAGAAAAGAATAGAAAAAGAAGAGGAATCCTCTATGTCACAGTATAGAGATTCCTTTATATTAGTAGAAGAAGAAAGGGAATAAGAATGAAGAAGAATGAATAATCCAAACACAAGGGTGAGGATAGGAGCTGAGATTTGAGATGAAGAGAAGTGTTAGTAAATGAATAAATAAATAGAATAAGATGAGAGAGAGATGTTTTCGAAAATAATTTTTGAAAAGGAGTTAATGATTTTTCGAAAATTAAAGGGGGAATAAAATTAAAATTAAAATTTAAAACAATTAGTTAATTAAAAGAATTTTCAAAAGGAAGGAGAAATTTTCGAAAATTAGAGAGGAAAAAGTAGTTATGTGGTTTTGAAAAGGATAAGAAACAAACAGAAAATTAATTAGTTAGTTGAAAAAGATTTGAAAACCAAATTTGAAAAGATAAGAAGATAAGAAGATATTTTGAAATCAAATTTTTGAAAAAGATAAAATTTTGAAAAAGATATGATAAAAAGATATGATTAAAAAGATATGGTTGGAAAAGATTTAATTTTTAAAATTAAAATTAATTACTTGACTAACAAGAAACTAAAAGATATGATTCTAGAATTTAAAAATTGAACCTTTCTTAACAAGAAAGTAACAAACTTCAAATTTTTGAATCAATCACATTACTTGTTAGTTAAGTTTCGAAATTTTGAAATGTAATTAAGAAAAAGATTTTGAAAAATATTTTAAAAATTTTCGAAAATTAATAAGAAAAATGAAAAAGATTTGATTTTTGAAAAAGTTTTGAAAAGATAAAATTTTTTTAAAATTGAAAATTTGACTTGACTTACAAGAAACAACTAATTTTAAAATTTTTTTGACTAAGTCAACTCAAATTTTTGAAATTTTGAGAGAAAAAAGCAAAAGATATTTTTTTATTTTTATGAATTTTTAATGATGAGAGAGAAAAACACAAATATGACCCAAAACATGGAGATTTTGGATCAAAACACATGATGCATGCAAGAACACTATGAATGTCAAGATGAACACCAAGAACACTTTGAAGATCATGATGAACATCAAAAACATATTTTTGAAAAATTTTTGATGCAAAGAAAACATACAAGACACCAAACTTAGAAATCTTTCATGTTTAGACACTATGAATGCAAAAATGCACATGAAAAATATCATACAACACAAAACAAGAAAATTTAAAGATCAAACAAGAAAACTTACCAAGAACAACTTGAAGATCTTGAAGAACACTATGAATGCATGAATTTTCGAAAAAATTTTAGAAAAATAAAAATATGCAATTGACACCAAACTTAAAACATGACACAAGACTCAAACAAGAATCACAAAATATTTTTGGTTTTTATGATTTTATTATTTTTTTGTATTTTCTTTTATTTTTTTCGAAAAACATATAGGACAAAGAAAACAAGAAATTCAAAATTTTTAATAAGAATTCCAAGAATCTTTCAACATTAGCCTAAAACTCCAATCAAAGGGTTGGACATGGCTTAATAGCCAGCTATCTTTAGGATATAAATCAAGCATGCAACAGCTGAAATTTCAATTAACTTGCCTCTATGTTGATGATTGGAAGCCTCAGTACAAAAGAATTAAACATGGCTTTACAGCCAGCCAGGCTTCAACATGCTTCATGAAACACTAGAATTCATTCTTAAAAATTTAGAATAATTTTTGAAAACAGATGAGAAATTTTTGAAAGATTTTCGAAAAATTCTTGAAAATAAAAACAAAAAGAAAATTACCTAATCTGAGCAACAAGATGAACCGTCAGTTGTCCAAACTCGAACAATCCCCGGCAACGGCGCCAAAAACTTGGTGCACGAAATTGTGATCATCAACAATAGCATTCAACTTGGTATGCGCGTTTATAACTCAGCACTTTCTTCACAACCTCGCACAACTAACCAGCAAGTGCACTGGGTCGTCCAAGTAATAAACCTTACGTGAGTAAGGGTCGATCCCATAGAGATTGTTGATATGAAGCAAGCATGGTCATCTTGAAATTCTCAATTAGGCGGATAATATATGGTTATGGAGTTTTCGAATAATAAAGATAAATAAACAGAAAATAAAGATAAAAATACTTATGCAAATCATTGGTGGGAATTTCAGACAGGGGTATGAAGATGTTGTGCTCCTTCTGAATCTCTGCTTTCCTACTGCCTTCATCCAATCCTTCTTACTCCTTTCCATGGCAAGCTGTATGTAGGGCATCACCGTTGTCAATGGCTACATCCCATCCTCTCAGTGAAAATGATCCAAATGCTCTGTCACAGCACGGCTAATCATCTGTCGGTTCTCGATCATGTCGGAATAGAATCCATTGATTCTTTTGCATTTGTCATCACGCCCAACAATCACGAGTTTGAAGCTCGTCACAGTCATTCAATCCCTAAATTCTACTCAGAATACCACAGACAAAGTTTAGACTTTCCGGATTCTCATGAATGCCGCCATCAATTCTAGCTTATACCACGAAGATTTTGGTCAAGGAATCAAAGAGATATGCGCCCGGTCTAAGGTAGAACGGAAATGGTTGTCAGTCATGCGTTCATAGGTGAGAATGATGATGAGTGTCATGGATCATCACATTCATCATGTTGAAGTGCAATGAATATCTTAGAACAGGAATAAACTGAATTGAATAGAAAATAGTAGTAATTGCATTAAAACTCAAGGTACAGCAGAGCTCCACACCCTTAATCTATGGTGTGTAGAAACCCCACCGTTGAAAATACATAAGTGATGAAGGTCCAGGCATGGCCGAATGGCCAGCCCCCAAAATGTGATCACAGGATCAAAAATACAATCCAGCATTCCGGACATCTATTACAATAATAAAATGTCCTATTTATACTAGACTATCTACTAGGGTTTACAGAAGTAAGTAATTGATGCAGAAATCCACTTTTGGGGCCCACTTGGTGTGTGCTTGGGCTGAGCTTGAGCTTTACACGTGTAGAGGCGTCTTTTGGAGTTGAACGCCAAGTTGTAACGTGTTTTTGGCGTTCAACTCTGGTTCGTGACGTGTTTCTGGCGTTTGACTCCAGAATGCAGCATGGAACTGGCGTTGAGCACCAGTTTACATCGTCTAATCTCGAATAAAGCATTAACTATTTTATATTGCTGGAAAGCTCTGGATGCCTACTTTCCAACGCCGTTGAGAGCCCGCCATTTGGAGTTTTGTAGCTCCAGAAAATCTATTTTGAGTGCAGGGAGGTCAGAATCCAACAATATCAACAGTCCATTGATTGCTTAATCTGTTTATCCCTGTGGATTCGACCTCACTCTATTGTGAGTTTTTACTTGATGACAATTTGGTATACTTGCTGAAGGAAAATTTGTTGAGAGATAAATTTTCGTGCATCAATATCGCTCAAAAAGTGAGCGGAGCGCTCAAAAAGTGAGCGGAGCGCTCAATAAGTGAACGCTAGCAATTGAAGACCAAGGCACAAAGGCACAAGGCCAAAGTGCTACGTTGAGAGAACAAACGGAGCACTACAAGGAAACAAAATTGACAAGGCATCAGCAAGAGCCCTCAGTTAACTCTTTTAACTTTATCATGGCTTGGCACAAAGAAAAGCAAGAGCCCTCAGTTAACTCTTTTAACTTTATCATGGCTTGGCACAAAGAAAATCAAGGTGCAACTTCCACAAATAGGGTAGCAAAGGTTTGAACCCATGTCCACAAAGGAATGCCCCATGAAGAAAAGAAAAGCGCGCTATAAGGCCTGGCAAGGAAGTTGGCCAAAATGGCTTCACCAAGAATCGAACCATGCATACAAAGGAAGCAACAAGTAGCACTACGTTACTTTCACCAACTGAGCGCTATACAATTGAAGCTTGGCACAAGGAAATTGGTTCCAAATGGGAGAGCCTGGATTCGAAATTGGAAACCATGCTCAAAGGCAAAAGGGCGCTGCGTTGTTTCTTTTAACTGAGCGCTAGTGCCTAAGGAATTGTTGGCACAAATGGAGCCAGCAGGGCTCGAAAGTGGGAACCTCAAATCCAAGCAAGGGGCGCTCCGTTTCCTTACCTCACTGAGCACTACCATGCACAAGGAAATGGGCTTGGCATGAGACAAAAATTGGAAGGAACACAAAGCCATTGAGCGCTGCGTTCAAAATCACCAACGGAGCGCTACAATTGAAGCCTGGTTCAAAGCCTGGGATAAGGCTAGTGAGCGCTACATTTGCTCACTTAACCGAGTGCTCCACTGCAGGTGGCCTTGGTTCACATTTTCAATCAAAAGCCAATTTGGATCCAATTCTTCACCAAATTGAAAAGCCCACTCCAAAGTTTGAAGATCAAATATAGAAAGTATATAAATAGGAGTTAGTTTGATTTGTAGAGGACTGACTTACTTTTTTTTTACTTTCTTTTAGACTCTTAGCTCAATTTTAGTTTTCATGAGAGTTTTCACTTTGAATTTGGGAATTGGGATTGAGATCTGAGTTCTCTTTCTCTTTATTTTTGCTTCTGCAACTTCATTCTTCTATTTTTGAATTTTGGATTGAGATTGAAGGAATTTTGTTTCAATTTTTCATCTGAAAATTTCTTTTTGTTCTTCTTCTGCATAATTATGAGATTTGAAGAATTTGATCCAACTTTCACTTACTGCTTTCATCTACATTTATTCTGCAATTTATTTTCTATTTGATCAAGGAAGGAATTGAGATCTAGATCTACCTGCTAGTCTCATTGATCTCCTGAGATCTTCAATTTCTCTTTTAGATTTTACAATTGAGTTAAGTTTACTTTGTGTTTTGTTCTTCAAGCAATTTTACCTTTCTGTTTAGATTTTCTGCAACTTATTTCATCTTCTACTTCTCTGATTAATTGCTCTTTACATTCTCTTGTTGAATTCTGAAATCCAACTTCCACATTCCTTTACTATTCAAGCAATTTACATTTCTTACACTCTAAGCTTCAGCTATTTACATTTCTTGAAATCTAAGCTTCAGTCATTTACATTACTTGTACTTTAAGATTCAGCTCTTTTATTTCTTCTGCACCTTTAGATTCTGTCAAATTCCCTTCTCCCTTCTATTTTCATGCAATTTATCTTCTGTTGGTCACAATTCACTCAAATTATCAACTGTTTTCTTAACTAAACTAATCACCTAACTAAAATTGCTCAATACATTAATTCCTGTGGGATCGACCTCACTCATGTGAGTAATTACTACTTGATGCGACCCGGTACACTTGCCGGTGAGTTTTGTGTGGAATCGTTTTTCCCTCATCAAACGTTCAACAACATAAATTGCTACTATCAATTTAAAAGAGTAACCTAACAATTTGCAATTACAAGTTATAAATTACCAATTATCAACCAAATAAAGAACACAACAACAATTAAAATAGAAAAAAAATTAAAAATAGAGAGAATCATTACATCATTTTGTTGGAAGGGAGTGAATAAAGGAGTTGAATGCTAGTGGTTCATGGATGCTTACCTGATGAAAGATGCAGCATTAAGCTATTGAGGAGAACCACATCGTTGAGGGCAAACTGCTACTAGTGACGAGATTTAAACGGTCGTTATACCACTTGCAAGAGAGGACATAGGAGATTCGGTGGTGGAAGGGACATGGATTAGTGAAACACTGAGCTTTTTCAAAATCACCACTAGACTTACCTCTTGTTGCAGAAACACGACTTCTATTACTTCTTCTGAAAAATTATTACAAGAAATCCCAACAAATTTTTATTCTCTTCTTCTGAAATCTTTAACCCTTAATAGCTTAGAGAAGGAAAAGAGATGGGATTGAGGGATTGATGACTCAGAGAGGGAAAAAAGGTGGGATTGAGAGATTGATGGCTCAGAAGAGGGAGGGCGAAATTAAGGGTTTTGGAAATTGCTGGCAAGAGAGAAGGCAGAAATAGAATATACCAGCTCATAATTACTAAAAAAAATAAAATAAAATTTAATTGTTGTTATAAACCGATTTATTTTTATATTGGTCTAATAAAATTCATTCAACATATTTAACCAAAAAAAAATTATGTTGCACCAATTTTAATTTTTGGTCTATCAAAAAGGACACATGTCCATCAAATCTTTAATCTAAAATTATATCTAACGATCCAATTTTAAAATTCAGCGGAAGTCATTTTTCATAACTTTATTGGGGTATCCGCCTAATTGTACTTAGATTATATGTAGAAGAATCTAGTGCCTTGGAATCTGAGTCCTAATGTCTAAAATATAAATATTAATGTGAAGTTATATTTAATAATAAAGAATTTGTATGTGTATCTAATCATAAAAAATTACCGCATTCAAAAAATATTGAATATCGAGTATTCAAGTCTGATTGAATAAAATATTATTGTCATTGCAAGCATTTTGAAAATAAGATAGGAAAATTATCCCGTATGGCACTCGAAATAGCGGAATATGATATTCCTTTGCACTTACAAGTAGCCTTAGACAAATTTATCGTGTAATAAAATTTAAAAGACAAAACTAACCCTCTAAATGAACGTAAAATGTGTTAGATGATAAAAAAAAGTGTAGCGTGGCCAAAAAAAATTTGCTAAATACATACATATTTTTCATATATTTTCATATATATAATTATATATTGTGAATATATACTTATATTAGCTATTAAACACATTTTAACAATTTATGTAATTATTTCACGTGAATTTTATCATTATGATATGGATAATAAGGTGAGAAATAAATATTTTAAAATTTATTAAAAAATATTAATAATTTAGATAGATTAATAATAATAATAATTTTTATTGAAAAAATTTAATGTATCTTATTTATTAAAATATACGCATATAAATAATATTATTAAATTGACTCACAATATGATTATTATTTATGATTATAATTATTAATATTTGTTAATAATAGAATATTTTAATAAAAAAATAATACTGAATTTTTTTTGGTGTCCAACCATTATGATAATTACTTCATGTTATCTTGTCTTTGAGAATTTTTGTTAAATAGTAATTTTAATTGGTAAATTTAGTTTGATTTGTTTACTATTCGTTTAGTGTTTAAAATTTATAAGTTCATATACTAACAAGTATTTTAATATATTTTAAATTATTATTTAGTTATTATTTTGATAATTAAATTATAAAGTTTGATTTGATTAAATAAATCATCTAAAATGGAATTTGAATTTATTTTAAAGATTACTTGAAAGTTAAAACATGCAAATTTTTTTGCTTATATATCAACTAATAGTTTTACTCGTAATAATATTACGGGAATATAATATTTTTTTTTTAAATTATGGTACACTTTGTTCTGACAGTACAGATTATGCATGGCACAAAAGATTTATAAAATCAAACTACTTTTATGAAAAAAAGTCCTAGGTCAACAAAAATCTCTAGCTAAGTAGACCAATGTATCTGTAGATAAAAAATCAAATAATAAGATTTTTAGTTATTACTTTTATATGAAAAGTCTAATTTTTTATTAATAATTAATTTTAACATTCTTTATCTACAATTTAAAATAATTTAACGTGTATGCTTTTACATTTAATTAGGTGTTAACTGTTAAGTTTGATGCACAAATAAATATAATTAATTTTTATATTTGCTATTTAAAAATAATATTTTTTCTCTTTATGTATATAAAAATATAATTAGATATTAGCATAAAAAAATTATACTGATAGTTATAAAATTAACTCAAAATTAATTTTTTAAAACAATTGAATCTTGATTCTAACTTTTAATTATAACATTAATATTCTCTCCAAATTATATGTAATAAATATTTGAAAGAAGAGAAATAAAAATATAGATTAAAAAGATAAGCGGTAAAAATTTAAAACTAAATAAAAAACTAAAAAACTATAAATGTATATAATAACACTAATAATAATATTTTTATTTAAATTATATTATTTTGTTCATTTTGTTTTCTGTAGAAAAGAAAAATAGAAAAATTAGAGAATGAGAGAAAAGAGAGAGGAAGATAAAGATGAAAAATGAGAGTGAGTTTGTTAATTTTGGAAGAAAAAATATTTATTTTGATTATAAAAAAATATCGAATGACATATTTTGATTTGTCAAATTACTAATATAAAATATTAATTATATATAGAATAAAAATAGTAGAGAGAAATAGAAAAATGGCCGGTGAGAGGTAGATGAGAGAATTTAGGAAGAGAGTTTATTAATTTTGAAAAAAATATTTTCTCTCAATTTTAATAAGAGAGTGTCATGTGACACATTTGATTGTTAAATTAGATAATAATATATGATACATAATATAGATATATTTTAATTTTAATTTTAATACAATTAAAGAATGTCATGTTACACATTTTAATTGTCAAATTAGTAATTAGTCGTTGATATTGATAATGATATATAAAATAGATAGAGTGGTTGAAAGAATGAGAGAAATAGAGGAAGAAGGAGGATAGGAGAATTCTTTAATTTTGGAGGAAAAGATTTGAATTTAATTGCAATGAGATTGGTTGTAAAAATTAGTAAGGAGAAGAGGAAAATTTCTTAAATTTTAAGGAAAAAATTTAATTCTAATTGCAATGAGAGAATGATATGCGACACATTTTAGTTATAAAATTGGAGATATATAATAAGTAATAGATATTTTGCTATAAAAAAATTTCAAGCCTTTTATAATTTATTTTTTTCACATCAATCAACCAATCAAAACTCAATATATAAAATTTTACTTTACTTTATTAAATATTTTTTTTCTCTCCTGATTATTTATCGTTAAACAAATCATAAATAGTACGATATTAAAACTAAAATTCATTAGATATAGTTAGATATGTTTTTTTATTTTAAAATTTTAATTTGAAGGTAATTCTTTTTTATGAAATTACAACTTTTAATACTTAAGAGGTCCAAATAGGTTTAAAATATATAATATATTCAAAGGTTATTCAATTTATACATATTTATGTAAATTTATAAAATTTACTCAAATTCATCTTAACTTATTCAAATCTAAATTACTAATTATTAAATTTATTTATTTTATTAATCTAAATTCGTAGATTTGTAAGAATTTAAAAGTTAATTCGAGAATTTAACAATTTTACTTTTTAAAAAATAAAATTCGTAAAAGCAAATTATGAATATATCAAATCAAAATTTAAAAAAAAATTACCAATTTGGTCTCAAAAGATAAAAATTAACAAAATGATATATGAAAAGAATATTATTTAATTGTTAATATTAAATACATACTTTAATTAAGATAGACTCTTTATTTATAGTGAATAAACTTATATGCTAAAAACAAAAAAAAAAAACCTATATTACACGATATATATTGAAAATAGTTTTAAACTTGTAAAAAAATCTTAATAACTAATAAAAATTGCGAGGAATAGTTGAGATTTATAAGGTAAAAAGAGTAACTCAATTAATTTAATTTAAAGTGCAAAAAACAACAAATTTAAACTATTTAATGTAACGTTTGAAAAATAGTTCAGATAAAAATAAAAAATAAAAAATACATTTAACGTAAAATACAATTTTTTATAGTAGGATTCAAAAATTTTTTTTTTGGTTCAGTTTGTGTATATTTCACTTATATAGAAGTAAAATATTTAAGTAAAATATTTTTACATATTTTTCATATATAAAATTGCAAAATATGACTAAAATTTTTAATATATATTTTGTTATTTTGTTAGTAAAATATGAAAATGATATATAAACTAATAAATTTTAAGATTTTTCACAAATTAAAAATTTTTTAAAGAAATAAAAAAGGGCAAAATTAATTCTAACATTATTTTCCATCGATTTTTTAATAAACTTTTAATTTTATAAAATTCATGATAACATATGTATTTAAGAGTTAATTTAAAAAAATAAAAAATAAAGTTTTACTGTTAAAAGGCTTAGAAAAAAATGGCTTGACATAATTCATATAAATCATTGACAGATGGACTCATTGTATATTATGATGAAACAGTCCAAATTGGGTAGATTGGACATTTTCATCCATTCCAAACTGAAAAAAAAAAAAAATCTGTTGCAAACTTTGTGTAAACCTTTTGTGATTGATATGTACAATATTTTTATTCATTAAATCTTGACCACATGTATTATTTAATATATATCTCAATGGCTGTAAAAGTTGAAATACCATATTTCAAATAAAGAGAATGACATATGTGAACATCTTCCAATAAGATATTGATAGAGTATTCAAATCGTATACTGTCAAAATTTTAGATACTTAAAAGTTCGTAACCATGAGACATAATAATACTTCTTATTTTCTTTTCTTGTTTTTCGACAAACGAACTGCACATTGACAATCTTAATATTACCAATGCCACCGGACTACTAAATCTAATAGGGACAAACTTATATTGTCTTTCATAAAATAAATATCGACATATAATTTTTTTATTAGTTATTTCCATAAGATTTAGAGATGAGGATTACATTTATTACATCATTAGTGTAAGTTTTATTTTTGTTAAAAAAGACTACAAGCTATTCTTTCATAATTTTTTTTCTATTATAAAATAGGAAAAAAAGTTTATTTTCCAAAAAAAATTATGGAGACTTTAACTTTCGGGATTCTTTTTTTTGACTTTCAGAACAAGTTCGTCGTACCCCGACTAATCTTACTACTTTAGTAAAATTTGTTGTATCTCCACGAATTTCAAGTATTATATGAAGTTCATCACACCTCGGATAAACTTCACTTTGAGTTCGCTCAAGTATAAAAATTGGAGAAGGGAGGGAGGACCACTTCATTTTTCATATTTCAAGTTCACTTTCATCTTTTCACTCTCATCCTCTCTTCTCTTATGAAGCTTATTTCTTTGTACATTGTTAAAGTTTTTTATATCTTCAGTTCGTCAATTTTAAATAATTCTGTTATTCTATTTTTTTTTCTGTTTGAATTGTTGTTGTTTATTATTTTAGCATAATATGTTTCTTTAGTTAGTTAGGCTAAGTTATTAGTTAAATGTTAATTAGTTTGCTAATTAGATGATATACATAGTTTACATGATCATATATGTGTTGTTAGTTTAGAAAAAGTGAAACGATCCTGTGATTATGAATAGATGTTAGTTAAGGCAAAAAAATTATTTTGATTATTGTTTCCTATGAACTAATTATGGTTAATTTTGATAATTCTGTTCTTCTGTTTTTCTTTTCATTTGATTATTGCTAAATGTGATTGGTAAATATAATTAATCTTAAATTAAATTATTTTATTTAGATTAATGTTTAAGTCCAACTAATTATGTTATTTAGATTTAGTTTGAATATGTGATGCACGGAAACTTGTCTCTCAACAAATTTTCCTCGGCAAGTATACCGAATTGTCGTCAAGTAAAAACTCACAATAGAGTGAGGTCGAATCCACAGGGATTAACGGATTAAGAAATCAATGGTTAATTGATTATCCTAGTTAGACGAATCATATTGGAGTGATAAGTAACAAGAAAATGTAAATGGCATAAAAGTAAAGAAATGCAATAAAGTACGGAAAAGTAAAATGGCAAGAAAAGTAAATGTAAAAACTAAAAATAAACTGAACATTGGGATCAAGAGATATTGCAATCCTCCGGATCAAGTTCATTCTCATCTCTTCCTCAATCAATGCATTCATTGATCTCCTTGACAATCCTAAGTGCTTGGATCCCAATTCCTTGGCAATCCAATCTCTCTAAGCTTGGACAATTTCTCAATTCCTTGATTTAATTGCTCATGTGAAGAGATGAAGTTTGGTCACTAATTATACCACATACATTCATAGATCAAAGTATTGGTAGGATTAAATGTCACAATATCTATCCAACCCCCAACCTAATCCAATGTGAGAGAGCATTTCTAGCATGATCTCCTCATTTCTCTTCCAAGATTCAGAGGAAATCCAAGTATGAGCAATTTTTCTTCCGAGACAATTACCCAATTGAATGAAGATCGAAAGCTCTCTAGTAAAATTAAGAGAAAAGAAAGAGGAAGAGTAATAAAAACTACAATTGATCCATTAAATACAACAGAGCTCTCTAACCCAATGAAAAGAGT